>NC_082359.1:623544-933897 GCF_027477595.1 Haemorhous mexicanus | reverse complement strand
AGAGTGAGAACAGGCCCTGACCCCCTGTGGGTCAGGGTGGTGGCACAGTCCCATCCCAGGGGGCTCAGGGTGGTGGCACAGTCCCATCCCAGGGGGGCTCAGGGTGGTGGCACAGTCCCATCCCATGGTGTGTCAGGGTGGTGGCACAGTCCCATCCCAGGGGGGCTCAGCCCTCCTGCAGTGCCAGCTGTGGTTCTGCTGGAGCAGGGATCCTGCACAAGGCAGGAGTTTTCCTCTGCAGCTCCAGGGCTGCTGGAGATGGGCCTGCTCTCCCTCTGGGAATGCAGGGCAGGAGAAAGCTGCTCCTCTGGGAATGCAGTGGGCAAAGGCTGCTGTGCTGTTCCCAGGGCAGATTGGATCCAGGTAGGAATGCTTGGCTCCTCCCCTGGGCGGAGCATCTCCCCATGGGATGATGGAATTTGATCAGCCCTGCAGGGACACTCAGTGGCCATGGACAGCAGAGATCTCCTGGAGGGAGGACTGGCTGTGGGAGAGATAAAGAAAACTGCCCCATGAACAGCAGAGAACTGCCCAGCTCTGACAGATGGGGATAGAACACACAGCCCCATATCTGACCTAAGACACAAGGTTTGGAGGGGGAGGTGTGGGTAAGGTTGTGCTTCAGAGATTTACGGCATTTCCAGGGTTCCTGCCATGAGGAGAGAGCTGCCAGCACCCTGAGGAGGGTGACAGCCTTGTCCTTACCCCAGGCCCTGGGAAGGCACCACCTGAAGAATCAGGTGATGTCTCCCTGTCCCAGAGCAGGGAATGGCTGTTCATGAATGTTGGGATATTGGGACACAAGACCGATGATGGACTTTGGATCTGGTTAGCATAGGAGATTGGATAACAGAATGCCTTGGCATCCTGGAACTTAGAGGATTGCAAGAAGATTCAATCAGACTGGTTTACCAGAAATAGAAAATTTCATTAAACTCTTCAAGCAAGAGATGTTGCTATATGCATAAGTTTGTGTATGTGATTTTAACCTAATCATTGTAGTACACATTACTAGTCTTCCCAAAACAGTATAAAAGCATTGGTAGTCCACAATAAATTTTGATTCTGGTCACCTAATCAGTCTTCCCTGTCTTTCTTCATCCCTGACACACATGAAGAGCCACAAGCCAGCAGCTGCAGAGAGCAGGGACACTGTGGCTGTTGCTTGGGAGGTTTGCTCCAGCTCTGCTCAGTCCTTGCACTGGGGCAGAGGCAAAGAACAGCAGAGCTTGACAAACATCACCTATTTCAAAACATGCCCTTAGTAAGAAATTGGATTTTGTATAGAAGGAGGAAGATTCACAGGGGTGGTGTTCTCCCCACTTCCACACTGTTCATTGTTTCCAAGGCTTCCACTCAAAATGGGATGTTCCTGTGCAAATATTTCCATGGTTCCAGAATCCTCTCCCAGCTCATCCAGCTGTCCTGGGCTGGTGTTGGTGGCAGGGCCAGTGGCACTGCCCTTGGCACAGCAGGAGCTGCATCCTGTTAGGTGCTGCCCTCCAAGCCCAAACTGACCCTGAGGAGGGGGCACTGCAGCCCAGCCCACACTGACCCTGAGGAGGTGGCACTGAGGCCCAGTCCAAACTGACCCTGAGGAGGTGGCACTGCAGCCCAGCCCACACTGACCCTGAGGAGGGGGCACTGAAGCCCAGCCCACACTGACCCTGAGGAGGTGGCACTGCAGCCCAGCCCACACTGACCCTGAGGAGGTGGCACTGCAGCCCAGCCCACACTGACCCTGAGGAGGTGGCACTGCAGCCCAGCCCACACTGACCCTGAGGAGGTGGCACTGCACCCAGCCTCCCCAGGCACCCCAGAGCTGGGAATCAGACCTGTCCTTCCTGCAGCCTCTCTGCTGCAGCACCCAGAGCACAGTGGTGACAGTCACATCTCTGCATCCCCTGCTGCTGCCCCCTCAGCATTGCTGTCACCAGCTGCTCCTGAAAAGGCACTGCTGACTCAGCAAACGAAGCTCTGGAAATCCTCATTAATTCTCTGCCTCAGAACTGTGCCCAGATTGTGCCCAGCTGGAGCATCAGGGCCAGGCTGCTCCTGCTGGGGGTGTCCAGAGCTGAGCTGAGCTCTGTCCTGCTCTGGGCAGCAGCCACTTCCTGATGTCCTAGGCCAGCCAGGGGCTGCCTGCACTTCAGTGACATTGATCCCACTCCCAGAGTCTCCCCTCTTTTCCAAAAGCCATCCTTGCTTTGCTACAGAAGTGCTTTGGAAAAAGCTAATTTGGGGAAGAAAGAGGAACAGCTTAATTGATCAAAATGTTATCTACTTATACACTTGTTTAGCTTCCAGAAATGAAGATGAATTTTGTGTGTGTTTCATGCTGAAACAGACCATTTAATCCCAAAGCAGCGAGGGCTGAGGACTCAGTGCCCAGCCTGGGGTGTCCATGAGTGGTATTGAGCAGAAGATTGAATGGAAAAACAAACTTGGAATCAATATTGAGGAGGTGTCTCTTCAGCTGGAGCTATTTAACTGCAGCCAGATAGCATCAGGCTGGAGAAAGAAATGGCACTGAAGCAAGGAAGACACCAGGACATGAATTTTAAGGTCCCTTCATTAGCACAGAGGGAACTTTAGCCAGTGGC
Organism: Haemorhous mexicanus; assembly: GCF_027477595.1. NCBI lineage: Eukaryota > Metazoa > Chordata > Aves > Passeriformes > Fringillidae > Haemorhous > Haemorhous mexicanus. The sequence goes on along the minus strand of NC_082359.1, from coordinate 931,294 downwards.
TGAAGGTATGACTCCCAGCTGGAGCTGTGCCTGGGTTCTGGGGAGGGCAGTGGTGCATTCCTGCCCCAGGTGGGGCTGAGAAGGGGGAAGGGGCACTGCCAGCATCCCAAGGGTGCAGCCTGACCTGTGTGTGCCACTTGTCCCTGTGCTGGGCCAGCCAGGAGCCAGAGCTGCCTTTTCCTGGGCAGACAGACTGTCCAGGTGTCCCTGCAGACACGCCCCACCAGAGGAGCTGCACTCAGCCTGGGGTGCCAGCACTGCCAGGAGACACAGGGACACAGGGATGTGTCACAGGCTCAGGAGTGTTTGTGCCCGTGGGTATTGTATTTGCTGGGAATGCCCCGACAAAGGCAGGAATGATGGATCTCACTCCATGTTCTCAGAAGGCTGATTTATTACTTTATTATACTAGATTATATTAAAGAATTCTATACTATACTACAGAATACAGAAAGGACTCTCACTGAATGCTAAAAGGTAATAATGAAAACTCCTGACTCTCTCCAGAGTCTGACACAGCTTGGCCCTGGTTGGCCAAAGAGTGAAAACAACTCCCAGCAGAATGCAATGGAACAATCACCTGTGGGTGAACAATCTCCAAACACATTCCACATCAGCACAGCACAGGAGAAGCAAATGAGATAATTATTATTTTCCTTTTCTCTGAGGCTTCTCAGCTTCCCAGGAGAAGAATCCTGGGCAAAGGGATTTTTCAGAGAATGTGAATGCCACACATGGGTTGCAACCTCCGGGTGAGCTGAGCTGACCCACAGCACACCCCTCCCTTCATCCCAGCAGCTCTGCCATCATTCCCATCACACAGGATCAGCTCATGAGCCCTTCACTGAGCCCAGCCTGGAGTTCCTCTGCTCTAATTTGGAGCTGAGGGATGGATTTGCAGTCCAGTTTCAGTGCAGCAGAGGAGTCCAAGGACAGACCGAACAGTGCTAGGAATTCCTTCAGCCCTTAATGTTTCCTATACTGGCACTCATGACAGGAGGGAATGTTTTAAATCAGGCATCATTTTCCTCTTGAATTTTGGCTGAGAGCAGCTCCTGCTCCTCGCAGTACCTGACTCTGGCATCTCCCTCTGTTCCCATTAGAGAGGTTTCACTGAGCTGGGCTGGCAAGCTGTGCTTTCCCAGATTTTCTGCACGGCATTGAAATATCCTTCTCTCAAGGTCATCTTGCTGCCTACTCTGCTGTTGGAATCTGAAGTGCAAGGAACCCTCAGAACTTTGGGCCTGCAAGCCAAAGCTTGGAATTAAACCCAGGATTTGTTCTGAGACCTTGGAGAAGGCTCCCAAACTGAGGAGCTAGAAGTGAGAATGTGGATTTATGGTTTAAAGAAGAGACACGTTAAGCTAAGTGGAGGAAAGTTCAGATTTTTATAGTTTAAGATGTAGAAAATAGTTACAGAGGTAAACAAGGAGCTTAGAATGCAGTGCTGTGGGTTTGTGTGCCATAACTGACGAAGAAAGCTCACACTGCTGCATGCGTTCATAAGACAAACTACTTAAGGATTGGGTCAAAAACATAAATATCCTTGTTGGCAGTGTTTTATTGGTCATTAAATCCTTAAAAAGTCCTGTAACTGAGGGTCTTGTGACCTTCTGAGCCATGGTGTAACTACGTGAGCCAAACTCACCCTTCCTGCCTGTGTAGAAGATAAGAAAATAAACCACAACATCAAAACCAACTCAGAGGTCCTGTCTCCAACTTATTCAAAACTCCCCACAGGTGATGATCACACTCTGCAGCCGCTGGATTTGGAGAGGCAGCAGGCAGGAGGTCACATCTTAGGGAATGTCTGGCAGAAGTCCCAGTGCTGTTCCCAAGGTTTGTGCTGTGCAGGATGTGCTCCAGGAAGGGGAGTTTTTAGTGGATTCTCCACCATTCAACCTTACTGGGACACAGACAGATGGATCAGACACCAAATACTCTGTCCTGACTGTTTTGGAGGTCAGAACTTGGTCATTTATCCATAAACTGACTACAGGGAGATGAAACTGATTATTTTTGAAGAGGGTTCTTCAGCAGGAAAAGGACCCAGAACACAAAACAAATAGTAAATACAAACAAGGCTTAAATTCTAAATGCAAAGTTCACAATTATCTTACTTGGAAGGTGCCATTTGGGATGGAAATGTGGCTGTGGCTCCTACCACAGCTTCTACTGAAAGTACATCCCAGCTTTCAACTGGCTCCAGCTCCCAGCTCTTGGATCTTTTGGAGAAATAACCTGGGGACAAAGGTGGCTGTGCTTCAAGAGTCTTAGAAATGCACAGGGTCTGCTGCTTGAGGTGCTCTAAGTTGGATAAACAGCTGGAGATGCTGAAAATAGACATTTCTGGGTTTTAAGCTGGGTTACCACAGGGACAGGAAGCACAGCAATCCCAGGTCCATTCCTCGTGGATGCCAGGGTTATTCCCACTGAGTTCCACATCTGCTCTTCAATGTCACAGAGGAATTTTCTTTAAGGTCCCTCTTGTCCTCTCAGCTGTCTGGCCTGTGGATCCATTCTCCACATTCTTCCTGCTGGTCAGGAAGGACCACATCAGTTCCAAAGCAGGGGATTTGGGAATTTTGCAGACCACTCAGAAGCTTCTGTGTGCAGGGCACCCCCAGAGCTGCAGGCATAGGGCCAGGAAGGAGCTCTGCTCTCCCCCCATTCCCAGGGGAAGGAGAGTGTTCTGCTCCCTGGAACTGGAGAGAAGCCCCCCGTGGAACCCATGTCCATGGAACGTGGAGCTGTGGCCCTGGGAAGAGGTGCAGCCCATGACACAGGCAGATAAAGAAAAGAAAGGGATATAATCACTGATTCTGTGGAGCCATTTCTTGGGTTTCTGTGGTTGAGATGACCCCAAGGTATCAGAAAGTCTCTTTTTTTCCCAGCCCCACGACCGAAGAAGAAGACGAGATTTGTCAGTTCTGCTTTTCAAGGTTGTTTATTTTCCCTTATCTGTTACATTCCTTGTCTCACCTGCTGAGATCTGTCCAGCAGGTCGGGTTGTGGCACAGTCCCTGCCCTTGGGGTGGGCTTTTTGTACTAAGAACTACGTGTGCTTTATTTACAATAATTTCCCAATATCTATCACCTGTGTTAGACAGTCTGTCTCTACTCTAAACCAATCCAGAGGAGTCACCATCCCAGAAGATGGAGGACGAGAAGAAGAAGAAGAAGGACAGGACATGCCCAGATTCCTCCATCTTGCCTCTTGAACCCCCATTCTAAATCCCCAAAATTCTACTTTTTCACCTGTGACAAATTTACTATCATTCTACTCAAACTCTTGTGGTTTGTAACTCCTCACACAAAGCTGGGAATTGTTTCCATGGCTAAAATCCAAGGCACAGGTGTTTCTGACTCTGTGCCAAGGTCTCTGAGGCCCTGCCAGGGTCTCGAATCACCCAGGGCAGCCAGAGGAATGTCCTGGGTCCTGACAACATTCAGGTTGGGAAAGATCTCCAAGGTCACCAAGTCCACATTCTGCCTGAATGCACCATGCCCACTAAACCTGCCCTTCCTGCTCATTTTGTGAACATTTCCAGGAATGCTGACTCCACCAATTCCAAGGCTTAACCACTCTTCCAGTGAAGGCATTTTTCCTGATATCCAACCAGAACCTCTCCTGGGCTGAGCTGGAGCTCACCAGGTTAACGGTCCTCCCCAAAGGCAGGTGTGGATAATCTAGGCTCTGGCTGGTTCAGGTAAAGACAGTCAGAAGTCACATTCCATGCATGGGAATGTCCTCCAAGGGACATTCCTCCCAACTGACCACATCAGCAGCTACACTGCCTTCATCTTCTTGTGAGCAATCACAAGCTCAAAAAGCACCTGGAGAATGGTGATGAGAATTCTGAATGAATCCCAGGAGTCCTCAGGTTGGAGCAGAGAGAGCCTGTGTGGGTTTACAGGGGATCCTGATGCAGGACTTTCAGAAAGGAGACTGAGGGAGCAAAAAGGGGTTATAAAAATCCTTATGGGATGGGATGGGAAACATCCTTCCCAAAAAACCCCATAGGATGAGGTAGGAGTGAATCCCTTGGCAATCACAAGGGGATGCTGGAGCTCAGGGATCCTTCACTGTAGAGGAATATCCTCATCACTGTCCTTGGAGAGACATCCGAGCTGCCTGCAGTGAGGTGGGGCTGCCTGGGGTGACTCCAAAAGCACAGGAGGCAGCTTTGACGAGTGCTTCCCTCTCTTCCTGGTGCTTCCCAGAGCAGGGGCTGTAGTAGGAGTGAGGAGCAGCTCCAGGAGAGAAGGAGCTGTGCTGGCACCAGTCCTTGGGTGTTCCCAGAGGTTCCATCCACGGGCGAAGGCGGGGCAGGAGCTGAGACATTCCAGCGGGAATGCAGCACATTGCTCCCATCGAGGAATTCAATTCCTGTCCCCTGCCTTCCTAGCCCTGCTCTCCCTCTCCTTCCAATGAAACCCTCTGGAGAGGGAGCTCTGGTTTAGTCCTGGCTGGCTCTGGGGACTCCACGCAGCACCCCCAGTGTTCCATTGTGTTCCCCAGTGGAACATTCCCAGTTCATATAAATCCCCCAGAATAAAAGATCCACACCCATTGAGAGCCCCACACCTGCCAGCACCTGCTTGGCCAGCAGCTCACGTGGGCCAGGTGCTCTGCAAATTCCATCAACCCAGAGGGTTCAGGAGCTTGCTAATTTTCCAGTGCCCCTTTTATTTGGGAGTGCGGTGAGGGAGCAGAATAAATCCCCCTGGGCTGTCACTGTGGATACACACTGCATCAGGCCCTGTTGTGGCAGCTCTGTGCCAAGTGGCAGCCGTGCCAGCCAGAGACAACAATGTTTAATTTATGAAGGGCTGAGTTTTAATCAGTTTTTTATTGTTTGTGCCAGCAATAGATCAGTTTGACATCAGTCCCAAAAATGCACCGCCAGCAAATCTCCCCCATGCCATTCTCCTCCTGAGTTTGACATCAGTGCCTGCTGGGAAACAGGCAACCTGTGAAAGGCAGGGTTTAAATAAAGGGAGTAGGCTGCAGCTCTCGTGGTGTGCTGGTGGGTTGGTGGCACTGCCGCAAGAAGGGCAGGTCTGGAGATAAATCTGTGCTCAGCCTCTTCTCACACTGAATCATGAGCTGCCTTTTTATAACCGAGGCAGCAGACACCGTGTGCACCTCCCTTGGGTGTTGGGCCTTGTCTTCAGCATTAAGTGAGCCCAGCTTTACTGAAATGGACCTTATTGACACACCTGGCCACTCACTGTCTGTTTTGTCATGTGGTAAACTCCAAATCTCTCTCTAAACCCCCCAAGTTCCCACCATGTCCAGTGTAGCCCTGCCCTGGCCACCCCCATGTGCTGTGGGGAACAGAGAGGAGCCCTGGCTCAGGTAATTTATTTTACAGCCAAAGGAAAATACAGGAAACACATTTGCTGCTCCATTTTCAGCCAGTTAAAGAGGGAAAAGATTTGGACCTGAATCCAGCCTGAGAGTGAAGGGTTTGGTCCAGTCTAGGTCTGGTTTTTGGCAGGTGCTCTCTGAAAATAAAGAATTAGTTCAGTTGAATCTCATGTGGCACCACAGGAAATCCAGGAGAAGTAGTTAAATATTGTTATTGCTATTGCCATGCACAGATAACTCAGAGTCCTCATTGCTTCAGTCACTTCTCTCCCACAATTGTTGATTTATTAATTTTTTGTGTCCTTGGCCCTCAGGGAGTGACTGGAGTGACTTTTCCACTCAAAAGGATATCAGCTGCCCAAGGATATCAGTGCCAAGATAAATGTGGAATGAGTATGAAGGGGGTCTGAAGATAAAAGAAAATCAAATATGTTTTTACAGTGAGGACAACATTTCTCAACAGATTTTTGTTGTGGAAAACGAAGGGCCTTGCTAGACTAAAGGGCATCAGAAGTTTCACCTCTAAAGGACCCAGCTTCTCTAGGATCACCATTTTGTTTTCAGAAGGGACTTAATATCCAGTTATTAAAGGTACTGAGATCTCTGGAGTTGCAGTTGGTGCACAAACACTTCTAAATAAACCCCAAACCAAACCTGCATGACAGAACCAGAGAAAACAGGGTGGAACAAATCCAAAGGAATCACCTCTTCCACTCCCTGACCCAAGGAAAGCTCTGGGGCCTTCAGCAAAGGGGTTTGGAGAAATGTTCCTGCTCCTGGAAGCCTCCAGCAAGAAACTCCACAGCAAAGCCTGGAAAAATGGATGGCAGTGTTTGACTCTCCTCACATTGGAGAGACTTTTCTTAATGATGAATCTGAATTGCCCTGGGTGTGATTTAATTACCTCCTCTCCTAAGCAGAATGAATAGGCAGAACAAATTATCCTCTTCATGGCAACCATTTATGGATCTGCAGCCTGCGAGGTTTCCTTCCTTCCCTAAATCCCTCCAGTTATCCCAGCCTTCCTTTGCAGGTTACCTCCAATAATTCTCCTTCTCACTGCCCAATGTTTTCATCCAGCCATGAATTGTGTGATGGATTTTCCAGGTTATTTCTGGTTTCCCAAGGTCCTCCAGAGCTCCAGCCCTGCCCTCCCAGGTGCTGTTGGTTGCTCCTTGGGTGAGGTGAGAGCAGGGTTGGTACCCCCAGGGTCTCTTGGCTGTCTCTAGTGATGTCCCAGACCTCTGTGAGGAGGAAAATTGTCAGCCTGGGGACAGTCAGGCATGGCAGAGGCTGTGCCTCCATCCTGGGAGCTTTTCAACACCAGGCTGGAGAAAATCCTGAGAAACCTCAGGTTTGAGTCTGACTTCAGAGTTGATTCTGCTCTGAGTAGATCACCCTTGGTGTAGGTGACTTCCAGGGATTCTCTTCTATTTATTCCCTTCTAATAATTCCCTCGAGTTGTTCTCTGAGCCTTTATCATCCCTTTATTCCACTCCCTCTCCCCTAAAAAAGAAAATTTTGATTGGAAAGGTGCTCATGCTCCACACACCTCTGCCGAGAGCAGGGCCATGGGAGGAACTCCATAGTGTCCTGGATCACCCTGCCATGGCTACTGGGTCATTCCCAGTGCCTGGAACCACATGGAATCACAGAATCATTCACTTTGGGAAATCCCTCCCAGCCCATTGAGTCCAGGCTGTGCCCAATCCCCACCTTGTCCCCACACAGAGCTTTGAGTGCCACATCCAATCCTTCCCTTGGACACCTCCAGGGATGGGCACTCCAAACCTCCCTGGGCAGCCCCTGAGCACCCTTTCCATGGAGAAATTCCTGCTGGGACCACCACAAGCCTGGGAAGCCACAGCAGGACAGGTAAACACAGAGCAGGAACTGAGAGTATTTCTTATTTTGGAAGGGATTTTTTTCAATCTTTGTTAAAAAAGAAAAATGTTTTCCCAATATCTGTGACTCACAGGAATTTAAAAACAAACAAACAAACAAGCAAGCAAGCAAACAAACAAACAATTTGTCCAAAGTCCACTTTAGAAGCAGAAATTTTAAGCAAGGAGTAGTGAGAAGTTGGAACCCTGGTTGCCAAAGGCTGCAGGGGTAAGAAGGCGTTGCCAGGAGTCCAATAAAATGCTCAAAACTTCCCTGATTTTTTCTGCAATAATGAATTCCAAGAACAGAATAATTGGGGAAGAAACTCAAGTATTTCTCGGTTTTTGACATTTTAGGAAAGAGCTGAAGACAACATTTTTTTACATCCACCACATCCTTTGTCGTGATGGAAAGAGGAGCTTTAATTCCAGAATAGCAGCAGGAAAGGGCAGGGAAAGGGAAAATCTCGGGGATCTCATTTCTAAATGCAGCAGTGCTTTGGTGATGACAAAAAAAAAAAGACTGACTTGCTAATTAGCTTTTCATAATGATGACTAAACCTGATTCCAGCATGAACCAGTCAAATATCTTTGGGAGCTCCAATTAAAAGGGATTGGTTTGGGTTTGGCTCCCAAGGTGCTTCCTGGGGACCGAACAAGTCCCCAAAGGGTGCTCTGAGCTTTGTTGTCTCAGCTGGCTGCAGCAGCAAAGGAACTTCTGAGGAGGAATTTGATAACATCTGTTTTATCCCTCCTCCAAGAGCATGTCCCTGATGCTCTGCCACCTTTTTCTCATTTTTCCCTCTCCTAAACAGCCAAACAAACAGAGAAAAATGGTTCATTATCTCTCCATCAGTTGCCAGCCACTGCACAAGTCCTCTCCCTGCTATTTTTCTCTGTTAAGAAAAGCTGAGAGAAAATCTGCCCACAAAACTGAATTTGTGTGTGTGGAGGGGGGGACACTTGCAGAGGGTGACACCTTCCTGAAATGCCACTCACCGGCCCCTCAGGTGAAAGTCACAGAGGCTCTTGCAGGTCTCCCCATCCCTGTGGCCTCCTGGATGCCCACGGACAGAAATCCCAGTCCCTGTGAACTTTGTTCCCATGCAGAGCCCCAGCTGATTCCCCAGATTGGGACTCCCCAGGCTGGATCCTCTGGGATGCCAGCAGAGCCCCAGCAGCAGTTCCTGGGTTTCTGTGGCCCACTTTTATTGCTCACCCAGCTGCAGAGGGCACCAGGACCCTCCAGCACAGCCAAATCCAGGTTTGGATCTCTCCATGATCCACAAATCTTGTTGGAACTCATCTCTGGCTGGCACTGGGAGCCAGTGTGGGGTTGGGGAGAGGTGGAGAGAGATCCAGTGATTCACCCAAGCCTGAGTCCTTCCCGGGGGCTGTGCCAACTCCCACATTTCTTCCTGTAACTTGGAAACAACACTGAGGAAGGGAGAAAACTTTCCTTCCCTACAGAATTCCCGTGAGGGAGGGACACCCTGAGCTCCTCCCAGTGAACGCCAATTCAGGGTTTGCCCATCTCTGACTGGCAGCTCCTCTGCCTGGAGGATTTTTCCAGGGATGCTCACATTTAGCAGGAGTGCCTTGTCCTGTTGCCAGAGCTTTCCAAAGGCAGTGAGGCATGTCCTGGCTTTTCCAACTCCTTCGGGAATTGGACTGGGATTTCTGTCCGTGGGCATCCAGGGGGCCATGGGGATGGGGAGCCCTGAAAGAGCCTCTGTGACTTTCACCTGAGGGGCCGGTGAGTGGCATTTCAGGAAGGTGTCACCCTCTGCAAGTGTCCCCCCCTTCACACACACAAATTCAGTTTTGTGGGCAGATTTTTGCGCCACAGCTGAGCCCCTTCCCAGTGTTCCCATGTCTGAGCAGGGAGGGTCAGCTGGGATGGAATGGCTGGGCTGGGGGCTGCAGTCGAAGCTGGGAAGCAACAATTCCTGTGGGCCTGACGTCAGCAGAGCTCTGAGTGCTGGGAGCAGATGCTGTTTGTTCACACCGCCCGCCGTGCCCAAAACGCCGCGGCTGCGGCGCTGCCGACAGCTCCAGCCCACAGCAGGAACAGGAATGGGAAGGGCCAGCCTGAGAGGCTTTGCAGCTCCTTCAGCTCTTCCTGAGCCTCCCAGCAGCTCCCAGTCTAGCACTGCATTCCTGTGAGAAAATCCCAGGCCCCCAGTTCCCCCCTTTCCCTGTTGGACAAATTCATAATCTGTAGCAGAAATAGTCCGACGCTTTTCCCTTTAACAGAAAAGGGGGAGGTGTTATATTGCACTAAATAGTTATTTAGTTGTTTGCATGGGGTGTTTTGGTAATTTTCACTGTTCATATGATTCGTATCCCATGGTCTTCCCCTTTTTCCCACTCCCTAAGTGTTAGCCCTGGTGGTCTATTCCTGGTCAGTCCCTTCCCTCACCCCTCCTTACTGGTATCCCATTGGTTGTAGTCCTCCTCCTCTGCCCCCTATTCCCCCAGGTATAAAAGGCTTCTGCCGTCAGGCCATGCCCTCTTTCTTACCTGGGGAGTCACCAGAATCTGAGGTGTTTCCTAGCAGTCAATAAACGAAGGCCGTTCGTCCCCACATGGAGAAGAGCGCTTCTTGTCTTTTGCTTTCGTCTGTGTGAGATCGTGTGGGCTGGGGTCCAGAGCTGGCCAGGCTGCACCCAAACAGCTCGTCTGAGACACGGTGCCACCAACATGTTTTATGAAAAATCCTTTCCTTAGGATTTTTCCTCCTGAGAAGCTGAGAGGCCTCAGGAACTAAATGTAAACAATGATTATCTGCTGCTGTGGAATGCAACAGGTGGATCTGTGGTTAGTCTCATGTAGTTGTTTCTAATTAATGGCCAATCACAGTCCAGCTGTCCCAGACTGTTACGCTCAGTCCGAGCCTTTGTTATTCATTCCTTTTCTATTCTTAGCTAACCTTCTGATGAAATCCTTTCTTCTATTTTTTTAGTATAGTTTTTAATATAATATATATAATAAAATAATAAATCAAGCCTTCTGAAACATGGAGTCCAGATTCTCATCTCTTCCCTCATCCTGGGACCCCTGCAATCACCGTCACAGACACGATCTTACAATTCTCAGCAGAGAGACACACAAAATGAGTTCAGGCTCCAAAAACGTGTCCTGGCACTTGTGGCTTCCCTACAGCCTGGAAGCCATGGATGAGGCTCTTCCCAAAGAACAGGGGAGTTCCCCATCACCCACAGGTCACCCTGGAGAGCTGTGGCAAGAGGAAGAGCTGGGCAATGATGGAGCCTGAGCTGCTCAAGAACACTGGAGCAAATTATGAACCAATCAATTTATCAGCGCTGCAAGGAGAGAAGGGAGTGGGAACAGCCAGCATGGACTTGTCAAGACCAAATCATGTCAGAGTAATTTAATCTCTGCCTTTAATGGGATCGTTGGCCTATGGACACAGGGAAGTGATAGATTTGATAGACCTCGACTTTCATGAGGCTTTTGACCCAACCTGACAGGAGGGGCTCCTCCAAGCAGGGAAATGGGATTGAAAGCAAATCATCCAGCGTGGGCACAATTTAAGAAACATCACACTTTGAATTTCATATCAGAAATCTGTTCAAGAAAGGGATTTAAGTCTGTCAGGCTTCTGTCCTGGGCCCAGCTCATTGAAAAAATTTTTAATCAGCAAAGCCAGACCAACACCCACTCAGACAATAGATGAGATCTTTGTGTAATTTATGCTAATGCTGTTTTACAAATATAAAATATGCAAACCCCCCCATCAATAAAGAATCACACATTCTTTGGCACCCACAAACACATCTTTATACATGGTATTTTAGTTTTGATGAATAATAAAATTACTCATTGACATTGCAAGAGTGGGGCTACAAATTTATTGTCTGGTAAATGCCTGTTGTCATTGTAGGTAAAGAACAGATTTCCTGATGCTCCTCAGTCTTTTGGTTCTTTCCTGGCTCTCTGACCCACAGTAAATTATTCCAGCTGGACAATTTAGCTCATTTTATAGTGCCACATTTCCAGAGGGATTGAAGAGCCAGCTATTTGTTTCCATCTTTTTATCACCAGCTTAGCTGATGGAAGGGATCAGACAGAGCTGAAAGCCTAAATGGGGACATCTGTTCCAGTTTGGAGAGCCTGGGGTGTCCCAGCTGGGCTCCAGGTGCTGGTTTGGCAGGGGGTTGCTCTCCTGGGATGTTGGAAGCACCAGCTCCTCTTGAGACCCCAAGCAGCACCACACAACTATGCCGAGGCAACAAAAAACCTCCCTTCAGCTCTGTGGATAAATTTGGATGAGGGTTCATGGTGACAACTCGTGATTCAATTATAAAATCCTTGTAAAACCATCAAGGTGAAGTGCAGCAAAGGCAAGTGAAAAGTGAGGACAAGGAGAGATGAAATGCCCAGAGTGAAGCATAGTTTGACAAGGGGAAACACCATTTTAGAGGCTGATCTGGGCTTTCCAGTGGGTTCTACAAATGGGGAGGACAAAGTTACCCCTGAGCCCCACTTAGCAGCCAGAGCTGAGGGTCCTCAGGGACTTGGCAAGGATGTGATCCCCACATGGGAATGCACTGTGAGAAAGAGAGGAAAAAAGAGAGGTGAACTGAAGAAAGAATGATCAGAGGCTGGAAATTATGTGGGAAAAGATTGGAGGAATTCAGCCAGGGTGTCTTTCCCAGAGAAGAGTAAACCTGCTGTGGGAAGATGGTGTCAAATAGGTACTGAGTTGTTCTGAAGCAACATCTGGGCTTTGAGCAATTAGAAACACATAATGGAATGAATTGGAAGGGACCTTAAAGCTCATCCCATCCCACCCCTGCCACAGGCAAGGACACATCCCACCGTCCCAGGCTGCTCCCAGACCCAGTGTCCAGCCTGGCCTTGGGCACTGCCAGGGATCCAGGGGCAGCCACAGCTGTTCTGGGCACCCCGTGCCAGGGCCTGCCCACCCTGCCAGGGAACAAGTCCTTCTTAATTGTCAGGGGAACCCCTTTTTCCATGGCCTCAAGGGACAGATCAATGACTCTGTGAACTCCTGTTGATCCAGGACCTGGATCCAGCACTTTGCCCTTTGGAGTCTCCTGCTTTAAGAGTGTGGAGTGGAAGAAAACATCCTGTTTCAATGTGCTCTGTTGGATCAGGAGAGCTTAGGAGACTCCTCTGCAGGATGTGGAGTTCTGTGGAGACAGAATGGAAAATGGAGAAAGGAAAGCACCAGTGGGTTGCCAGACTTCAAAGCCTGGAGCTGGCACATGGACTGGAAATGCAGAGGAAGAGAAAGCCCTGGGGGTATTGCTGCAGGAGGCGGGGGTCACCTGCAGAGACCCAGAGCAACCTCAGGGAGAAACATTCCCTTGGAAACACAGGCAGAGCCCTGGGGAGTGACCCAGGGCTCATCCCTGGGGAGTGACCAGGAGTTCATCCCTGGGGAGTGACCCAGGGCTCATCCCTGGGGAGTGACCAGGAGTTCATCCCTGGGGAGTGACCAGGAGTTCATCCCTGGGGAGTGACCCAGGGCTCATCCCTGGGGAGTGACCCAGGGCTCATCCCTGGGGAGTGACCAGGAGTTCATCCCTGGGGAGTGACCCAGGGCTCATCCCTGGGGAGTGACCCAGGGCTCATCCCTGGGGAGTGACCAGGAGTTCATCCCTGGGGAGTGACCCAGGGCTCATCCCTGGGGAGTGACCCAGGGCTCATCCCTGCAGAGTGACTAGGAGCTCATCCCTGGAGAATGACCAAAGCTCATCCCTGGAGAATGACCAGGAGTTCATCCCTGGGGAATGGCCAAAGCTCATCTCAGAGCATGCTGGACCTGAGGACACTCTCCTGAAGGGAAACACACTGAAGCCATCCTGTCAACATTCCCGAACAGGACAGTTCAAGACTCCTTCCAGTCCTGTGGTCCTCTCCACAAAGGAAGAGCCAAGCCTATTCCTGTGCTTTTTCCTGATCACCATCACAGACCTGGCTGAGGGGAGGCTGCACCCACCTCTGCTGGGAAGCAGCTTCCCAATCCCTGTCCGGAGGAGGGGAAGCAGCAGTGAGTCAGGAAGTGTTGAAGAGGAAGCGAGCAGCAGTAGGCGGAGCTGGTGAAAATCTTCAAAAAGAGAGCTAAATTTTATTATGATGAGAAATGAGGCTTTATTGAGATTAAAAAAAAAAAAAAAAAAAGAAAGTGTTGATCCAGAGAAAATGTCACAATCTGAGGGAATTACAGATTCAATTACTCCAATTTTTAATTCTTAAATTCTCAGTACAATTCCTAGCACTGGCAGTGCTGAGATCCCTCCTGCCCTGGGAACCCATCCCAAATGTCCTCTTTCTTTAAAAGCTCTTTTCTGGCATTTCATGGAGTGGAGATTTGCAGTTTTGAGCACCATTAATAAATCACCATGACCTGAATGGAAAATAATGGCTTCATCCCCATCTCACTTGATTAGGGCCAAGAACCTAATCAGGTATTCCTGGTCCTAATCTGCAAGGACCAGGAATCTTCTCACCTTTGACACATGGCTGAAGATGAGCCTGGAGTGGCCCCTCCACTGCATCCACTGTGGGTGGACCCAGCACCCTCTTATGACATGTGATTTGTATGACAGGGCCTTCAGAGTGAACAAACACCCCAAGGATAAATGCAAGGCACGTTGCACTGGCATATCCCTCTGGACTGAGCTGCTCCACAGAGCCCATGTCCTCCTGCTTGCTTCCCTCTTGGCTTCATGGATCTCCAATGCATCCCTGGCTCTGGAAGTGTGGGATTTGCAGTGTGGAGAGGAGGCTGAATGATGCTGTTGAGTCAGGGATGGAATGAGAGACTCCAGTCATCAGAAGGTGAAATAGAATCATTTATTAGGAAAAGGTGAGACTTTTATAGCCTGACTTGCTAAGCTGAGACCTGATTGGCCTCAAAGTGCAAACCTCTCACACTGCTGGTGAACTATCAATAGCACACTCTGGAGAACCATTTCTATAAACCACGGTTACAGAAAGAGAGACAATAATTGTTTGAATTCTTCTCTCTAAGTTTCGCACAGCTTCTCACAGTTTCCCAGGAAAAATCCTGGGAGAGCTGTGTCTCTCTCTGTTCAGAGGATATGTGGTTACCACAGGTAAATCCCCTCCTGTGGGGATCCCACAGGGATTAGGGATGCTCTGCCAGCCATAGATCCTTGCCTTCCAACAGCTGCATTGAACCTTGTCCTGCAGGCAGCCAATCCCAAATTCCCTCACCCCTGCAGCCCTGGATGAGCCACCACCATCAGGTGCTCTGTACCTGGAGCTGTCATTGAGCAGGGTCTGCTGCTCTGAAGGTGCTCCAGGGCCTTCCTGGAGTGCTGGACCCACTGCTGCCGGCACAGGGAGACTTCAGCCATCTCCAGAGCCTGAGGGACTTGGGCTTGAGCAACCAGAAAGTTCAGAGGTGAGTTTAGGGCTGAGGGAAATCATGGAACCCCAGGATGGCTTGGCTCAGAAGGGACCTTCAAGTTCATCTGATTCCAACCCTGCCACAGGCAGGGACAGCTCCCACTGCTCCAGGGTGTTGGTCTGGTGGAATTCTCTCACCCAGCATCTCTCAAACTCTGACTCACAGATCCAACATCACAACCTTGGCAGCACCCCTTGAGCAGCATCTCCTGCAAAGCCCCGTCCCTCAAACTGAGCCTTCAGTAAAACCTGGCCCTGAATGTCCTGCAGGACCTGCAGAGCTCAGCAGAGAAGATTTTCCAGCACCCAAACTGCTCCTAGGAGCTGCAGACCAAGTTGAAAATGCTCCTCAGCCCCTGCACATGAAATGCTGCTGATTTTTTTTTCCTATTATTATTTTTACACTTCCTCTTTACAAACCTGTCTCAGCATGGCAGAGGAGCTACCACCCACTTCCAACAGATTGAATCCTGCCTCTGATGTTCCCAGGACTCCCCATTCAGCTCCAAACTAATTGATGCCTGTTTAGGCATCCCGGTGCTTCCTTCACGTCCTCACACGTCACTCCTGCTGCTGCCTAAGGGAAGTTTCCTGGTGACAGACAGGCTCCTGGCTCCTGCAGAGCTGGAGAACTCTCCACACAAGAAAATCCAATATTTAATTGGCCTTTCTTGGCTCTATGGACCCCTCCTTAATGGAATGTTCAGCAGAACCTCCCAGCTTGGCGCCTGCATCCCAGGCACCAGTGGGGATCCACAAAATCTTCAGGGTGGCCTCGCCACAGGGTGTGGTCTGGACTTGGATTTTTAACTCAAAATTGCAAATCCACTCCATGAAATGCCAGAAAAGAGCTTTTAGAGAAAGAGGACATTTGGGATGGGTTCTCAGGGCAGGAGGGATCTCAGCACTGCCAGTGTTAGGAACTGTACTGAGAGTTTAGGAATTAAAAATTGGAGTAATTGAATCTGTAATTCCCTCAGATTGTGACATTTTCTCTAGAACAATGCTTTCTTTTACATTCTTTTTTAAAATTTCAATAAATACTCATTTCTTTCTCAAGTTTTTTGGAGCTTGGGCTCAGTCTGCAGTGAGCTCCTCTTTGCTCCAAAGGATCCTTCATCACTTCTCTCCTCTCCCACCTCTCCTTTGAATGACTTTCCTGTGGGAAAGAAGCTTTTCCATGCTCCAGGAAGAGCTGTTGTTCTCAGAACATTTTAATTGTCATAAAAACTCTAAGAAAACATGTAGGATTTTTTTACCCCTATAACAGAAAAGAATTTGGGTTTTTTAGAGTTTTTTGCTAATTCCATGGTTGCCGGTGATTCTATCAGCCCTTTGTTTGCTGTGCTTCCTCTTGGAGTGATATTCCCTCACTGCAAAGCCGCTGAAAGCTTGGATCAGGCATCTGAGGGTGGAAGTGGGGCCAAGAGGTGCTGGCTCAGAGGATAAAGTGCTGACCTGGCTCTGCAAGCTGCCAGTTCCTGGTTTCCCTCACACCAGGTGATTGTGATGTGCACCAGTGGCTGTGATCTCCTGCGCCTGCTACAGAAAGATGAAATATTTAGAGGCTGAGAGTGCTTAAAACCCCCCTTCAAAGCCTGATCCTCATGGGAAGTGACACTGGCAGTGTCCTGAAGGGCTGACAAAGGAGGAGTTCACTTACCTGTGGATGTCCAGCAATAGAATATTTTGGGAGGACCTTAGTAAACCAGGGTTTCTGCACTTTAAAGTAAGCCTTGTCCTTTAAACCATCATTTAAGCCACATTGGTTAAGTACAGAGGTGCCCATCTGTGAGAAATCCCAAGGGCTGCATGGACAGATTCTGTGGGATAGCTGGGAGTACAGCTGGGCAGTTTTTCAGGTACAGAAATGTAATGGGGAGATAATTCCCAGGAAAATTTTTGGCTGAAGAGCCAGGGCCCAGCATCCCTCAGGCTGTGAAAATTATCCCTGCTCCTGGATGGAACAGGAAATACACAATTAAAATACAATATCCTTGTCAAGGAGGATAAAGTCAATGGCTTTAAACTGCAAAAGAGCAGGTTGAGATCACATATAGGGAATTAGGAATTGTTCCCTGGCAGGGTGGGCAGGCCCTGGCACAGGGTGCCCAGAGCAGCTGTGGCTGCCCCTGGATCCCTGGCAGTGCCCAAGGCCAGGCTGGACACTGGGGCTGGGAGCAGCCTGGGACAGTGGGAGGTGTCCCTGCCCATGGCAGGGGTGGCACTGGATGGGCTTTAAGACCCTTCCAACCCAAACCAGTCTGGGATTCTGTGTTTTGTAGCCTTTGGCATTTTTTCCTTCAAGTTACCCCTGTTTTTAGGGAACTGTTCAGGGAGCTTTGCTGCTGCCCCAACATGTGGTGTCATCCCCTGTCTGGCTGAGCCCTTGGTGCAGCAGGATGGGTGAATCCTGCACAAAGTCAAACGACTCAGCTGAGAGGGAGAAAGGCAGAGATGAAATAGGGCAGCTGAGAGACAATAAGGGTCACATTTGTTTGGCCTGTTCTGATGAGGATTGTTTCTGAGTAATACCAATTTGTCTTGCCAGAATTTGCAGGCTCAGCCTTCACCTGAGCTTTTAAAGCTGCCTCGGAGTACAGGGAATGAATAAAGATGACCTGCATGGAAGTGGCAGTTTGGCTGTGCAGCAGTGGCAGAGCCTTTGTCCAGGGCCTGCCCACCCTGCCAGGGAACAATTCCTAATTCCAAAGATCCCTTCCATCCCTGCCCTCTGGCAGTGGCAGACATTCCCTGGGTCCTGTCCCTCCATCCCTTGTCCCCAGTCCCTCTCCAGCTCTCCTGGAGCCCCTTTAGGCCCTGCAAGGGGCTCTGAGCTCTCCCTGGAGCCTTCTCCTCTCCAGGTGAGCACCCCCAGCTCTCCCAGCCTGGCTCCAGAGCAGAGGGGCTCCCACCCTCTCCTAGGGTGCAGTAGGTGATGGGGAGGTCACAGCCACGACTTCTTCCCCTTCCTCTTGCTCTTGTTCCACTCTTTGCCCTTGAAGGATCTGCTTTTTTGGGGTTTGGTTTTTTAACTTTGAATAATATCCAAGTAAAACACGAGAGAAGGAGGGAGGGGGGAGGGAGGTTCTGGGAACATCAGCTATGGGGCCATGTCTCTGTATGACAACTGAATGTAGCTTTGGGCTCTGAGCTCATTCCCAGAAGGTTTAAGGAATTTGGGACACTGAAGGCTAGGGCAGAAAAAGGGGATCTGTGGTCACTGAGGCTCCCAAGGAGAACAGAGTGGTCAGGAGGGAGCTTTCCTTGACCACCATAAAAAGTGAGTCAGTCCTCAGCAGGGCACACACTACTTGGGAATGGTCTAAACCTGTGGCTAAGCAGGGCTTGGCAGACTGGGGAGGCACAAGAGAGGCAGAGTGATGCTCCTGTCAGTTTTCTGTGGTGACCTTTCCAAGGCTGAGCTTTCCTCTGAGTGCTTCCCAGGGAATTTCTGCCCCCGTTAATCTGGGAGAAGTTAGGTAGCTTTAGATTCCCTCATCTTTATTTAACGGAATAAAAGCTTCCCTTCATCAGCACTAGACATGTTCCTCTGAACCTAAATCCCCCTTTCTCTGCTGCTCCAGCAGTGTCACAGCTTCTCCTCAGAACTCCCTGCTGCAGTTTAAGGCTCGTTGGCCAGCCCTGCTCCTGTTCCACATGGCTGCTTTTCCCAGCAGGAGAATTCCCACTCTCAGCCACATGAAGGACCAGCTGGGCAGCTCATCTTGTTACTGGGATTAGAGCTAGAATCCCACCAGAACCTGTGGTTATGATAAATCTACTCCCCAAATTAATGACAGAAAAATAGCATTGTCCTGAACCTCGGTTTTCCAGGCAGGCTCCTGAACTGAGAGATTTGGCCCTGTCTTTGTCACTGGGATTGGCTTCTCCCGGTGTGAAGGTGTGAGGAGCCAAGGGAAGCAGCTCCTGGTGGAGAGGAGTCAAATTCCTGCCAGATCCCAGCTGTGGACAGCTCTGAATCACCAGGGATTGCCCTGATGGACCCTTCCAGCTTCCTGTGAGCAGAGCAGGGAAAAGCAGCAGTGGCATTTTGGGAAAGCACTGGGAAACTGGATGGAAGGTGCATGGCCTGGAGGAGGGAAAGGTGGAAGAGGGGCCCTTGAGGTCCAAACTGGGAGGCAAACCTGTGTGAGCAGGAAGAGCTGTTCTCCTGCAGCAGGAGGGTCCTGCTGGAGCCTGAGCTTGGCAGGAATGGGGGGAGGCACCAGGAGCAGCTCTTCCTCCAGAACTCAGCATTCCTCCTGGCATTCCTGAGATTTCCTGCTGGACACCCCTTGGTGTGCCATGAAGATGAGGATGAGGATATGTAAGGCAGGGTAATGGAAGATACAAATTAACCTGGATAAAATCCTCTGCCTTGGGATTTTCATCATTTGGAACAGCCCCTTCCTGAGGGTCACCACCAGTGCAAAGCCCTCTCCCGTCAGCAGATCTTTATCTCCCTCCCTTCCAAGATGCCCTGACTCACCCAGGACATGGATCTCATGCTTCAGTGGGCAATTCCCAGCTGCAGCACCTGGGATCATCTGCCTGGCACAGAAATTACCCTCACACATCCTGGCCTTGATTAGCAATAAATCAATATTCCCTGGATGTGCCTGGGGCTGTGTTTCCACTGCTCCACTGATAAATCCACCTGGCTGTGCCTCTCTTGTTCTGGTGCAGGTAAAACCTGAGTGTTGGAGAGGAATCTTTACCCCAGGATGAATTTATCCACAGTGCCCTCAGCTGCACAATCTATGCAAGGAGGTTGGATCCTGCCTTTCAAAATCTCTGCCTGGCTGCAAGAATCGATCCACCTCCCCTAAATCCCATTTCTTATTTAATATTTGTTTAGGCTGAGCAGAACCTAAAGGGAATATAGGAATTGCTAACTCCTAGCCATGAAAAAGCTCTTTAGGAGAGTGAAACACCAGCTGAGAACTGACATAATGTCTATATTTCCCTTTCCTTTAGACAGGGCCCTTCTTTGCTGACAGGAGTGGGGATTTCCACAGGTGGGGAGAGCTTTTCCTGTCCTTGGGAAGGGCCTGGTGCCATGGGGCAGGAAGCAAGACCATCTCCCATTCGTGTTGGAAGTTTCCCTGTGCTGGTCCTACTGACAGACAGGGACCTTGTACAGAACTGCTGATGTATGGCTTCCCAAATAAATTCATGGTGATTCTGGATGGACAGAAATTCTACCTGACACAGGTTGGGACAGCACAGAGTTGTGTCTACTCTCTGTGCACACCCAGGAGGAAGGAATGGTTTGGAGATCTTCAGGTACCTGTGGAAAAGAAATAAAACTGTGTCTGCTCTCACTGTTGGCATGATCCCAAGCAGTGTTTGAGGGTGAACTCATTCTGGAGTTGGAGGAAGAATCCTGGACCTTCAGAGGCCACCATGATCAGCTGCACAGGACAAGGAGTTCTTTTTATGACATGTGCTTGGGAACTGCTTCTTCCTCCCTCCCATGAAAATCTCCAACAGAAAAAAAAAAAGCTCTTAGATTTACCAAAAAAAAAAATTCTAAAGCCTCTAGGAATTAAAAAAAAAAAAAATCCTTAAAACTGTCATATTTAACATCCCAGTATTTAAAAGGAATCCTGAGGAAAATCACACTGAAATTGGAGACTTCAGAGGGACAAATTTCTCTTCCTGGCAAAGTTTTAGCCGAAAATCTGCCTTGAAGGGAAATTTCTGCCTTAGCTGCCAGGTTTGTTCCCCGGGGATGGATCTCCAGGAGCTTCCATGGGGTCAGAGACCACAAAGATGTCAATGGAGGAGGAGCTGGTTGGTGACCCTGAGCTCTCCCTGCTGGGGCTGTGTCCTCTCTAAGTCACTGGGCCTTGCAGGACCCTCGTGTTGGTGGGGAGGCCAAAGCAGGAGTCAGGAAATCCCAATTTTCCATCATTTTCTCACCCACACTCCCAAATGTGTGGCTCTCTGCTGTTAAATCCAAGATGCACCATGGTGCACGAGCACAACTCGGGCTGTTCTCACCGTTCAGCTCATTTGGGGTGGTCCCAGCTGACTCTCCCTGCTGCTCTCCAGGACCTGCTCCAGGGAAAAGGGGGTTTTTCCATATCTTTGTGCACCTTTGCCTGCAGCTTAACCCCCCAGAGGAGAGCTAACTATGGAAAAATGGTAATAGGGACAGAGCTCCAGCTGCTTCCTTGAGCTCTTGGAACAGGATAAATACTCCCCAAACTGAGCATTTTCAGTGATTATGGGAGTGGGCAGCAGGAGACACCATCCACAGGTGGAAGAGTTGAGAAATCTGAGGAAAGATGGGAAAAACAATGATCCAACAAGCCTGGCAAACTGCAGCCAGGGATCTGCCTGTCCCCAGGGACCAGCAGAGATGGGAGAGGGGTCACAGCCTCTGACAGCACAAAGGAATTTATTGAACATCGAATTTGGTGGGATCAGGGCTTTACTGAGAGTCTGAAAGGTGTCTCAGCATTTCACCATTCCCTGGGAACCTCTTCCCTGCATTTCACCATTCCCTGGAAACCTATTCCCTGCAGAGGCCAGGGCTCCTCAGGAGAAACCAGGCTGGGATTGCTGAGGGAGCTTTTGGAGGAAGGAATCTCCAGTTTTTCAGCTGGGGAAGTGAAGTGAGAATAGTTCACTCTCCCTATTTTGGGGAGATAACTCCTGAGTTTGGTCGCTTGGTGCTGTTGTTCATGGGTTTGCTGCACTATTCAAGCACAATTCCAGAGGAGGGGAATTCCCATGGACATCAGCAGGTACTGTCAGAATTATGACCTGACAATTGTGGAATCACTAAGGTTGGAAAAGACCTCCAAGATCATCAACCCAAGCTTCAACCATCTCCTCCATGGTCTTTAAAACATCACAAATTGCCACATCTGATCCTTTTTTGAACATTTCCAGGGATGGTGATGCCAGCACTGCCCTGGGCAGTGGAGCCAATGTTTCATCACTCTTCAGGGAAGAATCTCTTCCTGATATCCCACCTGAGCATCCCCTGGTGCAAATTGAGGCCGTTTCTCCTTGTTCAATGTCCTTGTGGTGCCCAGGAGGCATCACTGCAGGGGAAGTGCAGGGTGTGGGAATCCATAAAATCAGAGGGTTTTGGAAAAGCTGCAAAGGGCAGGCCTCAGAGACAGCAGAAATGTGATTGGAGCTAAGAAGTAACCATGAGATTGGTCAGCAGAAAAATTACAGAAGAAGTAGAAAAGCAAGGACAAATAGAACAATGGTCTGTGTATTAATGCTTGTCTAGGATAACTCCCTAAGCTGCAGAAAAGTTTATCTAGCGAGATATTAGGGAGTTTTAAGCTTAATAAAGGAGCTCTGTGCATTGTGTTTAAGGCTTACAAGCAGGTATTGTATTTGAAATAAGCAAGCATTGTTTAACCAAAGGTGTGTGTGCTTGTAGTGGTTGGATGGAACCACTGTCAGTGTGCTTCTGCTTGTGTAACTGGTCAAAAAACTTTTAAAGTGAGTTGTAACATTGAGTTCTTTGTCTGCTGCCTGAGATGTGAGCTGCTGGCATCTTCCCATTGTCATAACCATGGAATGAGAGTGGTGCTGGAAAATAGAACAGCTCAAGGCACGTTCCCAGCAGTCCTGTCCTGTTTGTGATTTGTACAGAGCCCCCGGCCGGCGACACAGGGCACACGGAGTCTGCAGGCAGCAGAGGATGCAGGAATGCTGCCCATGCCAGGAGAGCCAGTCCTAACCCAACACCACTAAATGAAAGCTTTTAAGGCTCTGCACAGGCTGAATTCACTGAATTATCAGGAGAGCAAAGACAGGGGAGGAATAAACACAAAAATGGGAGCTTTCATTATGCCCACACAAGAGCTTGCTATGAGCTCAGGTACAGAAATCATTTGCACACACTCCAAATGACATTTCCTGGGAGCAAGAGCTCTGAGATACCATCAGGAAAGAAGAAATTCTCGATTTAATCCTGAGTATTGAACCAATCCTGCTCCAGGTGCAGCCATCAGGGTGGCTCTGGAATGGTGATCATTGGGTTTGTGGGAGGGAGAGAGCCACAAGTGGAAATCTGTGATCACCTCTGAATTTCTCCATCTGCTCCCGAGCTTCCTTTAAAAGCTGGCTCCTCATTTGTTACCTTTCCTTGCTAGAAAATTGGGATTGATTTAAGGAATACTGTGCACAACCCATTGACAGCAATTCCAGCTCTGAATTCCTTTAAACCTCTTGGGTGGTGCCATCAGTTCCTGCTCATTTCCCACCATTCCTTTTATTCTTTAAAGCTCCTCCTTAGGAGCCCACGGCTGGTCAGGCTCAGCCCCTGTAAAAATCCACTTCCCTGAACTCTCCATGGCAGCCCCTAAGCAAAGCCATAAAACCTTCCCTCTCTTCTGGAACCCTTATGTTCCAGGAGATATCTTTTAAAACCTTATTTGATAATGTTCTGGCAGGTGTTTTTCTAATGTATTTGGAAAAAAAATCTTCTATTTCAAGCTTCAGTTCTTCAGCAGATTTGAGGTTTCTCAGAAGTTTGTTCCTCTTAAATTCTGGTTTTGTTTAAGTCATGAGAGCTCCTCTCTATTTTTCTTTTTAAAAAATTATTTACTCATTTAATATAATTCTATTTAAATCTAATCATTCCCTTCACCCCACAGTTTGACCATTTTAGAGGTGTTTCTGTATTTTTCAGGGGATGAAGTGCCCTCACCATGTTCTGCTGACCATGTACCCAAATAAGTTTATTCCACCCAAAAATACTTAGCCCTTTCTGCTGCTCCTTTTACTTTTTCTTCTCCTTTTTGTTATGTTATTACTTCTTCATGGCCTTTTAAAGCACAACTTTAATAAAGGGGATTTCCACTTGTGGCTCTCTCCCTCCCACAAACCCAATGATCACCATTCCAGAGCCACCCTGATGGCTGCACCTGGAGCAGGATTGGTTCAATACTCAGGATTAAATCGAGAATTTCTTCTTTCCTGATGGTATCTCAGAGCTCTTGCTCCCAGGAAATGTCATTTGGAGTGTGTGCAAATGATTTCTGTACCTGAGCTCATAGCAAGCTCTTGTGTGGGCATAATGAAAGCCCCTATTTTTGTGTTTATTCCTCCCCTGTCTTTGCTCTCCTGATAATTCAGTGAATTCAGCCTGTGCAGAGCCTTAAAAGCTTTCATTTAGTGGTGTTGGGTTAGGACTGGCTCTCCTGGCATGGGCAGCATTCCTGCATCCTCTGCTGCCTGCAGACTCCGTGTCTCCTGCACTTCCCCTGCAGTGATGCCTCCTGGGCACCACAAGGACATTGAACAAGGAGAAACGGCCTCAATTTGCACCAGGGGATGTTCAGGTGGGATATCAGGAAGAGATTCTTCCCTGAAGAGTGATGAAACATTGGCTCCACTGCCCAGGGCAGTGCTGGCATCACCATCCCTGGAAATGTTCAAAAAAGGATCAGATGTGGCAATTTGTGATGTTTTAAAGACCATGGAGGAGATGGTTGAAGCTTGGGTTGATGATCTTGGAGGTCTTTTCCAACCTTAGTGATTCCACAATTGTCAGGTCATAATTCTGACAGTACCTGCTGATGTCCATGGGAATTCCCCTCCTCTGGAATTGTGCTTGAATAGTGCAGCAAACCCATGAGCAGCCTGGGAAAAGTGGTCAAAAAAGGTGTTTAGATAGAAATAAAGAAATCCTGCTTCAAAAATTGGAGAAATCTTTGAAGGAGTTATTATGTGATAAACGGCAGATAATAAAGGATTCATAGGTCAATAACAAAGGAGTTCATAGATACAAAATCCAGATGATGAATTTTTCATTCAGAAAATCTTTCATAAAGTCCCTTCACTAACAGACCTGAAGGAAAATGACCTGCCCTGAGTGAGGGGAGAGGCCTCTTGTGGCCTCTGGGTGACCAAGAGAGTCACTGAGCTTCTTTGAGCAAGGGAAAAGGCCAGTAGAGCTTCCCAAAAATCTGGCCTGACCTTGTGCCTTTTAACTTTCCCACCAGCAAGTTTTTGCTGGTTTTGTGAGTTGTGTGTGGTTCTCAAACACCAAATTTTCTGTGCTTCAACAGCCTCCAGGACAGTCAAACCTGAAGGTGCTTGTGAAAAGCTGAGGGAAGAGCTCCCAGTTCTGAAGGATGAGGTGTTAAAAAGTGATAAAAGCCAGGACAAGTTCATGGTCAGTAAAGGCTGTCATAAATGCAGGTGCAAACAGCTCTGAGTGCACACACAGAGCCACAGGGTGAGAATGCAAGAGCTCTGAGATGGGACAGGGCCATGGAAATGCCTGCTCAGCACTTCCAGTGCCAGAGGTTCTCAGGTGTGTTGGGAAATCCTCCAACTCCAGGGCAGGGGGAGCTCAGGCTGGAGGGGCTGAGCTGCTCCTGCCTCAGAGAAGGGGCTGCAGGAGTTGGGGGGAGGCTCAGGTGAGACTCAGGTGCCTTTGCACAAGCTCTGAGCATGAGCTCAGAACAGCATTGCCTCTTTTTGGGTTGGTTTTGGGTTGAAAAGGCACAATTTGGACAATTTCTTCCAGAGGTTTTTTGGGAATTAGCTGGGGAGATGGACATGAAACTTTTGTTCCAGAGGTTTTTAGCCTGTGGTTGCCTGGATCAAAGCAGACCAGCCACAATCAGAACATCATGAACGTTTGTGTAAATGACCTCTTATGTCCCTCCCAAGCCCAATCATTCCCTGATTTCTGACCACAGAATCCCAGCATCATTAAGGGTGGAAAAACCCCCTAAGATCATCATGGTGGTCACCACTAAACATGTCCCCAGGTGCCCGTCATGATCTGCCCTTACAAATGGGATTTGTGATGGTTCGTTCATTGATCTCAGAGAGCAAAAACCAACATGGAGAGGGGATTTGCAGTGATAATCATACACAAATGCACCTTTATTGAATAACCACAGCAAAATGCATTGGGGGGAAATTGGGGGAAAAGGAAAGAATAGGGAAAAGAGGGGGAGGAAGAGAAGGAAGGTATATAGCTACCAAACGTAGAGTGATGAAGTCCTTCGAAGTCTTCAGTCAAGGGGATTTGCCTGGTCACGTCAGGGGAGATCTCAGAGATCAGCTCAGGGTTCTGTTATAGTCCTTTTTGGTGGGGGAGGGGGACAGGTCTTGAAATCAAATCAAAAGTAGTAAAGAATAGTCTGTTGTAATTTCTGGGGAGAAAAAAAGGCGTTGAAGAAGGGCACAAAGAGTCCACGTTCTCAGCAGCGGGCGAGAACCATTGTCCGCTTGGTGCATTGCTCACACCTGCAGGCAAACATCTGGCTTTGGTCAGCTCGCCTCCCCCACACACCTCCCCCGGGTCAGGGGTTTCAGTCCCAGTCCTTGGGAGGAGGGGGAGCTTCTCCACACGGGGGTCTCATGTCTCAGTCCTTGAGGGAGAGGCTTCTCCCATCTCAGTCTGTCCGTCATGGTGGTTGTGAAACAGATGAGGGATCATCCATAGGGGCCACCAAAGGTTACCCCAGAAAAGTCCAGCCAGGCCAAGAGGTGGGGAAATTCCAGGCTATTGTTGCGAAGTGGGCGCAGGCGAAGAAAAGGGCAAGGTGTCCCCCTTCTCCTTTTCACTGGGTTCAGTCTTCCATGGAAACAAACACACCTGCAAACAGTAGCTTGGCAAGCCAAAGGCTTTGCTCAGGCCTCAGGATCTTGGCAAACAACTGTCTTGAGCAAGACCAGGATTCCAACCAGGGTCTTTTTTCAGTGGTCCTGGTTTCTGTCCTTTTCACAACGATCGTGAGGCAGATGAGAGGAACTTCAGACAGAGACTCACAGTGCCACATCCACAGAGCATTTCCAGGGATGGTGAATCCTCCATCTCCTGTTCCAACTTGCCAGCCCTTTCAGTGAGGAAATTCTCCCTCATATCCAACCTGCTCTTGTGGAAGTTCTTTTGGAAGTAAATCATTTTAGGGCAAAGCCAGACATGAAAGGAGTCATCCAAACACCAATTCCTTTTTATGAAGGAAAGTAAGTGGAAGCTGGATAAACAATTCATATTGTTCCTTGTTAGTTCACACTAATCAGTAGAGTGTCTCAAATAAGCATTTAATTAAGAATTAATGTAGCGGCTGTTATAAAATGAAATATTAATTGGAAAAGGGAAGTTTCAGGTTTGTTTAGGTGCAGGGAATCTGCTCACCTCACGCTTAACTTGATTACACAAGTGCTATCCAATTTGTGAATTGTTTAATGTATACAAGTCACAAGGACCTGACATTTAACAAGGGAACACTGGCAAATTAATTCCATTCAGAGCTAAAAATGCAGCTCGACATTTGGTGGCTGGGCTGGTAACCAGGGCCTCCTCAGCACAATTCCTGGGTGCTAATGGGCTGCCCTGGGATCACATGGCAAAAGGATGAAGGAACAATTGGGATTTCATGAATCAGTGATCAGGGAGTGATGACAGCTGGGATCTGACACAGGGGACACCTGAGCTTGGTGAGGGGAGGGGGATTCTGTCCCTCTGCCCCACTCAGGTGAGACCCCACCTGCAGAGCTGCCCCAGCCCTGGGCCCAGCACAGGAGGGACCTGGAGCTGCTGGAGAGAGTCCAGAGCAGGCATCAGAGATGCTCCAAGGGCTGGAGCCCCTCTGCTCTGGAGCCAGGCTGGGAGAGCTGGGGGTGCTCACCTGGAGAGGAGAAGGATCCAGGGAGAGCTCAGAGCCCCTTGCAGGGCCTGAAGGGGCTCCAGGAGAGCTGGAGAGGGACTGGGGACAAGGGCTGGAGGGACAGGACTGGGGGAATGGCTTCCACTGCCAGAGGGCAGGGATGGATGGGAGATTGGGAATGAGGAATTGTTCCCTGGCAGGGTGGGCAGGCCCTGGCACAGGGTGCCCAGAGCAGCTGTGGCTGCCCCTGGATCCCTGGCACTGCCCAAGGCCAGGCTGGACAGGGCTGGGAGCAGCCTGGGACAGTGGGAGGTGTCCCTGCCCATGGCAGGGTGGGACTGGATGAGCTTTAATGTCCCTTCCCACCCAAAGTACCCTGGGAGTCCATGAATTCTGCTGTCAGTTCGAGCTCTTACACCTCTGACTCCTCCCAGTTATGATCCAAGCACTCCCAGGCATTTCAGCACAAGGAGAAAGACGGGATTTACAAGAAGGAGCAGAGCAGATCCATCAGCACCTGGGTCCAGGCACCTGTAGCTCCACACCTGCCACAGCTGAGCTGGGCTCTGAGCTGAACACAATTATCCACAGGCTGGAAGTTTCAGGGACTGAAACTTTTCTACATTCCTGCCACCTGAATTTGCCAAATGCTTTCAGCAGAGAAGGCAGTGAAAGAGAATTTTTGGAACATGTCAAAATACCTAATTTTCACATTTTCTAGAAGGAAATATTTTGCTTTGGAAATGAGAAAATGCTCTGTGTCAATATTTCCCATGTGACAGCACTCAGACTCCTTTCTCTCTAAATGACAGGGTTTTGTTGTTTCAAATTGACAGAGATTTTCCCTGCTAGTGAACCTTTTATTTTAAAGAACGTGAATAAAAAAGGCAAAATATTCTCTCATCATTTGAATGAAAGAATTTGAGTGAGCTCAGAAAATTCCAGTACTTTTCCTTCACTGAGTTCTCTTGGTTTGCATTATCAAAAGCAGCTTCCTTGCTCTGCCACTGCTCTCCATTAACACTTCCCAATGTCACATCAGCATCAGGAGGAAGGGCAATAATCTGGGAAGGTGATTCCTTAGGACCATTCGTAATGTGGTTTTTTGGGAGAGGGACACTGGGACATGGGACCCCCCACCGGCTCTGTGCAGGAGCCGAATCAGCTGAGTGTGCCGTGAGGAGTAGCTGCAGGCAGTGGGAGAGGCTGTTAATCACGGGGGAAATAGAGCTGTAAAGCCCTCTAACAGCCTTTCAGCTGTAAACCTCTCTGACAGCCTTTCAGCCCTTTTCTCCTCTCGGGTGAGTCCTCTCCCGAGCAGTTCCATCTCCCCAGGCTCTGTCCTGACCTTCCAGATGTCGCTGTCTCTGCTCTGGCCTTGTTTATCTCTGGGTTTCTTGGTTTTACACAGGTAATTGTCCAAGCTGTCACTTCTCAGGGTGAGTACTTGGGCACACTGTTCTGCTCCAAGATCCAGCATTTTCCCTTTGGCTCCTCAGCTGTGTCAGCCCCTCTGCTCTGCTGCTCAATCCCAGCAGGAGCAGAGCTGGGGCTGGAGCCAGCAAGGACCCTGACAACCTGTGGCAGGAATCACCTGACTGCAGGTGGGCAGAGCTTTGGCTTCAGCTCCACACGCCCTCCCCAACACTTCCCTCCGAATGTTCTCAGCTGAGATCACAGCCCTCTGATGCCTCTATAAAGCAGAGAAACACCTCAAAAAAGGGGTCAGATCTCAGAAGGTTTGGGGCTCAATGCTTTAAACCCAGAACTGGGAGCTGCACAGAGATGTCAAAGCCAAAACTGGAGCATCCCACACAGCTGATTCTGACTTGTGCTGAGAGCTCCCAGCCCAGCTCCCTTGGAGCTCTCTCCTCACCCAGGGCTGGCTCGAGCATCTCCATCTGACCCAGCTTCTGGTGCTGGTTTCCTGCATTACTTGTGAGTGTGTCAGCACCAAATGCCTGAGCTGAAGGCTGAGTTCCAGCGTGTCAGCACCTCCTGACTCCTGTGGCTGGAGGTGTGAGCCAGGGGCGGATCGCGTGGCCACAGCTCCGGGGGCTGCCACTCCCAGGAGAAAGGGAGGTGAGTGCTAAAAGTGATGCTTTCTCACCCAAACGGAGGAGTTGGCAGGAGGGCTCCAACTGCTGCATCCTGCCCACCTACACGAGCCCAGCCTGACAAAGATGGGATGATTCCATTGAAGGAGCATCACGTTATCCCTGGATTTCTGCAGGGGCTGAAGCCACAGTGCTGGCAAAGCTTTGTGAGCTCAGAACCTTCCTCACCTGAGCTAAAGTGCCCTTGTCCCCAACATCACCGATTTACCAGGTTTTATCTCCTGGGTCTGGATCTTTTCTCCTAGGTTTGGATCTTTCCACCTGGGTTTGGGTCTTTTCCAGCTCGTCTGCACAGCAACTTTTGCCGCAAGATTTGAGTGGCACTCAAGTCCTGAGCTGTCCCTCTGCTCATGCATGAATTCAGCTCAGCTCTGAATGCCTTTTCTTCTTTATGCAGGGTACCTGCTCTCCCATTCTTCCTGGCATTCCAGAGTTGCTTCTTTCTGGCCCTGACAGGACTGAGTGAGAGGAGAAGTTTTTAATGTGCTTTCCAGTCCATTGCTTTTACGAGCTGCATGTGGTGGAAGTGCTGCCTGTGAAGTTGTGAATTCGGTGGCTGTGCTCGGCACATCCTGGCTTCCTTGTGCCCAGGGAATTAGGGAACACTCTCCTCATTCATCAGAAAGCACTGAGAAGTTCACAGGCCAATGATTAAGTGCATTCCAGTACTCAGAATTTAATTTCTTCTTGGCTTTCTCCTTGAATGAGGCAGCTCCTTGCTGCTGCACAGAGCCCAGCTCAGCCTGAGCAGCTCTCAATGCACAATCCTGTGGCTGTCATCCGGGGAAAACTTCTCTCTCTTCAGCCTAGACTCTGATACCAGCCACGTTGGATACTGGGCAGGAATTGTTCCCTGGCAGGGTGGGCAGGCCCTGGCACAGGGTGCCCAGAGCAGCTGTGGCTGCCCCTGGATCCCTGGCACTGCCCGAGGCCAGGCTGGACATTGGGGCTGGGAGCAGCCTGGGACAGTGGGAGGTGTCCCTGCCCATGGCAGGGGTGGCACTGGATGGGTCTAAAGCTCCCTTCCCACCCAACCCATTCCATCATCCTGTGATCATTTGACCCTCATAATCTCCTATTTCAGATCTAAAAATGTGAGGTCACTTGTTTTTTTTCAGGCTGAAGAAGAAGAGAAAGGGGAGACTCATTGGAGTGTTCAACATCCTCCTGAGGGCAGCTCCCATCTCTGCTCTGGGACAGGGACAGGAGCCAGGGAACGGCTGGAGCTGGGCCAGGGCAGCTCAGGCTGGGATCAGGGCAAGGTTCTTCCCCCAGAGGGTGCTGGCACTGCCCAGGCTCCCCAGGGAATGGGCACAGCCCCGAGGCTGCCAGAGCTCCAGGAGCCTTTGGACAGCTCTGCCAGGGATGCCCAGGGTGGGGTTGTTGGGGGGTCTGGGCAGGGCCAGGGGCTGGGCTGGATGATTCTGTGGGTCCCTCCAACTCAGGATATTCCATGATTCTCTGAAATGTATCACTTTACACCTTTTTCCTGGTTACTAATTGGAATTGGCCAGTTATTTGTCAGAAACCCCTGCTGGCTTCCTTCAGCCCTTGCCCTGTTGGTGAGAAACTCCCCAGCAGCCAGCAGGGAGTTCTTGCCCAGCCACCATCCCTGAGTGAGGACTCAGGCCTGGACTTGTCTGAAGATGAAACTGGAGGGCACTGAAGGCTGTCAGAGATGGGAGTGCTCACATTTCCTGTTGGCTCTGCCGTGCTTGGAGTGGTGAAAAGCACAGGGACAGTGAGCCAGTCCTCAGACGTGAAAATGGGGAAAAGCAGAGATGGGGAAAAGCAGCTTCCACGGGTGTTGTCTTCCCTGTTTGCTTTTTGTTTCCAGTGGATTCCCAGAGCCCTTGGCACCATCCTTGCTCTGGGGGACTTTCACCCAGCAGTAATTTCTGCCCAGCCTGACAGTGGTTTACCAGAAGAGGTTTCCTGTCATTCTCAGTGATGGAGCTCAGTTGTTCAGTCTTAAAGAGTTTCTCCTCACTAAGGTCTTGCTCCCCAAAGGGCTCCCCCTGCCCATCCTGTCCTGCTCATTCCCCTTCAATCCCAGTGATGTCCCTGTTGGAATTGATCCCTCTGCCATTTTCCCAGCAGGGCACTGCCTCCTCACTCTCCCCAGGGATGTTATGATGTTATTTCTCTCTGATGCTTCCTCATTTGTCTGTTAGACCCTTCTGCCCAAACCCATTCTTATGGAAAATTCCATCTCTCATTGCAATGCTGGGAATCAAAGGAGAATCAAATCCCAGCCAGGGCTGTGCTGGGCAATCTGAAAATTGCCCAGGAATTGCCTCTGAGCTCTGCAGAACCTGTGATTTCAGCACTGTACATTAAATAACCTTTTCAATGCCAACAGCTTTACCACTTCTGATTTTTGTAGAACAGCCAGCTTGGTGTTTTCCCTGGAATTTGGGCAAATAACTCAGCGTTGGATTTGACTGCAGCTAGTTTTTCTGCAGTTTTATGCTAAGAGGGGAGGCATTCAAGGAGCTGGAGGAGTTCCCTGGAAGCTGCTTCACCTTCCCCAAGCCTTGTGATTTGTGCTGTCCTACTGAACAACTGTGTCACTGTCCCCACACAGCCCACTCCATGTCCCCTCCCACATGAGTGTGAGCACTGGGCAGGGTCACACATTCCTTTCTCATACAATTCCTGGGAATTCTGGCTCCAGCTGGGAAGTTCAGCAGTAACATCTGGACATGTTAATGGCTCTGCTCCCAACCCACACAGAGCTCCCCATCCAAGCCCAGCTGTCTCAGGAAGTCACAGAGAAACAAGATTTTTCCTAGAATGTTTCAACTCACTCATTTTTGACTAAGCTGGAGTTGGATCTTTCCAGCCTTGGTGATACCATGGTTCTACAAAAGCCACATTTCATACCTGGTCCTGCTCCATTTACAAAATTAAGAGATCAAAATGCATTTTCTGAGCCCACAGTTATCCAGATTTGTGCTTTTAGCAGGTAAGAGGTGCAAAATGATCAAGCTTAGGCAAAGCTCCTAAAGCCAGGACTGAGTTCAGGGGAGTTTTTGTGGGCTCAAAGTGCTTGTGCCAATGACTGATCTGGTTCAGTTGATGTGGCATAAACTCCTTGGAGCTGTGCAGCTAATTAGGAGACTTTTTTTGAATATTTTGTCTCTGAAGATCTGATTAGAGCATGGGAAGATTTCCCTGGAAGTGTCCCCAGGAGCTGCAGGCAGGACACACTGAGCTGCATCCCCAGTGTGATCCATGGTGGGATCAGATCCCATTCCAGACTGCTTGAGGTGGGAACTCGCCCCACGTGAGGGACTGGCACAAATCCCAGTGGCCACACTAGGGGAACTGAGATCTCTGCCTTGATGCTGGCCCTGGGCTGAGACAGCTCTGCTCTTCCAGGGCAGTTTGGAAGATTCCCACCCCCTGGGACTGAGGGAGCAGTGTTCTGGGAGCAGCCCTTCAGCAGGTGCATTTCCTAGAGGAAGGAATCCATCCCTGTGCTCTCATGGCTCAGTTTGGATTGGGGATCCCAACCTGAGACAGAATGTTCTGTCTGGCTTTAGCAGCTCCTCTCCTGGGGATCAGCCTGAAGCACTTGGTCACCTGGGGAGACCATTCCCTGCTGCATCTCCACAGGATGGAATCCCAGAGTGATTTGGGCTGGAGGGAGCCCAGAGGGTCCCTGGTGTCACCTCCTACCCCAGCAGGGCCATCCCAGAGCTCAGGGCACAGCAGGGTGTGCTCACAGCTCTGCCATGGCCCCAGGGAGGAGCCCCCAGAGCCTCTCTGGGCTCTGCTCAGGGCTGGCACTGCCCAGGGCAGCAGTTCTGCCTCCTGGGCAGGGGCAGCTCCTGGGCTCAGCCCTGCCCGTGGCTCTGGGGCCATGGCTGGGCCTGGAGCAGAGCCTGGCCCTGCTCTGCCCTCTGCACACAGGGACACACAGACTGGGACAGACACACAGGGACAGACTGGGGGACACAGGGACAGACAGCCAGGCACAGCCAGGCACCCCCAGGGCTGAGGCCCCTCTCCCTGGGGCTCCTCTCCAGGCTGAGCAGCCCCAGCTCCCTCAGCCTTTCCTGGCCCCGAGCTGCTCCAGGCCCTTGCTCAGCCCCAGGAGCTCCTGGCCCTGCTGTGCTGAGGATCCAGAGCTGGACACAGCAGCCAGAGGTGCCCCCAGGGCTGGGCACAGGGGCAGGATCACCCCTGACCTGCTGGCAGTGCTGTTCCTCACCCTCTCTGGGATACCCCAAGATCTCCCAGCCCTGCTGCCCTGCCCATCCCCACAGGCTCCTCCTCTTGTGCCCATCCCTCTGTCCCTGGGGCATCCCCTGCCCAGATTCCATGTCACACTGATCCTGGAACTCAGCATTCACACCTTTCCAGGAGATTGTCCCCATTCCTGATCCTCTCCTGTAACCATCTCCAGGTGGCAATAGCAGGGGGCTGGGAAGGTGGAATGGTCCCAGTGGAGCTCTGCCCATTCCAGCCTTTTGGTGTCTTGGCTTTGGTTTCTTTGGCACTGAAAGATCTGTGACAGGGAATGTGCCCTGGAAAAACTTCTGGGAAATCAGGCTCAGAAATATGTGCAGGAAAATGGACACATTAATGCATTTTATTTGAGCTTTCAATTTCCTGAGCAGGAAAGGGATGATTTGGATCATGAATATTAATAACCTGAGGGCAGCAGATGAAGACAAAGTCTGAGGCTGCCCACGGGAATCCAAGGGCTGTGTCCTGGCCTAGACAGGGAGGAGGCCAGAGCTGCCATCCTGGATTTCCCATCACCTACCCCATCCTGGAGGGACAGCAATTTGATCCTGATTTCCTGCCCAGCTCCTTCAGGCCGTGGAGTCCCTCCCAGCATGATCTGCCATTGCTGGAAGCCACCCAGGGGTGGGTATTTTATCCCTGTGCTGCTGGTGATTTGTACCAACATTCGTTATTTTCCTGGCAGCCAGGGCCAGGCCATGCCATCTCCCCATCCCATCCCATCCCATCCCATCCCATCCCATCCCATCCCATCCCATCCCATCCCATCCCATCCCATCCCATCCCATCCCATCCCATCCCATCCCACTTCTACCAGTGCTGCTGGAAAAGTTCCATCTCCTGGAGCTTCCCACTGACATTAAAATCTCATTAAAATGACAATGGAAGTGAACATCAGCAGCCTCAGTGAGATCTCAGCAGCTCCTGTTAGAGCTGAGCGGGGCCTCCAGGAGAAGTTCCCCCTTTCCCTGCTGCTGTGGGACAGGGTGACAGCCCTTCCATCACCTCCCAGCCACCCCTCACTCCAGGTTTGCACCTTCTGCTCCATCTCTGCTGATTCCATCCCCACTGCTGCAGGAGTTGGTTCATTGCCAGACCTACTTTGGTCCTGAGACATTTTTTAATCTTCCTTGGGTTATCTGTCAGCCTGGGAGCTCCTGCTTCCTGACAACCATCCTTAGAGCCAGATCCTGCATCTTTACTGCTCACAGTTTGCCCACCTCCCTTCTTTGTGTTTGATAGCAGGGCATTAACAATTGATGATTAGTAGGGTTAAATATTGCTTTTTATCCCCCAGTTTTATAGCAAGCATTTGCAGAGTTCAGGTTCCTAGGAGGGGCTCATCCTGTGACTCACATTTAAAGAAAATGTAGTGGCTGAAGTGATCCAATTTTCTCACTTTCAAAAGTCAAAAAAAAATTTCAAAATAATGTCAAACCTTCCTTTTGCTCCTCAGAGTGACCAAGGGCTCCCTGAAGACTTAATTCTGATGTTTTAGTTGGGAACATCATTTCTGTGTTGTTCTTTTGTTGTCTTTTTCCCCTAAGAACCCACACGTTTACAAAATTATTCTTTTTCTTTGCTCCTGGTAGCATTTTATGTTAAATTTCCTGGAGAAGTGCAAATAAACAAAAAAAACCTTGTGTAAATAATGAAGGCAAATCTTATTAACCTACATAGAGAGCAGCAGCCAATTCAGGGATAAAACAACTGCCCTACTTTAGGTGGGAAATCAGGAAAAAACATTAAACCTGCTAAAACCAAGTGGGTTTTTACATATGCAAAGGTGGTGTGAAAGGCAGAGCTGGAGAATAAAACAAGGAGCAGTTTATGGATGGATAAAGGGGTTAAAGAGGGATTCAGCCACGGGGATTTAGAGTTGAAGTGTTTGGGGAGAGTTGCTGTCCCCAGCCCCAAGGGTCCCCTTGAGCCCGTGCAGGACCAGGGACTCCAGGGAGCCTGGCACACCCATTTCGGAAGAAAAGGCATTTTCTTGGGAATGGCTCAGCCTTACCCAACTCCTGAGTGTTGTCTCCAAAAGGAGCTGTTCCCAGCAGGATCCTCAGGGCACACAAACCTTCCCCAGCTCCCTGGCCAATGCAGGGATTGTGACAATCCTGGAAACTCAGGAAGTGCTGAAATATCTTGGGATCATGGAATGGGCTGGGTGGGAAAGGACCTTAAAGCCAATCCAGTGCCACCCCTGCCATGGCAGGGACACCTCCCACTGTCCCAGGCTGCTCCCAGCCCCAATGCCCAACCTGGCCTTGGGCACTGCCAGGGATCCAGGGGCAGCCACAGCTGCTCTGGGCACCCTGTGCCAGGGCCTGCCCACCCTCCCAGGGAACAATTCCCTCCCAATATCCCGTCTATATCTGCTCCCTTTCAACTTAAAGCCCTTCCCCTTTGCCTTGTCCCTCCATCCCTTGTCCCCAGTCCCTCTCCAGCTCTCCTGGAGCCCCTTCAGGCCCTGCAAGGGGCTCTGAGCTCTGCCTGGAGCCTTCTCCTCTCCAGGTGAGCACCCCCAGCTCTCCCAGCCTGTCCATTACCATCATCATTGTCTGGAAACCTTTCAGAGAGCCCAGATCTCCATGAAATGCCCTTAGACAGGAATTCCCAGCCCCATTCCCCATTTGCAGACATTCCACAGGGGCTGGCCCAGAGCTTTTTCTTTCCAGAGCAAGGCTATCCAAATCTCAGCATTCCCGAGGCAAGCAGACGTTGGTAGGAACAGCAGCATCTGCATCAATCCCCAAGGCCCCAAAGTCACTCCTGCAGTGGATATTTCCCACTGAACTTCCCAGAGAGTGCCCTTGTCCCAGATGGAGACCACCCCAACCCTCTCCAATGGAGATGCTCAGCTGAGGAAGGAGAGTGAATTCTCATTCTTTCCCTTGCCTTTTTTCCTTTTTTTTCCCCTTGCCTTCCATGGATCTTTTGTCAACCCGCTCACAACCAGAATTTTAGGATAGTGCTCTTTCATGAAGGCTCTTTGATCCATATTCATGGCAGATTCCTGGCTTATCTCTGAGCACCACTCACACAATGCAGCTCACCCGAGCTGTTGGTATTTTTAATGTTTAACGTATAAAAGTTCCATCACAAAGTTGCCCAGTGTTTGTTTCTCATGAAAAGCATTAGTGCTCGAGCCACTCCTCCAGAGGTTTTCCATGTCTCTGTTGTGCTGGATCTAGGCTGAATTAAGATGGAGTGTTCCTGGGTGTCCCTGTGTGCCCCTGTCTGTCTGCCCCAGTCTGTCCCTGTCTGTCCCTGTGTCCCCCAGTCTGTCCCTGTGTGTCTGTCCCAGTCTGTGTGTCCCTGTGTGCAGAGGGCAGAGCAGGGCCAGGCTCTGCTCCAGGCCCAGCCATGGCCCCAGAGCCACGGGCAGGGCTGAGCCCAGGAGCTGCCCCTGCCCAGGAGGCAGAACTGCTGCCCTGGGCAGTGCCAGCCCTGAGCAGAGCCCAGAGAGGCTCTGGGGGCTCCTCCCTGGGGCCATGGCAGAGCTGTGAGCACACCCTGCTGTGCCCTGAGCTCTGGGATGGCCCTGCTGGGGCAGGAGGTGACACCAGGGACCCTCTGGGCTCCCTCCAGCCCAAATCACTCTGGGATTCCGTGAAATTTCCTTCTGGATGATTCTGACTGGGACGTGGGACTAAACAAAGCCCTCCTGAGGGCAGACTGGGCACTAAGTCCCCTCCTGGAGCCTGAAGAACAGATCCTGCAGGAAAGCAGCCGTTGGAGCAGCTGGGAAGGAGGAGATGAGAGCAGGAGGAGCTGCTGGGAGGCTCCTTGAGATGAGGCTGTGCCTAGAGCCGCTCCGGCTCAGGAATATTCATTCCCTTCACAGAGTCACCGTTTGAAGGCTTTTACATATGCAGAACCTGTTGTGGTATTTCCAGGGAAATACAGCAGCCTGGTGGCTGCTGCCTGAACTGCTGCGGTGGCCCCAGGGCAGGTGAAGCAGCAGCAGGAGCAGGAGGATGCAATGAGAGCCAGGGGAGTCCCAGCGAGCCAGGCAGGAGCCGCTGGGATCAGAGAAACGCAGCACAGGGAATGTCCTGGGCGTGCTTAATGCGGAAATTACGGCTGAAATAAATGGGCAAGGAGAGCTGCTCCTTTTTAACGCCTTTGTTTATGAAATCAGCTCTGGGTGGGGGCCAGGGGTCACACAC
This sequence comes from Haemorhous mexicanus, assembly GCF_027477595.1. NCBI lineage: Eukaryota > Metazoa > Chordata > Aves > Passeriformes > Fringillidae > Haemorhous > Haemorhous mexicanus. Next base: position 893,449 of record NC_082359.1, on the reverse strand, counting down.
ACCACCACTGTTCCCTTCAGCAGCGTGGAGGAGGAGGAGGTGAACAGCTTTGCTATGTAGGAGAGCTGGGGCTTCCGTCCTCGCGCCCCTGCCTTGGAACACACCTTTAAATTCACGGTCCAAAGTGCTCACTCAGTCCAGGTCTCTTGGGTTAGGGTGACTGCTTAGAATCACGCCGAGGGAACAGAAAACTGTTCCTGAGTAAGACACATCGCTCAGTCTCTTGCACTGCAGGTTGGCTCGTCTCTTTAGGGTGGTATTCTTTCAGATATACCGGATGTCTCTCAATTCACATCTCCACCGGTGACATCGCTCTCTCCTTCATAGCTCAGGCCATCTTGGGAAGCAGCTGAGGCAGTACTTGATGGAAAAAAGGTACAGGCAAGGGAAGGGACTGCTGGGCCATTAACAACATGGTAATCAACAGAACCAACACACTCAACTTGCTGATCAACATCCAACAATCAACAAACATGGTAACTTGTTCATAACAATGGCCACAGCGGAGAGAAACCAGATTACAGAGGGTGTCCAGAACCCTCTGAAGGGCTGAGTGTGCCTGGCTCTGTGGGACCACATCCTCTTCAGCTGCCTAAAAGGAGCTGCACTTCCAGCGGGAGGGAGGCTCTCGAGGATGGCTGCCAGGAGCAGAAAGCTTTCCCCTCCCTCCTTGTACCCAGCAGGATGTGATGGACACCAAAGCCAGCCAGGCCTTGTTGGGACCCAGGACATTCCTCTGGCTGCCCTGCAGGACCTGAGACCCTGGCAGGGGGCTCAGAGACCTTGGTACAGAGTCAGAAACACCTGTGCCTTGGATTTTAGCCATGGAAACAGTTACCAACTTTGTGTGAGGAGTTACAAGCCACAAGGGTTTGGAGTAGAATGATAGTGAATTTGTCAGAGAGTGAAAAAGTAGAATTTTGGGGTTTTGGAATGGGGGTTCAAGAGGCAAGATGGAGGGACCTGGGCATGTCCTGTCCTTGTTCTTCTTCTTGTCCTCCATCTTCTGCTGTGATGGTGGCACTTCTGGATTGGTTTAGAGTAGAGACAGACTGTCTAACACAGGTGATAGGTATTGGAAAATTATTGTAAATAAAGCACACGTAGTTTTTAGTATAAAAAGATAACATTGCCCTGAGGGTGTCAGTGTGCCTCAACCCAACCTGCTGGACAGATCTCAGCAGGTCAGAGAAGGAATGTAACAGATAAGGGAAAATAAACAACCTTGAGAAGCAGAGCCAAGGAATTCTGACTTCTTCTTTGTTCTTGGGGCTGGGAATAAAGGGACTTTCTGACACCTTGGGGTCATCTCAACACCAGAGACGTCGTCAAGGCCTGTCCTGCTGTTCCCCAGGGGATCCAAAGGCAGAAGATTATTCACCTTCACTGGCTGGGATGCTCAGTGGTCCAGGATGAAAAGAACCAACTGAGGGTCAAAATAGAGAAAAGCCAGAGCAGGGGAGGCTCCTGCAGCAGCACTGACCCTTTCCAGGTCTGCCTAGAGCTGTGCTGGGCTGCAGACACCAAAGTGCTCTGGATCTGGTTGCAAAGAACCCCAGCCATGCTCCAAAGATGGTTATAGTGCCCGTGGTGGGTCTGGCCAAACCTTCCAGTTGCCTGGAGAAGTGCTGGCCCTGTAGAGAGGGACATGGACACATGAGAACAGACTGGGGGTGGCTGGGTCTGGCAAAAAGCAGGAGGGTAAGAGGGGTCAGAGAGCCACCTGTGATTGGCACGGGGTTTAAAGGGTGATGCAGCCAATTTCTGTGGCAGCTGGGCCAGGGAGAGTTTCCATAGCTTGAAGGAAAGGAGGCTCAGGTTGGGAACTGGGAAAATATTGTTCCCTGGAAGAGTGGTGAAGCCCTGGGACAGGCCACCAGAGGGGTGGGGAAAGTCTTGGAACAGCTGAATTGACCAAGCTGGACTTTGATGGTCCTTGTGGGTCCCTTCCAGCTCAGAATCTTCTGGGATTGTAGATCCAGAAGCAGAGACCTGGTCTAGTGTGGGAACAAGCCTTCAGGGGTCCCTTCCAGCACAGACCTTTGGGACAAAGTGGCTCCTAAGGCTAAGAGGTTTGCTGTGAGGAAAGGAGGTGTCAAGGGTACAAAACATCATTGGAGGGGTGTGGATATCTCATTGCTCCTCCTGGCTCTGGAATTATTTGTGACTTTGCCCCTCCACTGGCTGGGAGAAGGAAGGTTGGTGAGGAATGTTCCCAGCAGCTCTGGTTGTGAGAACATCCTGGGACACAAGATGGATGAACAACCTGCGGAGCAATTCTCATTTTTGGTGCTGCTGCCAACCCAGTGCCTAAACCCAGTCTACAGGATGCTCTGCTGGGCCACAAACCCCTGGTCTGAGGGGTGCTCACATCCTGGTTTCTTCTCCTTTCTTCCCACGGTGCACAAGCTGGAATTCTCCCAGGAACTGGGCTGTTCCTTCTGTCCAGGGGCCTCATTTTATCCCTGCCTGCAGCAGCAGTCCATGACCCCCAGCCCCTCCTTGCTGGTCCCCAAACATGACCTGCAGACATAAAACCAGCTGAGTTAAACTGGCAGTGACAGACATGCTCTGAGGTCTTAAACTGGCATTTACAAACATGCTCTGAGATCTTCAGAAAGTGGGTGGAGGACCTGCTTTTAATAACGAGGCAAGGAATACAAATAATACAAATAAGCAGCTGTTTCTTGTAGGGTGCTGCTCCCTTGCTGCTTAAGGCCAGAGTAGGACTTAGCAGAGTGCTCAGCCCCCTGATTCCAGCATTCCAAACATCCCAGCCATGGAACAGCCTTCACACAAATGCCCTTTCAAAGGGAATTGTCCCAGGAGTTTGAGAGGAGCAGGGCCAAAGGCAGAGCAGGAGATGCACCACGGAATTCCTGCCTAGGCAGTGCCCTCCCCTGTCACTACAGGACATGAAACAACACCACGCAGACTCGCTGCTCTTTCCAAGGTAAAAAAGGGTCTTCGTTTTTTCTGACTCTAACATTTATAGATTTCCAAAAGTGACAGTGGATTGAAGGGTGAAAGTGCCACCTCTCCAATAACAATGGACAAACCAACAGCCCATCAGATTTCTCCTCCTCCATAAAAGAATGCAAAACAATAAGTTATTTGCATAAAGTGTGTGAGAAAGTTCAGTACAAGAATGTAAACATCAGAAGGCTTGGAAAATCTTAATCAGGGTTGCACTCCCCCCCATCTGCTCCTGTCCTTGTGCTGTCCCCAGAGCAGAGGCCCTGGCAGATGCCAGCCTTAGCCTAGGGACCGTCTGTGCCAGGCTGCTGTGACCTGTGGATGTGAGCTCTCAGTCCCCACACTGTCCCTGTGCTGGGCTAAAGGGCAGCTCAGCAGGGCCTTTCTGCCAGGCATTCCTGACCTCTCCCCTGGCCTGAGCTCTCAGACATTAAAAACAAAGATCCTTTGCTAATGAGCTGGTCCTGGGCTGGAAGAACAACTGGGCCCTGCTCCTCCAGGCTGGGCTCCCTCCTCCCAGCAGTGTCCATCAGGAAGGTGCCAGGAGCAGGGGCTGCTGCAGGTCCCATCCCTGCAGAGACGGGATACAGGGTTGGAAGCTACAGCAGACCCCTTGGGTCTCTTTCTCTCTGTTCAGTGGCAGCTCTTGGCCCTCCCACTGCAGAGTGGCTGAACTCTGGAGGCCCCTCCACATCCCCTGAGGCCCAGGAGGAGGCACAGCCAGCAATAGTCACCTTGAGGAAGGGCTCCAGTGCCTTCCTTGGGACTCTTAAGGGGGATTTTGCCCTGCTGTAAACAACCTTAGCCCTTGCAGAAGTCAGAGAGACACCAGTGACCTTCAAGTAGGCAGAAAGTCCTTCCTGAAGGCAGATGAGTCACTCTGTGTTTTGTGTCTTCCCAGACTCTTTGTGCCACGTGTCCCAGGCAATCTCCCAGGCCAGCACATGTCCTGATGTCCTTCCAGGCCTGGAGTAAACAATGGCCATTCAGGCACTGAGTCCCCTCAGACTTCCCAAATTGAGAAATCAAGTAAGGAAATCCCGGAGTGGAGCAGCTGTCAGACTGCGGTGGCTGCACCATCATTCCAATGTCAAGGAGAGCACAGAATGGGATGGGGAGAGGGTCTGGAAGCACTGCACAGCCTGGGCCTTTACTGACATCCCCAGCTCCATCACAGAGCCCTGGGTTTCAGACACTGCTTTGCAGAATCCTTTAAAATCTGTGGGTTTGAAAGTCCTTTAAATATATTTTAAAAATCACCAAAGGTGACAGCGTGGTGTGATACCAAGAGGACAGTGAATCATGGAATATTCTGAGCTGGAAGGGACCCAAAAGGACCATCTAGTCCAGCTTCCTGCCCTGCACAGACACCCCAACAATCTCACCCTGTGCATCCCTGGCAGTGCTGTCCAAACGCTCCTGGAGCTCTGGAATTGAAGCTGTTCTTGCTCCCCTCCCAGCCCAGGTGTGTGTGACCCACTCAGGCCATCCAGCCCAGGGACTGGGGAGGAGCAGAGAACCCGTGGTTGGTGTGCAGGGCCATCCCAAGCTGGTGGCAGGTTTCAGGAGCAGAGTCATGGATGGGCAGGGCCATCCCAAGCTGGTGGCAGGTTTCAGGAGCAGAGTCATGGATGGGCAGGGCCATCCCAAGCTGGTGGCAGGTTTCAGGAGCAGAGTCATGGATGGCCAGGGCCATCCCAAGCTGGTGGCAGGTTTCAGGAGCAGAGTCATGGATGGGCAGGGCCATCCCAAGCTGGTGGCAGGTTTCAGGAGCAGGGCACCCTCAGTCCCCAGTGAGGAGCGAGCTTGGGACTGCCCCAGCCCCCACCCTGAGGGTCAGTCCCTGCTCAGGGCAGGTCCCCTCCCTCTCCACAGGGACCCCAAGTAAAGCTGTGACCAGAGAAGGGAACCTCCAGCCCTTCTCCTTGTGGGGGAGGAAAGAAACCATATTCTGCTCTCTTTTCCAGCTGCTGGGAGCCAAGTATACCTCTCTCCTCCTCCTCACTGTCAACATCTTGGAAATGCCTTGGGTGCAGGCAGTGCTGGGATGCCTTTTTTATCTGTCACTTGCTCTTCCAAGCTGATGTCTCTCAAATCACTTGGTTTTCCTGGCTTCCCACTGCCAAAGACAAAACTGAGGGATGCTGGAAAGAAGGGGAACCAAGGTGCTCCGAGGGTTTCTCTGTGGCTGTCCCACAGGGGTGTGGCATCCCTCCTGCAAAGGCAGAGAGGTCAGGAAGTGACACAAAGTGAGAACTGCTGAGTCCCCAGGGACAGGGCTCCTGCTGGCGGGGTTCAGGTGCCACATCCTCTTCTTTTCTTTAAGGAACATCTGCCCCCGCGAAAAAAACATGGATAGCTGACAACTTCTCCCCAGAGATCATCCAGTGCTTTGCAATCTTGAACATCTGAAGATGGCTGAATCCAAATTCTTCAAGCCAAGCCCCTCTCACAAATTCAACATGAGCTCTTTGCTCCAATGCTAAAATCCCAACAATTTGCCCTTGGAATTCTTGTTCCTGAACAATCCCAAGTCAAGACCTTGGAGGCAGTGTAGGGGAAAACCCTCAGTTGTCTGGAAATGACCCTTCTGCTCCTTCCAGCCTTTTATTCCCTTTCCCTTTGCTTCTCCTGCCGGGTGAATCCATTTTATTAACAGCTCTTCATAAAGCCTGGCAGCGTTTGAAAGACTGCAACGTTTGCCTTGGAATATCAATCAGCAGCTGCCTTTCCAGCCCAGGGAAGGTTTGAAGGAAGAAAGAGGAGCTCTGAGGATCAGTGATCAATGCCAGCCCCACGGGGAGCCCGAGTTTAGGAGATTTGCTTGTGAAATATTAACTCAGTTCCCGCCCAGAGTGGGCTGAGCAGGAGCTGTGCTGGAGGATTGAGGAACCTCCAGCCACAACTCGTCCTTCAACACCAGGAGCACCCCTGGAACATCCCCTCCATCCCACCCCAATGCCATCAGCTGCATCCATGCCCAGGAGAGAAACTTCCAGGTCTCTTCTTCCAACAGAGCTTTTTTTTGTTTTTTTTTTTTTTTTTGGGGGGGGGGGGGGGGTTCGTGTGGGTTTGTTTTTTTTTTTTTTTTTTTTGGTTTGTTTTTTTCCCTCCAGGTGAAATGTTAAAATCACATAATCTCCCAAGTGGGAAAGGGACCCACAGAATCATCCAGCCCTTGTCCCTGCCCAGACCCCCCACCAACCCCACCCTGGGCACCCCTGGCAGTGCTGTCCAAAGGCTCCTGGAGCTCTGGCAGCCTCGGGGCCGTGCCCATTCCCCGGGGAGCCTGGGCAGTGCCAGCACCCTCTGGGGGAAGAACCTTTCCCTGATCTCAGCCTGAGCTGCCCTGGCCCAGCTTCAGCCGTGCCCTGGCTCCTGTCCCTGTCCCAGAGCAGAGATGGGAGCTGCCCCTTGCTGAATTCACCCCTCAGTCTCCTCCTGCCAGAATTCCCTTCCTCCTGCAATGGACAGGAATGGAAGGTCAGGGATATCAACCCAGCCAATGTCCAGTTTAGTTCCAGGCTCTCCTGCCCAGGCTCAGCTCCAGGAGCCTTGCAGGACCCAGGAGAGCACTGCTGGATGGGGGTGGGAGCATGGAATTGCTTTGGATGCAGTGTGTGTTTGTTTTGTAGAAAACACCATTTCATCCATTTTTTTTTCTTTTTTTTCCCACCCAAACACATCGGTTTTGATGAAATATTAATGGGAAAATTGTTTCTCTGGTCCAGGAGCAAACTTTTAATCCGTGAGTGACAGACTACAAGAACACTTTGCCCCGTGTTTGGGGCCCTGACATTGGACTCCAAGGAAATCCTGATCCTCCAGAAGGGACTGGAGCATGGAGCTCCCACTCCATGGCAAATCCTTTGCACCGGAGCCTTGTTTCTAAGGTTGACTCCCTAGCACATTTTTGACCTAAGATCCCATCCCAGATCTTGGCAGCTTTCCCAGTTCAGCTTTAATGGAGAGTTTCCAGCAAGACATTTCACTTTTGACAAAAAAAAAAAGCAAACAAGCGAAAGGTGGCAAAAAAAATATTGTATTTAGCAAATTCCCTGCTCAGCCTCTTGGCTGTCTTCATCCCAAACAAAAATCTGCTTCTGTTCCTGCAAATAAAGCCTATTTTGGCTGTATCCAGAGCTGCTCCTGCTTGGGAATCTGGTTCCTCCCAGCTGCTGGTGCCTCACAACCCCTGTGGATTTGGGGTCCCTGCGGAGGAATGACCTGAGCGTGGTCCTGGACTTCAGAATCCACTTGGCTGAGGGGGAACAACACCTTGGAGGGGATGGAGAAGGAGCAAACCCCTGCCTGGGGGAAATTCTGGGGAGCAGCAGCCAGACTGTCCTGGCTCTCCTCTCTCTGGATCTCATGGACTGCAGGTGCTGCTCTCTGGGATGAAGAGTTCTGGCAGGACAAAGCAGCACCAGGGGCAGGAGCAGCTGCTACAGGGGGCAAAGGAGGAGAAAAGGAGGCTCAGGGGGGACTTTGTGGCTCTGCACAACTCCTGACAGGAGGGGACAGCTGAGGGGGTCAGGCTCTGCTCCCAGGGAACAGGGACAGGAGCAGAGGGGGAACGGCCTCCAGGGGATGTTCAGGTTGGACATCAGCAGGAATTTCCCCATGGAAAGGGTGATCAGGCCTTGGCAGGGACTGCCCAGGGCAGTGGTGGAGTCCCCATCCCTGGAGGTGTCCAAGGAAGGCCTGGATGTGGCACTCAGAGCTCTGGGATGGGGACAAGGTAGGAATTTGGCACAGTTTGGACTCGATGACCTTGGAGGGCTTTTCCAGCCTCAGGGATTCTGGGATTCTGTAAGTCTTTAAGGAGTTACAAGTACCAGGCTGATTTAATCCTCCAAGTGTTCAGTTACTGAACACAAATTTTACCTGGATATTGTGGAGCCCTTTCCTGTCATCCAAAGAGGAAAAATAAAGATACTGAGAGCAATTTGGTGACACCTCAATGCACTGGGTTGGAAAGGGTGAGGAGCCAAAGCGCTGCAATTTAAAATTGCAAAATGCCTCAGGGAGGATCAAGAAATGGAGGGGAAGATAGACATGGAAATATCCAGGGAGCTACATGGGGAACACGTACTGGAAAGCACAAAATACAGACAGAAGAGTCCTCAAACACGGTTAACAAGGGCTGGAACATGAGCAGTGCTCAGGGATGAGCAGAATTCCTCTGGGCATCCTTAGGCTCTCAACACGTGGCAGGAGAACTTCCACACCTCCTTCTGCCACCTCCTGCTGCTGCTGGCTCACCGCAGGTGACAGCGCAGTGATGGCCACCTTTGGATGGTCACTGTGTGAGGAACTGTAGTAGCCCCAACCGCACGGACATTCACCTTTGTCCCCAGCAGCACCAGGAGAAGGAATCCATTGGCAGAGCCCAGACTGGATGTGTTTGGGTGAGGAAGGGCAGCAGCAATGTCCCACTGCCCCATCCCAGGTCAGTCCTGCTTCTCACCAGGAGCAGCCACAGCTCCTGCCCCTGCCCCTGCCCCACCCTGGGTAAAGTAGCCGGATCAGTGCAGCCAAGGAGGCCCCTCCCTGCCTCTCCCTGCCCACCGTGGATTTTGGAGTGCCTGAGTGGCTGTGCTCCCCCTGTTTCCAAGGGCAGCCTGCGTGAGGAAACATCAAAGGGGACTTTGCAGCCTGTGCTCCCTCCAACACAGCAGCAGCTGGGAGCTGAGCTATTAAATATGCACAGCCTGGCAGAGCACACAGAGCACTTAGCTGGCCTCTAATTAAGAGGCAGCTGCTTCCTCATCCAGGGGAAAAAGCCTGCTGGAAGACACTGGAATTTCCCTGTGTGATGTTTGATTAATGAGGAGCCCTGAGCTCTTTCCTGCCTGGCTCTGAGATGCCAGAGGGGCCCTTCAGCCCTCCAGAGCTGCTGAGTGACTCTGCTCAAGACACTCCCGGCCACGCAGGGGGTTGGGATCTCACTTCAGCTAAGCTGGAGCTGCAAGGTTAATGCTGGGAACAGGTGGAAGAACTTTTGGTGGTCCGTGCCAGCTCAGAGCTGCTTCCTGCACAGAAGAGCTTGGAATGAATAAAAGAAATCTTGTTGCCCGGAATCAGCCCCTCCAGCCATGAGCTGTGCCTCCCCACTGGTTCTTCTCATTAATTAATTACATTTGTATTCACAGAACACACCAGTTTCCCAACCATGGGCCAAGATCCCACCCTGCTGGGGTTGAAGGAAACAAAACGAGAGTCTTCCTTCTCCAAAGAGCTCCAAGTCTGGAAAAGAGGCGACTGCAATCAACCAGCCATGGAGTGTGGAGGGATTATCCTGCCCTGAATGTACTTTGGGGAAATGCTGAGACATTTCATGGCAGTGGGATGCCAAAGGTGCCTTTTGTGAGATTCCCAGAATCCTGGCATATAGAAAGCCCAACTGGCTGCTCAAAGGAATGCTCCTCTGGAGGACATGGGATCCACGGGCTCACCTGGGACACACAGGGTCAGCACCCCTTTTTCCGTCGGCCCCCTTTTCCATCGGTGGGGAAAGAGGTTTCTGGGAGGTTCCAGGAGCTTCACACAGGGCCAGCACCTCCTTTTCCATCAGCCAGGTGAAGCAGGATGCTTCCAGAAGCTTCCAGGAGCTTCACCCATGGTCAGCATCCTCTTTTTCCTCATCCAGGTGGGGATGGAGCCTTCCAGGAGCTTCCAGGAGCTTGGCTGAGCAGAGCACCCCCATATCCCAGCAAGGGGGAGAGCAGGTCTGGGAGCCTCAGGAGGAGCTGGACATGGATTCTCCTGCTCAGCACCATCCCCGTGGATGGAGGAGATCAAAGCCACCCTGCCTCACACTCAGCAGGATGCTGGGTGAGTTCTGAGTGGCTGCACAGCTCCCAGACAAAGCTTCCCCTTACTGAGAGTGGAGTCATTAGGGATGAGCCAGTTATTTATGCTCTGGGAGAGCAGAGCTGATGCTGAGAGGAGATTGGGAGGTGCTTCCCATTCCCTCAAACATGAATCACAGCCTCTCCCTGCTGCCCACTTCTTTGCCCCAATTCCCAGCCCCTGCTGAGAACTGGGTGCCCACTGAAGCCAAATTGCCACTCAGCCTCTTCCACCAGTTACAGAATGCCTCAAATCCAGGCATGGGAGGAGATGGATAGGGATGGGGGAAAAACATCCCGCTTGAATCCCATATTTATTTATATATTTAAAGTGAAAAATTAAACAGCAAACAAACGCTGTATCTCTATCAAAGCCAATGGGATGAAAAGGATTTGCTGTGGTTTTGCTCATTGTTCTATTTATGCCATTTCAGCAAAATCCGTGGATAAATTCTTCCCAGTGTTTCCCAGAGCCTTCATGGGGAAACACAGGCACTCAGGTATGCAGGCAGTAGGCAGGTAAAGCACAATTTAAGGATTTTGGGAGCAGGGCCCAGCCTGGCAGCACGTCCCAGATCCTGTCTGGGAGGTGGAGGGGCCACAGGGATTTTTGCATAATCCCTCCCAAGGATCTGAGCTCTGGAATCTGCTAATATTTATCCAAGGTAAACAGAAAAGAGGTTTGCTTGGGATGAAACACAGTGAGGAGCCTTCTTGGGATGAACTTCAGAGGGAAGACAGTCTGGAGCATGGAATGGAGGCTGCTGCAGGGATCAGCTCGCGAGCAAGGCTGGGATCTACTCCAGTGCCTCCAGCCCTGATGGAAAACCTGTGTGTGATTTCCCTGGGAATCCTCTGCCCTGGCACTGGGGTGTTGCTCACCTGGGCAAAGCTGTGTGGTGGGAGGCGTCCCATGTCCCTGTTCCAGGTGTCCCATGTCCCTGTTCCCAGCTCCTAGCTCAGAGGAATTGTGTAGACCAGGGAATTAAAAGGATGAGGCTCTCTGGTCAGACAAGGAAGCACTGGGAGATGCTTCCATGGACATAAAGTCAGGGAAGAACAGGAAGGAATGGAGCTGAATTCCCAGATCCAATCAACCTTTCTGACAGGTGTGGAGGGATGATAGTTACATGACAAAAGCCACGTAGACATGCTCTGGATAGCTGAGAATTGGAAAAGTACCGAACCCAGCTAATCTGAGTCCCTGCACCTGCAAGGCCTCCGTGGCCTTGGGTATAGCTGCAGTCTGATAGCAGGATGATGTAGCCGAGAGCAGAGCATGAGACAAGGGAGATGTAAGTTGTAAAGAATGAGGAAGTAAGAATAACCAATAGACTGCTTAGCTTACAGAATATGCATGAGCTTATTATGTGTTGTGCTTAAATGTCTGATGCTCTAATCAATAAACGAAGCTTGCTGAATTCTCATATTGAGATGACCCGAGCCTCCCTCACTACGACAGACAGGGAACAGTCAGACACCCCCTCCTTACTTTGCATGTTTGGGCAGGTGCTCATTTCCCTCTCCACACGTTCCCTTTTCCCACCAGGTTCGACTCCAAAGCTGCTCCGTGCTCTCCCAGCACTGATTCAGGATGCACCTTTACAAGTTTCCCTGTACCCAGAGGCAAAGGAAAAGGAATTTATGGGCCACCCTTTTGTTTTTCTCCTGTGGACTGTTTTCAACACTTAGAAATACTATGCCAATGGAAGTGACTTAGCTTCTAAATATCCTGAAAAATGCCCGCTCCAGCATGCCGTATGGAAATTACCTCTGCTGGGATGTTGGGAGATAAGTCACCTGGAAGGGGAGGATGGATTGGCCAGCAGTGAAGAGCTGATGTGGGAGAGGGGAGGTTTGTGCTTAACTCTGGGACCTGCCAGGTGGATCCTGCTGCATTCCCTCTGCAGAAGGCTCCTGCCAGTCCAAAGGCAGGTCCTGGGAAGCTGCTGGTTCCCTTCCAGCACACAGCACAACTTCAGCTTTTCATCCTCAAGAAATGATCCTGCTGGAGCTGAAGGGGCTGCTGGGAACCAAGTCAGAATCCTCAGGAAACAGGGATGGTGGAGGTGGAGCTGCAGGGTGGAGTCAGGAGCACAGACTTGTTGGTGATCTTTGGCAGAACTGCACCATCCATCCATCCATCCATCCATCCATCCATCCATCCATCCATCCATCCATCCATCCATCCTTCCTTCCGTCCATCCATCCATCCATCCATCCATCCATCCATCCATCCATCCATCCACCCATCCATCCATCCTTCCTTCCATCCATCCATCCATCCATCCATCCATCCATCCATCCATCCATCCATCCATTATCCATCCATCCATCCATCCATCCATCCATCCATCCATCCATCCATCCATCCACCCATCCAGACTGGGAGGGAGGATGCAGATATAAATCCATGAGGATTTTCGAGGGAACTGCAGAGGGATGCAGGAGTCCCCAGAGGATGATTCCAGGCAGGAGCAGGAGGAACGGGGCCAGTCCTGGTGGAGCTTTACAGAGAGAGTGGAAAAGCCCTGCTGGGAGGAATCAGATTCTGCTCTTGTGACAGGGAGAGCAGAGGTGGGTGGGGGAGGCAGGGAAGGAACCCTGTGATTCTTTCCTATGGAAAAGGATGGGGAATCCAGACCGTGGGACTTCCCAGAACAGGCACAGGGGTTGTGGTGAAGCATAGGGGGGCTAGGACCACTCATGTGCTTATTCCTGTGAGGGAGAATAAATGCAGTGGTTTTGTCCCTCTGCATTGGAAATAAACATTCCAGGAACAACCTATGGCAAAAGGAATTCACTCTCTCAGCTCTTTAAGGAGGTTTTCCACAAGCCCATAAATTCCAACATCTTAGACATGGTAAAAACTGTTATTTACATGTGGCATAGAATTATCAGCTCAGTCTTCTCCAAAAAGAAGCTTTAAAGGAATGAAAACTGATTACAGGTCCCAAGTTCTGGCTTTTCCTAAATGATCCAGAGTACTCAGGGCTTGGGAAATTTGAATGTGGAAAAATGGCTCAGCAGAAAGAAGGAAAAGTGGTTTGGAGGCTGAGACATGGCACAAGTGGGTGGTTCAGGAGCTGAGGAGAGGAAGAAAAGCCAGTGGAGCTGTTGCAGGGGGTACTGAGCAGGTTCCATGTGATGGGAAGGTCTTTGGCTCTGTCACCACATGGAGAGGATGAGAAGTCAAGGAGACTTTAGGAATCAGAAGCTTCAGGAAAGTATGTCCACAGGGATGAAATTTTCCCAGATTGCCATGGGAAGAGACATAAATCCAGGAGAGAGGGAAGAGGATTGGGAGTAATGCTTGTTTCAAAAGGAGAAGAGAGGTTTGAGTGGACATCCCCTTTTAAAGAGGTGCCCAATCCTGGGAAGAATTCCTGGTAAAACATCTCATGGCCCCAAAGATTCTTCACTGTGAGGGTGGGAGGTCCTGGCACAGGGTGCCCAGAGCTGGCTGCCCCTGGATCCCTGGCAGTGCCCAAGGCCAGGCTGGACACTGGGGCTGGGAGCAGCCTGGGACAGTGGGAGATGTCTCTCCATGGCAGGAGTGGGATGGGATGAGCTTTAAGGTCCCTTCCCACCCAAACCATTCCATGATTCCATGGACTGGTATCAATGGGTGATCCAGGATGTTCCTTGGCACAATCCCTGGCCCATGATGTCACTGAGGTGCCAATGCAACGCCAGGTGCTCTGGCTCTGGGCAGGCTTTTCCCTGGGGCTGGCAGAGCTGTATGGATTTAGGAAGGGCTCAGGAAATGCTGAGGATTTTCAGGTATTTCCGTGCTCATTTGGGAATGAAATCTTTGCCATCCCCTGGAAATGGAAGCCTCTTTGATGCTGAGGACAACATGGATTCTCTGCCTCCTTAAATCCCATTACAAACCTGCCCCTGCTCTGCCTGGGGCTGACTCCCCTGAAATTCAGCCTGCCCAGGCCATCCATGGAACTGAGGTGCCCCCAGGCTGCCCTGCCCCCAGCTCTATTTTCCAGGACCATTCCACCAGAGCAGGCAGGACAGCTCAGCTCCCAGGGGAGCACACCTTGCCAGGTGCCTTTTTCCCCCACTAAGCTGCAGGACTGCTGCAGGCACTGAATCAGAAATTGGAATTCTGTTGCTCTCCATCCCATGGGAATTCTCCTCCCTCCTGGGTGAACCCTTCCCAACTTCACCGGGAGCTGTGGATTAGAGCAGAATAAAGGGCTGGAGAGATACAAAAGGAGGGGCTTTGGAGTTTATTTTCTGTCCCTTGTCTGCCCCTCCAACATCCAGCGGGCAATGCTGCCTTAAAAGGCAGAGTTTCTGACTCACCAGGGAGGGGAAAGTTTTATTTTGGGGTTTCCAGCACTGGTGTGAATTTCAAATCTCATTCAGCAGCAGCTGACTCGCTCATTAATTGATTCTGCTGCCAGGCTCCCTTGTTATCCTTCACTGCCTTCTCCTCCTCTGCAGGATGTGTCCCCACTGGATTTTGCCATCATTTCCAAGGAGAAAAGCTCTGTCCCGGGCCCCAGAATGTCCCCTGCTCCCCTTCTCCCTGCCCCTTCCTCAGCCTGTTCCTCTCTTCCCTGTTGTGTGTCACCCATGTCCTTCCCTGCTGCCCTCCTGAGGTGCCACCTCTGCCTCGAGTCTCCCGTTCCCCTGCAGTCTCTGCTTTTCCCTCCATGAGTTTTCCCTCCCCTTGACTTCCACCCATTTCTCAGCACATCATAAATCCCTCAAACCCTCCAGGCTGCCCTGCATTGGGAGTTTAGCAGTGCTGGCAGGTCAAAGAGCAGGTAAGACAAGAGAGGCAATAACACAAATGATTGTCTGGTATCTCATAAACCCAGTTTATTTTGAGCTGTACTGCCCTGAAATGCCTCATTTTGATCCACTCTTGCTCACTGACTTGTGTATTAAACAAGCTCCCCCGGGATGGGACACCAGAGGTGCTGAGGTGGTGCTGAATTCCAGAATCCCAGAGTGGTTTGGTTTGGAAGGGTCCATCGTCTTCTCTGCCATCTGCAGGGTTATCCAGAGCCTCATGCCACCTTTCCTGGAACAAGAGCCAAGTGGAGCATCCCTAAACCCACAGCTGGACCTCACACATCCCCGTCCAGGTGCTGTTCCTGCGGCTCCAGCCTTCCCTCCACATTCCTGAGGAAAAGCTCTGGCACACCCAGCACCATGCGTATGTCCATCAGGGCCTGCCTGATCCCAGGATTTTGGGTGCATGGGGAGCACCAGCTGTACAAAAAACCAGAGCCTGAAGAGACATCAGCAACCAGGAAAATTTGGATTTCAGGGCAGGGTTTTGTCAGAACGAAAATGTCTCTAGAAAATGATTTTATATTTCCCTCAGCATTTTCTATTAGTCATTAAAAAATTAAAGCCGAGGGTTTATCTGAAGTGGTTCTGTGAGAAGTTCAACAGCCTGCACAGGAAAAACTTGGGGGAAAAAAGGAGTAGTTGAGGAAAAAATATTCAATTCTCCATCAAAATAGGACTTAACTGGGGAAATATTAAGCAGCTGTAACAATATTGGATCAGGAGGGAAATCGCTGCAGACAGAAGCTCATTTCTTGGAGCTGATTTTTCATCAAAGCTCTCCTTTTTCTTCTGCCTCAAAATTTCAGTTGAAAATATGATTTCCTATCCCTACAGGAATCAGGAACTTTCTGAAATCAATTTGGTTTAGTCGAGAATACAGCTTTCCATCCAGGAAGGGTTTGGGTAGGAAATCCTTGCCCATCTGTCCACATTGCAGGTGGCACCCTGTTCCCATCCCCAGCCCCTTCTCCTGCACATCCCAGGAATTGCTGGTGCATTTGTTCAGAAATACTCAGAGTCCCCAAAGAGGTCATTAAGCATTTGTTGGATTTTATTCCCTCCTCACTGTTTTCCTCTTTTGTCCCTTGATTTTTTTCTCCTCTGAGCATGATGAAAGTCTCACCTGGCATCTGGGCTTCCTATTTTTGTTGGGGTTTGGGGCCATAATGAGCATAACAGTCTCCTTCAAATATTGATACTTATCCAATGAGCTGGATATTCATGGGAGAGGCCCAAAGGAGCTGGTTTTGCCATAAATCCCTGAGCACTGTGCTGTGCACGGAATAACTGATGGCACCTCATCAGTTCTGGGTTGGTGTGGCTTTGGGATGGGGACACAGGATCTGAGCTGGGCATTCCCAGAGAATGCCTGGGAACAGCATCATGGACATGCTGGGACAGCTGCATGAGCTGCAGGCTTTCCAGAGCTTTCTCTGACCCCTGAATTTTCCCCTGATCCTGAGCACTCAGGATGAATTCCCAGCACAAGGAGGCAGTGGATGGAGAAGCCCTCAGCAGTCAGCAGGAAGAATCCCCTAGGATTCTCCACATGCAGCATTCCAGCTTTCCTCAACATCAAAAGGGGCTCTCTGCTCTGTTCTTAATTTGGCTTTTTCCAAGAGCAAAACCATCCCCATTTTCTGATTAGAAGGCAGGCAGGTGCTGCTGAGGAAAATGCTGACACTTCCCTCCTGAAGTGCAAGGTTTTTCATGGAAGCTGTGCCAAAGGCAAGGATTTGGTCAGCTGGGAACCCCTTGCTGGCACAGCCGGCTTTGGCCTCGGGCTCCGTGTACGAGGGGGCTTCCAACAAATCCCTAATTGGAGAATTCGATGCCGCCTGAGCAAAAAGCAAACAGCACCTGCCAATTTCTCCAGGTCTTAAAAGCACTGGAGAGGGAGATTCCTCTCAAGGATAATGAGCCATGGAATATTTGTCACAGAGCTGAGCAGCTGATGTGACACCGCTGCAGCTCGGGGCTGCTGCTGGGCCGGGCAATGTGCCCTGCTTGTTAATGAGCTCCTGCAGCCGGGGGTTCCCAGGGATCCCCTACTGCTCAGGAGAGCCTGGAATGAGTGCCAGCTCCTGCCCAGAGCCTGGCTCCTGCCAGGAGCCGGAGTCCCAGGGGGACCAGTGATGTGCTGTGGTGCTCCACGGACCCAGAGGCAGTGGGAACGTCACAACTTCATCACTCTCTACAGCTCCTGAAAGGTGACTGAGCTCAGCTGGGGCTGGGCTCTTTCTCCAGGCAGCACTGACAGAACCAGAGCACACAGTCTCAAGCTGCATCAAGGGAGATATAGGTTGGATATTAGGGAAAAAGTTTTTTACAGAGAGGGTGATAAAGTTTTGGAATGGCCCGCCCAGGGAGGTGGTGGAGTCCCCATCCTGGATGTGTTTAAAACAAGATGTATATGGCACCCAGTGCCAGGGCTTAGTTGAGGTGTTGGGGCTGGGTTGGACTCGATCTTTAAGGTCTCTTCCAACCCAGTCATTCTGTGAATTCTGTGTATTCTATGAACTGGGACACCTCAGCATCTCCGTGGTGGGTCTGCCCAAGCCCTCAGGCTTGGATTGCTTTGGCCCCTAGAGCTGCCTTGGGGCTTGGAAAGAAGCGTTTGGGAAGTTGTTCCTCTGAGCTGAAGGACTGGCCATGGCCTTTGGGAAACTGCCTTTGGAAAACTGCCACTTCCAGGTGATGCACCAGGCCCAGGAGGTGAAGATACCTGGAAGAACTGCTGGGGGTGGAGCAGAAGGGAGAACATATCTAAAAAATATTCCAGAAAAATAGGGATTTGCTTTCAAGCAGCATGGCCACATCCATGCAGGAGAAAGGGTCAGGAAGGGTCCTCCAGTCCCTAGGGAATCCAGGGCTACATCCTCATCCTTCTTGGAGGAAGAACTGGGGAGTCACTGGCTGAAGCCCAAGGGTTTTCCTTGGCTCTGAGGGGTGGCCCTGGGTGACCCACACACAAGTGGCTGTACTGGAGCTGTCTCCAAGTAGGGAACTGGATCTCACTTTGGTGCTTCTGTCTCAGGGAAGGTTTGGATTTGTCAGACTGGCAAGCAGGACAGCTCCTAGAAACTCTGCCAAAGCAACACCAGACACAAAAACCCTCTGAAACAAATAAACAAACAACACCCCCAAATCCCCACCAAATAAACAAAACAAAAAACCAAAAGAAACAAAACAAGCAAAAAAAAGAGACTTTGAATGGAAAGAGTGCAGAGTTAGGTGGGATATGGGGAAGGAATTGTTCCTTGGGAGGGTGGGCAGGCTCCGGCACAGGGTGCCCAGAGCAGCTGTGGCTGCCCCTGGATCCCTGGCAGTGCCCAAGGCCAGGCTGGGCAGGGCTTGGAGCAGCCTGGGATGGTGGGAGGTGTCCCTGCCCATGGCAGCAGGTAGGAATGGGGTGGGCTTTAAGGCCTTTTCCAACTTGACCCATTCCATGATTCTGTAAAAAAAACTTAAAAAGAAAACTCTGACATCACCATTTGCAGTTTGGGCTGGCTCTGATCCAAGAAACCTTGGTGCCAATGAACATTCCCAGTTCAGCTCCATCCAGACATAAAATCCCTTCCTTGGGAAGCTGGAGTACTCTCAGCCCTCTGAGAGTAGATTTGTGTTTCTGTTCATCCCCACCGGCCTTTTCTAACTGATTTTTTCCTGAATTCCCATATAATCTGTTGAAATGGGACAACCAGGACGGCCCTTGGCCTGCAGGGTGCAGATCCCTTCCTGCTGCTCTGCTCCTCATTCCTCACCCTTCTAAGTTCCCCTTGCTTCTTGCTGATCAGAGCCCACCAAAGCCCTCACAGCCTTGTCCAGCTCTTCCCCTTCCCAAGGAGTTTTTGGAGCTCATTCCTGTACTCAGGTGGGAAGGATTGATGATTATTTCCCCATTTACTTTCTTTTGCCTTTATCAACCTCTATCCTGAGCAATAAACTCTGAGCCCATGGATGTTGTTGATTCCTGCTCCCTTTCCCACCAGCAGCCTCAGATTTGGCTGCTCTCTAACACACATCCCATGCAAATGTTGCCACCTTTTAATTTGCTCCTTTTCAGGTAGTTTAGGAATATTACACATCCCAAATCCCAGCAGACACCTTTGGGGAGCACTCCTGGCAACCACTTCCATTTATTGCTGCTCTTTATTCCTCTTCCTGAATCTGTGATGTGTTCCCACCCAAGCCAAGGTTCCTGAGGAGCTCCAAATGAGGGAACATGCAGGAGGCCTTTGGGAAATCCAGGATCACCCTCCTCTCCGCGTTTGCCTGCTCTTTCAAAGGGCTCAGATGCCTGAGGCATTTCTCCCTGCTGCTCACCCATTCTGCACTGCAGCTCTTCCTCCAAGGTTTCTGTGGTTGAGATGGCCCCCAAGGTATCAGAAAGTCTCTTTTCCCCAGGCCCGCAACTGAAGAATTCAGAATTCCTCAGCTCTGCTTCTCAAGGTTGTTTATTTTCCCTTATCTGTTACATTCCTTCTCTGCCCTGCTGAGGTCTGTCCAGCAGGTCGGGTTGTGGCACAGTCCCTGCCCTTGGGGTGGTGTTGGCTTTTTATACTAAGAACTACGTGTGCTTTATTTACAATAATTTCCCAACACCTATCACCTGTGTTAGACAGTCTGTCTCTACTCTAAACCAATCCAGAAGTGTCCTCATCACAGCAGAAGATGGAGGACAAGAAGAAGAAGAAGAAGGACAGGACATGCCCAGATTCCCCCATCTTGCCTCTTCAACCCCCATTCTAAATCCCCAAAATTGTACTTTTTCACCTGTGACAAATTCACTATCATTCTACTCAAACGCTTGTGGTTTGTAACTCCTCACACAAAGTTGGTAACTGTTTCCATGGCTAAAATCCAAGGCACAGGTGTTTCTGACTCTGTGCCAAGGTCTCTGAGCCCCCTGCCAGGGTCTCGAATCACCCAGGGCAGCCAGAGGAATATCCTGGGTTCCGACACTTCCCAGTGTTCCCAGGACAGCAGTCAGACTGCTCTGTTCTTCCCAGCTTCCCTGGGAGCTCCTTTCAGACCTTGGCAACTCCTCTGCCACCTCCCTTCCCTCTGGCACCAGGGCCAGAACCCCAGCAAGGGGTTCCCAGCCAGGGGAGAGCTCAGCAATTCCATATCTGGGCTCCTTGACAAGGCTGGGACTCCAGATGGGATGGACAGTTTATCATTATTCCCTTGATGGATTCAGTCTAAAATCCCCTCTTCTGGCTCTTAAGCTTCTCTGATTTGTCTCTCCCACCACCCAAAGGCTCTGGCCAAGGATTGTCTCCATGTTCCAGTGCAAAGAAACCAAAGGAACAGGAATTTTCTCCTATCACTTTTCCATAACAAACCCTCCACCACCCTTGGGTCACCTTTGGCTCCTGAGGCCTTCAGCAGGTTCCCTGAGCTCCTCTCCTTCCCAGGATTTGCAGGGGAAGGACTGAGCAAAACTGAGGATACCAGAAGCCTTTGTCTTTTCCTGTTTTTTCCTCCATGGTGGCTTTTCCCCAATGCCCATCCAAGGGGTAGGATGTCCCAGTGAGGAGCTGTTCCAGATTGCAAGGAACAAGATGTATTCTATTACCATCTGTATGGCAGTTGTCTTTTGTCAAGTGGGCAATTCTCCTTATCTCTTCCACAGTCACTCCTCCCTCTGGAAGGGGACACCTGCTGATAACAGGCTATTGAATGTCACTGCAGGGCTGATAAGAACTGCAGCATCCCACTGGGAGATGTGAGCCCAGGGGGAGGAGCCAGGCATTCCTGCCTGGATACAATCTGGAGATTCTGGAACACCAGCACGGCTTCTCCACTGGATTTCCCAGAGGAGCAGCAGCTGCCTCTTCTTCCCCTGGATCTTCAGAGAAAGACTCCACCCTTCTCCAGGATCCCTGCTCCAGCAGAACCACCCCTGGCACTGCAGGAGGGCTGAGCCACAATTCCAATGGGACTGCTGCTAGCACCCTGACCCACAGGGTGTCAGGCTGTGCTCTGGCAGGGTTGGTTTAGTTCACTGCATTGTTTATTTTATCATTTTATTTTCTTCCCTATTAAAGAACTGTTATTTCCTGTTCCCATATTTTTTCCTGAGAGCCCTTTAATTTAAAATTTGTAGCAATTCAGAGTGGTGGGAAGGGTTTACATTCTCCATTTCAGGGGAGGCTCATGCTTTCCTTAGCAGACTCCTGCCTTTACAAACTGAGGCAGGAGCCACCAAAACAGGCCCTTGGGGTGGCCTTTGCAGCCATGCCTGGGAGGAGCAGAGCTCAGCATCTGCCTGGATTTCCTGCCAGTCCTTGGAAATGGAGCACATGGCAGAGCCTTGGGAAGGGTTTAAGGAGTGCTGGGTATTTTCTTTTAATTAGGGGGGGCATTTTTCCCCCATGAATTGAAAAAACATTGGGGATGATATAGAATTCTTTACCTGCTGCTCCCCTTGGCACCCTCCTGGGACCCTTCCTACAGGGCCAGGAGTTGCTACAAACCCAAACCAGACCTTTTCAAAGTAGAATCATGGAATCATGGAATGGTTTGGGTGGGAAGGGATCCCAAAGCCCATCCCATTCCAAGCCCCTACCATGGGCAGGGACACCTACCACTGGCCCAGGTGCTCAGAATGTGTGGCTCATCCAGAGCCAGCTGGGCTGAGGGACACTGAGGAGGGAGAGAAATGGGAATACAGCTTCCAACCATTATATACAACCCCAAATCCAGGATGCCATCCTCTTCTCCATCACAATAACCATAAAAATGGCCAAAGTCCTTTAAATGCTGGGAAAGCCTTTCCCTTCTACCACTCTGGGAAAACCTTTCCCCTGCCTTTAAAAAACTACAACAAAACCCCCCAAACTCTGAGTTTTTTCTTACCAGGCCCATGTGTAATTGGTGTTCCAAAATTCCATGACCCACCAATAAATGTCCTGAGAGGAGCTCTGGGCCTGTTTCAGGGCTCTGAGGAGGGACAAGCAGAGCTCCCTGCCCACCACAGCTGATTTCCTGCTCTGCTCCACACAATCTCTGTCCTCCTGCCCAAATTCCTGGAATAGAGGTTTGACTGTCACGAGCAGGAACTGCAAGGGCTGCTCCATGCTGGCACCACATGGCAGCTGTTCCTCAGGCTTCTCATTAATGCTTAACAAAGAGCTCTAATGAAGCCTGAGGAATTGGGAATGGAAGGGCACCACCTGGACTAGCAGACACCATCCTGGCATTCTGACACTCCACTTCCAGGGACCTGCCAGAATGAGAGGGTGAAGCTGCAGAGGAGGACAAGGGGAGGATGTCCCCACATCCATTCACACAATCCTTCATGGAAGCAGCTCCCAGCAGAGCCAGGAGCTTCTGGAAGTGGTGGTGGCTCAATGGCTGCTCCCAGCATCAAGTGGGGAGCAAGGACCAGGGTGCTCCAGTGGCCTTCATAAAATCATGGAATGATTTGTGTGGGAAGGGACATCACAGGCCATCCAGTGCCACCCCTGCCATGGCAGGGACACCTCCCACTGCCCCAGGCTGCTCCAAGCTCCATCCAGCCTTGCCTTGGGCACTGCCAGGGATCCAGGGGCAGCCACAGCTGCTCTGAGCACCTGTGCCAGGGCCTGCCCACCCTCCCAGATGACAATTCCTTCCCAAAATCCAATCTAAATGTACTCTCTTTCAGTTTAAAGCCATTTCCC
This sequence comes from Haemorhous mexicanus, assembly GCF_027477595.1. Taxonomy (NCBI): domain Eukaryota; kingdom Metazoa; phylum Chordata; class Aves; order Passeriformes; family Fringillidae; genus Haemorhous; species Haemorhous mexicanus. The sequence goes on along the minus strand of NC_082359.1, from coordinate 871,128 downwards.
CTTGTCCTGTTGTCCCCTCCATCCCTTGTCCCCAGTCCCTCTCCAGCTCTCCTGGAGCCCCTTCAGGCCCTGCAAGGGGCTCTGAGCTCTGCCTGGAGCCTTCTCCTCTCCAGGTGAGCACCCCCAGCTCTCCCAGCCTGGCTCCAGAGCAGAGGGGCTCCAGCCCTTGGAGCATCTCTGGTGCCTGCTCTGGACTCTCTCCAGCAGCTCCAGGTCCCTCCTGTGCTGGGCCCAGGGCTGGGGCAGCTCTGCAGGTGGGGCAGAGAAGCAGAATCCCCCCTTCCCTGCTGCACATGCTGGGGCTCAGCCCAGGCTTGGGGGTTTCAGGGTTGGGGCAGGTCCAGCTCTCATCCAGCAGCACCCCAAATCTTCTCCCAGAGCTTGTCTCCAGCCATTCCTGGCTCCTTGTGGATTGCCCCAGACATGGGCAGAATGTGCTCTGTGGCAGAGCAGAAGGACAAGACCTCCCAGTGGGGAAGGAGCAGTGGAGCAGGCTCAGCTGCAGGTACAGAACATTGGCTGCCCTGGGATTTACCCAGCTGCTTTTTCTGTCTCTTGATTTTGGCCCAGAGAAGGGCCCTTGGCTGGGCACAAGGGGGTCTCTGCTGAGGACCCCATGGCTGGGTGATCAGTGCTTTCCACCTCCTGCGTGTCCACACTATGGCTTTTCAACCACCTGCATTTATTTGTGGGCTCAGCTTCCCTTCCCAAGCTATCCCCCAGAGCAGCCCTCCCCCCAGAGCGTTTACTGCTCTGGACAAACCTGCCCCAGTAAAAGCAGCAGTCAGAGTTCTGACTGCAGCCCTGGCAGCGGGAGGAGCTCCACACAAACTCCAAAATGTCACTTTGGAAGTTCACACTTCATCTTTTTTAGCTGTGGAGGGGAAAGATCCTCCCCAATGCAAATTAGCACTGCAGCAAAGATGCCAAAGCTTCTTTGCCTCCCCCAGTCGTGGTGAGATTCAAGATTGCTGCATGATTAAGCCCTGGCAGCTTTGCCTCCCCTCCTTTTTCTAAAACAAACATTAAATTATGAAAATAAATGTAAAAAATCCCTTCTGCTCCTGCAATCTGGATGTTATGGATCCAATGGACCGGAGTCAGAATATAGAAATTCAAAAGGTTACAGAGAAATATCAGCTCTTCATCCTTCATTTCACAGCCTTTAAATCAGGATTAAATGATTGCATTAAGGCAGACCAATATTAGAGAGGGAATTGGCTGAAATTTTGCAGGAATACTTCTAGTCAGGGAAAATGGAAATGTGGGGAAAACAAAATGTTTTGCAAATCCATATTTTTTTGCAGCTTGTGCATTTATTAGAGACACTTGGGCAATGTCACATTCCTTGGGTTCCCATCATTGTGCTTTTGAGAGTTTGAGGTTAATTAAAAAAGGAGAGAGAGAAAAGAGAATGTCCCAGTTTTCAATTGAAATGTATGTGGTTTGTCAAACTAATTTTCACTTTAGCCATAATAAATTCTTCTTTGGCTTTCTGCTTTTCCAAAAATTTCAGATTGGCTTTAGCTTGGAATTGAGTTCTGTGATTCTGTGAAAGATCTGGGTTTGTACAGAATTCGAGTTGCCACCAAATCCTCTCCTTTTGTGTTTTCCAGCTCCTCAATTTGCATCCCAAGTTTGGGGAGTTTTTGTCTTTAATTGCTCCAGTCTATTTTAATAAATACTCAGTCAGCAAATCAGTCAGAGGCTTGTCTCCTTCCTTTCTTCTTCCTTTCCTCTTCAAAACCCAGATGAGATCTGCATCAGGGCTGGCAACTGAAGGACACAGGAAGGGGCCTTCTCTACTCCCAGCTAATTTTTCCTGAGAAAAGCCCTGGAAAATTGTTGTGTTTGACATTTTGGCATTTGCTGGGGATGAACCACGTGTGGGTTGTTGTCCTCCTTCCCCAGAGGTGCTCAGCATCTCCCTGTGCTTGGAATGCTGTCCATGGATGGAGCAGAGCTCCACTGGAGACCCTCCATGGAGCCCCTCCTCGGAGAGCCACAGGTGTAAAGGGAAATCCCCGGGGGAAATGGGGGAAATCCGAGGTTTTCAAGGAGGGGGCTGAGGGGATGGACACCAAAATTCCCAGGAGGACTTTTCCATGTGCTGTTCAGTGAGGGAACAGGCAATCCATGGGAGAAGGCCAGGGGCACTGGGACCATGGCACTGCTCCCCTGCATCCCTCAGATCTTGGGCAGGAAGGAAGGAGAGAGCCCAGACTGTGGAGCACAGCAGGTGCCTCCCAGCTCTTCTGAGATTTGCATCACCCAGGAAGGCAGGAGAGTGTTTCCATTTCCTGGGCAGATGGCAATGGGAAAGGAAAAAAAAAAAACCCAACAATGGACAAAAGAAGGAAGGAAGTGTGCAATGCCTGATTGGATGAGCAAAGCTCCTGAGGCTTATCCTATATTTATTGTGGGAATAAAGTAAATATTTCTCTTTCTCAGGAGCAGACAACCCTCATTCATGCTCCCAGCCCTCCTGACAAAGCTGGATTTCCAGTTGGGAAACCCAACAGCCATGGCTGGGATTTTCTGAATCAGACACCAAGGGGTGGGGAAAGACAAAGAGCCCCCAAACCCTGGCTCTAGGTGGAAATTCCCAAACTCTGGCTCCACGTGGGAATTCCCAAACTCCGGTTCCAGGTGGGAGCTCCCAAACTCTAGCTCCAGGTGGGAATTCCCAAACCCTGGCTCCAGGTGGGAGCTCCCAAGCCCCTCCCAAACTCCAGGTGGGGTTGTTTGGGACTGGAGCTGTTCAGGGCCTTTGCTTTGTGCTCCCCACTCCTCTCTCAGCTCCAGCTTCACCTTGCAGAGACCAAGGACAGCCTGGGAGGGCAGGTTTATGACCTGGATACCAAGGCCACTGCAAGTATTGGCCTTCCCAAAGAAGACTGCCTCTCTCCTGACCTCCAGCTGTGCTCAATTCTTCTTGCTTCCCTCCTTTTCCAAGTTCAGCAATTCCCAAATGCCCAAGTGTTCAGTGACAGTGGCACAACCCCGTCCCTGTGCTGCCCATGGTGGCCGTGTCCCAGCGCTGGGGAAGCACCACAAAGCAGGACCCAAATCCATGAATTGCGGTAGCTGAGGGGAAACTCTGCTTCCAAATGAGGATTCTGGAGCTGTGAGGAGCTGCAGGTGCAAAGCTGGAGTGGGAGAACTGGACAAGGAGCATCTCCTGCCTGTGTAGAGCAGCCCCCAGGGATGGGGTGACTGTGCCCCACACCAGAGTGTTCCTCCAGTCCTGCACCTGCTCCTCCAGGAGAAAACTGGGAACTGGGAGAGCAGCAAGGAAAGGAAAAATTTATCAGCCCAAATTTATCCTTCAACAGCCTCAGCATATAGAGCCTAGTGGAGAAAACTCCAGGTTTCAGCAGGAAAATCACTGCTGTGGCTGCTTAGAGATCTCCCTGCTGGCAGCAGGATGGATTGTGGGATTCCTGGCAGGGAGGATCCCTCACTGTTGACCATGATGGGACTTTGGATCATTTCTGGGATGCAGACTTCTCCATTCTGCCCCAGTGCCTGTGCAGATGTATCCTGCTGGGTGCCTGATCCCTCTGGCACCCATAGATGTCCAGAGGGAGCCCCATCCTTCCCCTGCTCTGAGGGTCACATTTCACAGAATTCTCCATCCTTCTTACTCTCCTACTCCCCATCCCTGTGCCCAGAGCAGCTGTGGCTGCCCCTGGATCCCTGGCAGTGCCCAAGGCCAGGCTTGACACTGGGGCTTGGAGCAGCCTGGGGCAGTGGAAGGTCTCCCTGCCCATGGCAGGGAGGGGGCCTGGATGAGCTTTGAGGTCCTTTCCAACCCAAACCATTCCAGGATTCTGTGTCTCTTCCCCATATCTCAGTGCGAATTTTGTCCATGAAGCCTCTGGGTTCCCATCCCAGCTCCAACATAAGCCAGGTGAGCAGCTGGGGACTAAAATTCCCCCTTTCCTACAAATCATAACAAAAACAACTCCCCCAACATAACCCAATTGTTGTCAGACAAAATGTTTCTTTTGGCATTTTACCCCAAAAGGAGCAGCTTCACTTCACCGAAATCTCTGTCGAGTTGTAGTTTTGGGTCAGTCTCACACTAGTATTTCTTTCTGGCCAAATTCAGGGAACAATTCCTTGCAGATCCCCGCTCCTGACAATTCCACAAGGCAGCCTTGCCCCCATCTGCAAAGGGCAGAAGGAGGTGGAAGATCTGAACCTCACCCCAACTGCTGCCAGCTCCCCCCAGGGCCCAGGAGCAGAGGGATTGTGCAGGAAAGTGAATTATTCTCTGAGCTCCTTGCCCGGAGCGGTGAGGGCGGGCGGGGCTGTGATTCAGAGAATGGATGTGGTTTGGAGATTCACGGAAGGGAAATGAGATGCAGGCAGAGCCCACGTCAGTGGCAGCATTGATGTTTCCAGGAAAGGCAGAGCAGCCCTCAATGAGAGCCCAGCACCTCCATCCAGGACTGTTCCCAATTAGACTGATTACAGAGGGGATCTAATCACGACAGATCCTGGCCCAGAGCTATCGATAATTAAATATTTGCAGTTTCTTAGCGACATCCTGGGGATTTTTTTCCACTGCAGGACAGCTCTGTGCCTGTTGCTGCCATTGCTTTCAGCCAACAGGGGCACATAAATCTGAAAAATTCAGAAAACAGGGAGAAATTACATTGTGAGTTCAATGTAACAAAAGGAACAACATTTTCCAAGGATTTCAGCTGCAGGTCCCATCTTTTTTCTAGCAAATCTCACATCCCTCCTTCCACGGGGGGATTCCAGAAGACACCCCGTGTCTGCTCAAACCCTGGCACCTGTGCAGTGGTGATGGGGATGCAGGTTCCAGGCAGGACGGGTGGAAGGTGGATTTTCCTTTTCACTGCTCATTCTGGGAATGATTTCCAGTGGTTTCCACTATGTCCCCTGGGGTTTTTGGTGTCATTTCCATCCCTGTGGAAGAGGACTGTCTGAGGAACCAAATCACACCTTGGAAGGAGGGACTGACAGCAGCATCTTCTCATTTTTATATCCATGATCAGGAGCTAATTGCTCCTGGTTTGTGGAATGCTGGCAGCAGGATGGCCCCAGCGAGCAGAGAATATTTGGGGTTCAGAGCTGGGGAAGCAGCCTGGCATCCCACACAGCACAACCTTGCTCCTTCTGCCTGAGATGGGAATTTATGGCAGATTACCCTCCTTCCTTGAGAAAACTGAAGGATTGGGGTCTGAGATGGGAATTTATGGCAGAATTCCCTCCTTCCTTGAGAAAACTGAAGGATTGGGGTCCACCAAAGCAACACCCAGGAACACGTGGGTGGCCCTGCCTCAGGCTGTAATTCAGGAATATCCAAAATTTCCTAAAATGCCATCTCAGGTTGCTGCCTAAAAAAAAAAAAATCTCTCACTTTGGGCTCTTTGTAGCCCCAGGGCTCTGGATTTCTCTGCAGCCCTTTCAGCCTGGGCCCCCTGGTGCAGCGTGTGTCTGGTTTTCAGAGGTTCTAACAACAGATCCTGAGCTTTTTAAAGAGCTCCTGTTATCGGGAGTGGAGTCCCTGCGTCATTCCCAGCCTCAGCCTCCCATGCCTGCAATTTCCTACCCCTGGATCTTGATCTGTGCTTATCTGCAAAATTAGACATTGTTTTGCTATCAGGAATCTGCACCCTCTGGGGGGATTTTTGTGCTGTACTATTATTCACAAACTTCACTTTAATAAACTGAAGGATGGAGCTGCTTCTGTTTGGCACACTCAGTTTTCCAAGCCTTGACTCATCCTTGTGAGGCTTTGTCTCCCTTTTGCAGCATGACAACGGTGTTTGAACAATGTGGATATCAACTCTGGGGGCACAGATTATCTCTCCCCATTGTTGGATGCAGAAATCACAGCACCTCTTTCTCTCCACTTGGCATTTCCCTATGAATAAATTCCTGGCTCCTGTTCACCATCCCCATTTCCTTATCTCAGAGTGAGCTCCCATTAAGTTGTTATCTCTGCTCATCTCCCAGTCATTGGTGGGGTCATGGCTTTATCATTTCTCATATCACCAATCTGATCTGTGCTGTCTGTGCCCTGATTGAGACTCTTGTGTCTGGTGGGTTTCGATGCACACCTGGAATCATAGAATCACAGCATATCCTGAGCTGGGACCCACAGGGATCATCCAGCCCAGCCCCTGGCCTTGCCCAGACCCCCACCAACCCCACCCTGGGCATCCCTGGCAGAGCTGGCCAAAGGCTCCTGGAGCTCTGGCAGCCTCGGGGCCGTGCCCATTCCCTGGGGAGCCTGGGCAGTGCCAGCACCCTCTGGGGGAAGAACCTTTCCCTGATCTCAGCCTGAGCTGCCCTGGCCCAGGGTAGAGACGGGAGCTGCAGCCCCTGTGAAATCACCCCTCAATCTTCTCCAGCTGAACATTCCAAGTGTCCTCAGCTGCTCCAGCTGGAATTGACCCTTCCCAGCTGCTCCAGCTGGAATTGACCCTTCCCAGCTGTGGATTTCTCAGTGTTTTTCCTGTAGCTTCCTCCAGCTCAGCTGGGAAGGAGTTGAGAGGTTTGGAGCTGGAAACATCCCCAAGGCAGCAGAGGGTGGGGGGCAGCTCCCAGCTGGGGCTGGGCAGCTCTGTGGAGATTTGCTTCACCAGATTTCCCATGTGGAATGACACCGTGGGGAAAGAAGTGACTCCTCACCCTCTTCCTCAGTGAGAGGAGGATTTTGAGTGATTCCTGTGTGCATTGAGGGGAAGTTGCCAGTAACTCATATCACACCTTTCTCCTCCCTGCTCTGTTTTCCATCATGGCTTTTGCCAGGATATTCCATTCTTCCCTTGCCAATTGGAAAAGAGCAAGTCCCAGAGCACCTGGCCACTTCCCTCGCAGCTTCCCAGGCTCCTGGAGGAGGAATGAGCCACCTGACAGCTCAGAAGTGACACCCAGGCCCTGGAGCTGCAACCTGGTGCCTGTGGGGCTCACAGGGAGCTGCTCTTTTCCAAGGACAAAGCCATGGGAGCCTCAGCTCTATGCCTGTGGCTCTGTGTGCAACACAGCCCTGTGAATGTTGCACAGAAAATCCACCCAGCAGCTGCAGAAATCCCAGACAAATTCCCAGCTTTTCTCCAGGTGAGATATCAAGACAGGCTGAGCATGGCCCTGGGGTTTGATGCATGCAGGCCCAGCTGTGCCGGACACACACGGGGCTCAGGTGGTCACAAGAACACCCCAGTAGCACAAGGAACGCTCCCCAGAATCACCCAGGCCTCCTGAATTACCACTGGGAAAGAGGACATGGAACAATAGCCACCTGAGAGAGGATTTTGCAGGAAAACCAAGAGAGGAGAGATCTGTGGTCAGAGGTGCAGTTCCATCCCCTCCAGCTGCAGTAGCCCTGCAAACCCAGCTCCTGGCACCAAAACCACACTGGGACAATACTGAAATCATTATCCCATCACATTAGGGAAGAAATTTGCTTTTGAGCATAATAATGCACTTTAAAATAGAAGAGATTTGGTTGGCAAGGCCAGGAGCAGCCCCTGCTCTGTGGGTGGGCAGGGCTGAAGGCGCAATCCCAGGGGTTTGTCCCTGTCAGGAACATTCACCCACAAACACCAGAGGTGCATGTCCAAAAAGGAGACAGAGGAGTCCTGTAACTTTATTTGAATAAAGGGAGAGGCCATGGGGCCTTTCCCTTGGGGTCTGTCAAGTTTTTGGAGGACGCAGCCTCCTTTTTATCCCGATTTCCCAGCCACATTTCCCTTCTCTCTTTCCCCACTGGCTGAGGTACTTGAGAGGTTCAGACTTCCCAAAACACCCAATACCTAAGGCCCCTTCTAATGTATAACCCTCCCTTTTAATATTTAATTCTTATGGGATTTAGGGTTTTCCCCAATTGTTTCCTTCATCTTTCAATATCCAATTTCATTTATCAGCAAACCTACGGTTTATTTGTGAAAGCAAATATCTTTTTTCCATTCATCAATCAGTGGAATCCTTCCCATTGTTTTCCTCTCAGTCCCAGTTTTATCAACTGGCAGACCCACAGATGGTTTGTAAAGACAAATCTGTCATTGTTCTCAGTCCCTCATCCCAAGGCTGCTCCTGCCTGGCACCTGTGCTGGCAGTGCTTGTGCCCTGTCACACACTCCTCCCCACAGGGGGCACCAGTGCTGATCTTCTCCCATCTCCCTCTCCCACCCATGGCCATCCAGTCCCTTTTTATGGCTGAGGGAGAGCAGCTGCTCCAGCAGGACCTGAAATCCCCCAAATGCTCTGTCTGCACAGAATGCTGCACCTTTGGAGGCGGGGGATGAACTTTGTGCCACTTTAAAGGGGGCAGCTCCTCCTCTCCTGCTCTCTGCTGCCCCGAGGGCCTCTCTGTGTCCCCCAGAGCTCTGCAGAGTGGCAGAGACACCCCAGCAGCCCCAGGGCTCCTGTGCCCAGGAGAACGTGGTGGTGGGATCCATTCCCACTGGCTTCTGTGATAGATGGGTAATGCCATGATTGACTCTCACAATTAACAGACAAATCTCATGGATATAGGGTAAGAAAAGTTTATAGATTTACAGTTATGTTGCACCCCTCGTGTGGTTATCCAGGGACAGCTGGGTTGGGACACCTGGGAGGGCTGGCTGTCACTGTGGAACACCTGAGCTCCAGCCAGGACTTGAGGAAGAAATCTCCACCACTGGAGAGCAAAGAAGGGGTTGATGGACAGAACTTTGGGAGGGGTTAAAGGGTTAAAAGGGAAAAATCTCCATTGTGTGGGTGAGAACAGGGTGGGGAAAATCTTTTGCTCCCAGAGCTGATACCTTTTCTCTTTATTCAGTCTCCTGCTGTATTTTCGATAAGGTTTAATAAACCTTCCTAAACTATGAAAAGTGAGGAGCTATTTCTCACGCTTCCCTCACTTCCCATGGTCTCCAAGTGCTCTTCCTCCAAAGAACCCAGCCCAGGAAGTTTCCTGCTGCCTCCCTGCTCCCCATCCCTCCCCACACAAATGAGGCCTCACAAGCACGTCTAATTCCCATGAATAATTTATGCAAAGGAATAAGTTCCTGATAGCAATAAACAGGATAAATACAACTCCCAGAGACCACATTACCGAGCAGAATTCATTTTTACACAGATATAAAACTGTTATGATTGAGTAAGGGGAGAAATAATCTCCATCAGTAACATTCCCTTATTTCCTCATTGTTTTATTTGCACAGGGCTCTGTCTCTGTGGAGTGCCCCATCCATCCAGCTGTCCTGAGGATGCCTAAGAAGCTATTCCAGCCAGGACTGGATTAATCATTTCTCATCAGCACCCAGACAGTGGTGGAAGCTGTTCTTGTTTCCCTCTCAACATTAGATCACTTTGAGAACAAGCAGGGTGAGACCTAAACTTATTTTCCAGGTACTGAAAGTCAGCCTTACTTATAAAAATCCATATTTTCCCAGTTAATTCCACACTGGCACTCAGTGCACAGGACATAAAACGTCATTATTGGACACCAGGAGTGTTTGAATTCCGAGCTAAAAGTCCCTGAGAAGGCTCAGTGTCACCGGTGGCTTGATTAGATTTTTGCAGATGGCTTTTTCCATTTGGGCCCAGATTATCTTTTACCATTATTTCCCAGCTTTTTCCATTTGATCATTCACTAAAGGGTTTGAGAGGCTCAACAGACACCTTTTGAGGCAGCATTTACTCAGCAGTGGCTGCATCCTCCCTTTCCATAACAGCCATTCCCTTCAGTGGATGTGGGAGAAGAGGCCTTGCCTGGGTGACTGCTACTTTTCCTCACCTGATTTCCCGAGCTCCAAAAAGCACAGGCTGGGCAGCAATCACCTGAAATTTCTGTGCTTTCCTATTTTGACAGGGATTTGGGACTGGCAGTGGATAAAAAAACAATACCAATTTGATACTTTGCAACTTTTTATCCTGAGCTCAGATTGCAGCAAGGACAACACTTCCTAATCAGCACAAATGAGCTCCCTCAGTGGGAATCTCTCCTGCTCAGCACGGAAAAGATCAGGTCCCTTCGGAGGGGAAACACCTACCTCGGCAGCTCTTAATTGCCGCTGTTAATTGCGGGGCTGGGAGCGCTGCCTGGCTGCCGTGATAAAGGCGAGATGAAAGGAGAACAAAGGCAGCGGCAAAGTACAAAGGCGGGGATGTGGGGACAGAGCCGGGGACAGAGTCAGGGACAGAGCTGGGGACAGAGCCACAGACACAGGCGGGGGGACAGAGCCGGGGACAGACCCATGGACAGAGCCGGGGACAGAGCCGGGGACAGAGCTGGGGACAGAGTCAGGGACAGACCTACGGACAGAGCCGGGGACAGAGCCACTGACACAGGCGGGGGGGACAGAGCCAGGGACAGACCCATGGACAGAGCCGGGGACAGAGCCACTGACACAGGCGGGGGGGACAGAGCCAGGGACAGACCCATGGACAGAGCCGGGGACAGAGCCACTGACACAGGCGGGGGGGACAGAGCCAGGGACAGACCCATGGACAGAGCCGGGGACAGAGCCGGGGACAGAGCCACAGACACAGGCACACAGGCGGGGGGACAGAGCCAGGGACAGACCCACGGACAGAGCCAGGGACAGACCCACGGACAGAGCCGGGGACAGAGCCAGGGACGGAGCCGTTGGGACACAGCCAGGGGACACAGGCGGGGGGACAGAGCCAGGGACAGACCCACGGACAGAGCCGGGGACAGAGCCGGGAACAGAGCCAGGGACGGAGCCGTTGGGACACAGCCAGGGGACAGAGCTGGGGGCAGAGCCACGGACAGAGGTGCGGACAGAGCCAGGGGGACACAGCAAGGGACACAGCCAGGGACAGGGCCATGGCACAGAGCAGCTCCTGGAGGAGCAGCCAGGCCCTGGAGGATCCCGGTGCAAGGGCTGGGTTTGGGTCACTCAGCGGGGCTGCACCCAGAGCACCCCTGGGGCTGCACCCAGAGCACCTCTGGGGCTGCACCCAGATCACCCCTGGGGCTGCACCCAGAGCACCCCTGGGGCTGCACCCAGAGCACCTCTGGGGCTGCACCCAGAGCACCCCTGGGGCTGCACCCAGAGCACCTCTGGGGCTGCACCCAGAGCACCTCTGGGGCTGCACCCAGAGCACCCCTGGGGCTGCACCCAGATCACCCCTGGGGCTGCACCCAGAGCATCCCTGGGGCTGCACCAAGTGGTTTGGCTTGGTGTCCTTGGCTTCTCCTCCCACACTTCTGAGCAGCAGCTCCAGGATCAGCTCCAGCAAAGGCTGTGGTGGGAAGCTGAGGAAGAGCTTGGCACAGCCCAACAGCTTCTGAGCCCACAAGGAATGGAATCACAGGATCATGGAGTCATTAAGGCTGGGAAGAATCTCCAAGGTCACCAAGCCCAACCACTCTTCAGCCACTGAGCCCTGTCCCCAGGTGCCACATCCAGGTCTTCCTTGGACACCTCCAGGGATGGAGACTCCACCACTGCCTTGGGCAGCCCCTGCCAAGGTTTAACCACTCACTCAGGGAAGGAATTTTCCCAATATTCACCCTGAGCCTGCCCTGGCCCAGCCTGAGGCCGTTCCCTCTGCTCCTGTCCCTGTTCCCTGGGAGCAGAGCCCGACCCCCCCGGCTGTCCCCTCCTGGCAGGAGCTGTGCAGAGCCACAAGGTCCCCTCCGAGCCTCCTTTTCTCCAGGCTGAGCCGTGGGATTGCCCAGCTCTGCTCCTGGGGTTTTCCCAGACTACCCTTCCCAGGGTTTCATCTCATGGGGTGAGATAAATGTCATTTAATGCCCCCAGCTATGGTGCCAGAGCAGGCTTTTCCTAAAAAGAAAGCATTCCATAGCAATTATCTGGGATGCCTGGCAGGATCAGTTTGACACATTGTGCAGGTGTTGGGAATAAATTTTCCTTGGTTTGTCTCCACCAGCAGTCAGAGAAAAATCCTGGAAAATGGCACAGAGAAATAATAACGCTAAAACTGATAGGAGAACCGAGGTGGCCTCTGATTGTTTTTTTTCAATTACAGCATTTTCAGGAAGCAAAGAAATCTCTTTACAGTTCCTTTCACGGGAGGGTTTCATTTTCCCATGTGGAGTTTCCCTCTCATTTGAACTTTGTCCACTTCAAAACCATGGGCAAGCAGAGGAGAGCTCCTCATGTTTAACAAGTGAAGTTTTGGTTTTAAATATTCACGATTTCATAAAGGTACTTTGGAAAAAAGTTGATTTTATCAGGTGAGAGCCAATATCCACATGGGAGAAGCTGAGTTATCACCATTCTCATGGGGTTTTCAGTGGGGAAAGAGAAGGAAAAAACCCCACTCAACAAAGAGCACTTTCAAAGTCTTGTGAGGTTTTCTTTTTGTTTGCTTAAAATAGAAGCAGAGAATGAAAAAAAAAAAAAATTAGTGTCAGTCCCTCAAAGCAATTTCCTTCAGAGAAACACTGGCTCTTCAATTAAGAAAGACATTTATTTTGGGAATTTTTTCATGCTCCTCCGATTAGCACCGTCTAAACAAACACTTGTTTCTGAGAGCAGGATAAAGCAGGCAAATCCACAAGCACTGCGTTTTTTACATTCCCACAGCCCTGGAGCTGGTTCCTCTCTGTCCTCAGCCACTCTAAAAATCCCAAAGGTGTTTTCCTGGGGGAAGGGTGTTTATGACCCACTTCAAACCAAAGTTCTGTTCTTCTGGAACATTCCTGATGCCACAACTTTTCCATGCAAAGCAGGGATGGATTTAGCAGCTCCTGCCAGGAATCTGTTCCTGACCCTTTGTTCTTCCTTCCCTCCCATTCTGAGCTCATCTGGGCACTGGTTTTGTCACCAAAGAAGCCTTGGCCACTTGGACCTTGGGTTCCTCCACACCAGAACTGGATTCTGGATGGTTTTATCTTAAAATAGAGCCTAAGGTGGTTGGTATGTGTTGTCTTCTGGAGGTGCCTGTGCTCTGGGCTCCTCTCAAGGAGCAGCTCAGGTTTGTGTGGCACCTTTAGCTCCTCACCTCGTCTGCAGCCCTTTGAGGGTGAGCCAGGCTGGGAGAGCTGGGGGTGCTCACCTGGAGAGGAGAAGGCCCCAGGGAGAGCTCAGAGCCCCTTGCAGGACCTGAAGGGGCTCCAGGAGAGCTGGAGAGGGACTGGGAACAAGGGATGGAGGGACAGGACACAGGGAATGGGATCCACTGCCAGAGGGCAGGGATGGATGGGAGATTGGGAATTAGGAATTGTTCCCTGGCAGGGTGGGCAGGCCCTGGCACAGGGTGCCCAGAGCAGCTGTGGCTGCCCCTGGATCCCTGGCCAAGGCCAGGTTGGACACTGGGGCTGGGAGCACCTGGGACAGTGGGAGGTGTCCCTTGCCCGTGGTAGGGGTGGGACTGGATGGGCTTTCAGGTCCCTCCCATTCCAAACAATTCCATAATTCTGTGCTCTCAAGGCTCCTCTGCCCCTGCAGGTCTGTCTGAAGGGCAGGATGGGGACAGGGGCTGCTCCCTCTCCCCAGACAGTCCCACATCTGCCCAGGGCTGGGCCCCAGGGTGAGCATCCCTCCCACAGCCCCTCCTGGGACCTGCTTTGCAGTAGAATTCAAAGCAGCTTTTTCACTCTCCGAAAGGATGATCAAAGCCTCTCTCTCCTGAGCTGATTCCAGCAATATTCCTCATCAAAAAGCAAGGGAAGAAAAAAGAACATATTTGCCTGTGGTTGTCTTCTAAATAAATCCCCCTCTCTCAGGAGGCTCAGGGCTGCTGTGTCACCCCCAGTCAGCTCTGGGGCTGCTGGTAAAATTCTTCTTTTCTCTTCGGCACCTCCAGAAAAAGAATCCCCCTATCGCAGTAACTGGAGATGTTTACATCTGCTTATCTTCCCTCTGATCTCAGGATCCCTGTAACATTCCAGCTCCCTCTTTACATGTATCATTAGTTCTCCACTGAAACCAGCCCAGCATCCCAAAGCATCCCCACCTTCCTCTCCTCTGGCCTCAGCTCCCTTTATTTATTTCTCTGGACAGGCTGGGGAAGGATTCCCAGCCTGGTTTGATGGAGCAGCTCTCATGGCTGTGGCTGCAGCCAGACCCTGCCCCTCCTCTGTAACCCCTAAGGCTGCATGGACAGATCCTGCAAAATGTGATATTCCTACTAAAATTCTTCTTCCAGGGGCACTTTGCTGTTTATTTTCCAGGCACCTGCCTGTGCTGGAGCCCTGCATCCATGGAAATGGCAGTTTGCTTCTATCCCCGTGCTGATCAGGCAGAGGGAAGGTCCAGTTCTAGTCTCAAAGCTGGACAAGCTGTGCCTGATGTCACATAAATGCCCTCACAGGACATTTGTAACCTGCTACAGAGCAGGAACAGATTTGAAATACAGAATTGCAGGAGCCCCTGGGACACAGCTTCAGCCAGGGCTGTTCCTACTCAGGTGTAAAATTGAAATGATTTAAATGCAACAGAGCTGAGACAAAATAGATCATCCCAAAGACTCGTTCAGGTCCCATGGACCCAAAGCCTTTCCATGATTCTGTGATGCACTGAGGGACATTTTTAGACTCATCTGCATCCCCACCACCAGGCTGGAGCATTCCCAACTCCTGCTGCTCCTCAGGGATCCCACACTGGTGTGTACCAGAGTGCAACCTGGCACACATCCCTTGGGAAAAAGAGCTGAAAAGTTGTGTTTGACTCTTTCCTCTGTTGGCCCAGAGGGACCCCAGAGCTGGGTCCCACCGAGGGCTCTGTGTCACACCTGGGTGGGCTCTGGGTGGGCTGTCCTGGTGCATCCAAGCCCGGTGGAAGAACCTCCAGTGATCCCTGTGGGGCACCCTGGGCGTTCCCTAGCACAAAGCCCAGCACTCAACACTCCTCCAGGGACATCCTGCAGGAATTTGGGGATGGCATCTCCCTGTGATTCCTGCCTCAGAGGAGCTGTATCACCCCAAGGGCACAGGGAGTTGTCCAAAGCAGAGCCCCGGTTTGGCTGTGAGCTGACAGCACACTGCCCACCAGTAACACCAGTTACTGCACTAGTTAACCCCACAGCATCAATATTCCTTGGACTCACTAAGCAGAGTGTCAAAGGAAAAGCATCTTTCTACCTTGTACAAAGCCAAAATCGCCTTTGTTCCCCTGTCCTGGGTGCTGTGAAATCCCACCCCAAGGTGCTGGCCTGGCAGTGACATCCAGCACTGCCCCCTTCCCCTGCTCCCTGCCAGAGGTGGAGCCTGCAGCAGCTCCAGGTGCCCTGTCCCAAAGCATCCAACACTCATCTGCTGGTGAGAAAACACATTTTAATGGAGCAGCCCCGCTCTGCTCCTGGGAATTATCTCAGGCTGCAGAACTGCCTGCTTTTATCTGTACATCCATCCTGCCAGGCCTGATGTTATCTGCAAATTCACATTTATTTTTAGATAATTGATAGAAAAGTTAAAAAGTACAAAGGCTTCAGTGTTTCCTTGCGATCCCAGCAGAAATGTCCCCATTCAGTGACAGTTCTGTGTTGATTACTCGTGTTCAGGAGTTTGTTGTCACATCCCAACCCATTTCACACGGATTAGGTAATGCCCAAATAATAATGTTTAAAAACAGAGGATGATGTCAGGTCCCTTTCATGGTTATATCTGTCAGCTCCAAGCTGGGAGGTACTTCAGTGGCCTGGAGTCCAGTATTGTGTCATTGTGTCCTGCTTTAGTCGTGCCACACACAAAGGTCCTTGAACCTCACAGCAGCTCTGAAGCAAAAATTGAGGTCCTGGAGCAACCTGGACCTCAATTGGAGGCTTGGAGCAACCTGGGATAATGGAAGGTGTCCCTGCCCTGAGACAGGGTTGGAACTGGATGAGATTTGTGGCCCCTTCCGACCCAAACCATTTGGGGATTCTCTGATCCAAGTCCAGCCAGGAATTCCCTCTGCCCTGACTGGAGCTGCATTCCCACCGCTCCTCCTGAAGCAATTCTCCTGGTGCCCCAGCAGAGCCTTTCTGCAAGTCCTTGCCCTGCCCCTGTGCTTTTTCCAGCACGGTGAGTGAATTATCCATGGGGAACAGGGAGTGGAGCCTGCAGGGATTGTGCTCCTGCCCTGTCCCCAGAGTGGGGCTGTCCCTGTCGCTGGTGGTGCTGCAGCACCGAGTGATGCCTGGCACATGCCAGCCTCCCTGGAACGATCCCTCCCCATCCTGCCATCCTCCCTCTCCCCATCCTGCCCACCCAGCAGGGAGCAGGGATGAGGCAGCTCTGCCAGGCTTCCTCTGACAGCCTCCCTCGTCTGCCTCTCTGCAATTAACTCTCCCTGCTGTCCACTGGCTCCTGGAGGTGTAAACAGGGGCTGTGCCAGTGCCTGGCAGTGCTCCAGGACCAGCTCCAGTGTCAGGATGCAACAAGGGATTTTTAGGTTTTTTCTTTATCATCAAGCTCAGCTCCAAACAAACCTTTAATTAATTCCTCCACAAAGTTCTGCTGAGCTCGTGGCCTCCAATTCCTCCGGGCTGCTAATTAACCTGATCTTCTCCCTCCCTGCTCCTTCCTCGTGACTGTCAGTTTGCACTTGTTGAATCCTAATGCCTTTCCCTGGTGCAACAATCTGCTCCTGTTCCCCAGACGCCTTCGCCCCCAGAGCACAGGCTCCACTTCTATTTTGCCTCTATGAGCTCATGCTCCAGCTGCCTGAGGAACAGCAACAGCTCACACTCCTTCGCAGCAAAATTCCACTTTTTTCAACATTTCCCCTTAGCGTTGGGAAAGGAAATCACCCAGGGATTGCAGTTTTCCACTAAAATTTTCATTTTTTAAAGCTGTTGTCTTTTGGTTTTTTTCAGTGACAGTTACAGTGCTGTGGATTCATGGAATCATGGCATGGTTTGGGTTGGGAAAGGCCTTAAAGCCCATCCAGTGCCACCCTGCCATGGGCAGGGACACCTCCCACTGTCCCAGTCTGCTCCAAGCCCCAGTGTCCAGCCTGGCCTTGGGCACTGCCAGGGATCCAGGGGCAGTCCCAGCTGCTCTGGGCACCCTGTGCCAGGGCCTGCCCACCCTCCCAGGGAAGGATTTCCTCCCAATATCCAACTTAAATCTCCTCTCCTCCAGCTGAAATCCATTCCCTGTGTCCTGTCACTCCGTGCCCTTGTGAGAAATCCATCAGCGTGTTCCCGTTGCAAATGTTTCCTGCAAAAACTTGAGGAAAAGGAATCCAGACTCTTATCAGATTTACAGATGCCCACAGGCATTTTGGGCAAAATCCCATTTTTTGGGGGGGATTTTTTCCCTCAGCTCCATCTTGACCAAAAACCCATTGCTTTCAGGCAGGAGGCGCCCAGGCTGTTCTCAACATGCAAAACATTTCTTGAGGCTGGAGAAAAAGAAGCTCATGAAAGGAACTGAGATGTTTTGGAGACATTTTAGTCTTTGTGTGACTCAGTTCCCTGAGACTGATGTGGGAGCACTGAGCCTTCCAAGCTTCCACGCATGGTGACTCTGGGCACAAAAATGTTTGTGAAGCTTCCAGCTTTCAGGGGAGCTTCAGGCTGGATATTTGGAAAATTTCTTCCGTGAGAGGGTGGTCAGACATTGGCACAGGCTGGTAGGACAGTGGTGGAGTCACCAAATCTGGAAGTGTTCAAAAAATGAGCAGAGGTGGTACTGATGACTGCTGGGCATGGTCAAACATTAGACTTGATGGCCTTGGAGGTCTTTTCCAAACTTGGCGACCCTGTTTCCATGATTCCACAACAGAATCATGTTTCCATGATTCTGCAACACCCATGGGCACCCATGGGAATGTTGAGGGTGGTGCTGGGGGGGTGAGTTTGCACCCCAGGACCAGGGAGTCCAGTGTGGGATGTGGCACCATGGGGACACCAAGGTACAAACGCAGTCTTTGCTCCATGTGGGAAAGCAGGGCCCTGGACAAAGGAGGGCAAGGCCAGGGTGCTGCTGAGGGTGCAGGGACAGGTGGGATTGCCCACCTGCATGCCCATGGGAAGAGCCTGGCACTGTGCTGCAGCTGGGAAATGACCCCAGAGGAGAAGGGAGTTGGGGGATTTCACACCGAGCCCAATGTGCACCGTGAGAAGAAGCAAAGGGGACGCTCTGGGACCTCCCATGGCCTCCTGTGTCCTCTCTGCTGCCTGGCACTGCTGAGAACGCTCTCACAGGGGCAGAAACAGAGCAGGGACCAGGCCTGTGCTCCTCACCCTTGGCAGAGCTCCCAGGGCTGGCCTGGGGGACTGGAGGCGGCTTCCACCCACCTCTCAGGGACTGGCACCACACTGCAGGCTGCTGTTACTGAGCTTCTGCTTCCAATGTCAGACCTGAAATAGAATCAATCCCACAGCTTTTTTTTTTCTGTTGAACACACAGTTTTTATCTTTCCAGTCCTCCTGAGGAAAAAAAAAAAAAAAAAATTGGAAAAATGCTGATATTTCCATTGGGTCCAATTCTTCTGGCCTCAAAGATTACTCGGATGTTGGGTGGCTCAGCTCCCTGCTGAGACTGAGGCAGGAGCACTGAGACTTCCAAACTGCCCTGGGAGAGGGTACTGAGAGCAAAAAAATGCTGGAAAAGCTTCAAGACACTGATGTGACCATGGAAATGCTGAGGGTTGGTGTGGGGTCCACATTCAGGGAATGGACCTGCACCCCAAAACACTCTCATCAGAGACACAGGGAAATTTGTCCAGAGCAGCTGTGGCTGCCCCTGGATCCCTGGAGGTGTCCAAGGCCAGGCTGGGCATTGGTGTTTGGAGCAGCCTGGGATGGTGGAAGGTGTCCCTGCCATGGCAGGGGGTGGGAGCAAATGTCCTTTAAAGGCCCCTCCCAACACAAACCATTCCATGATTTTCTAAATGCTGCCTGATAGCTGCATGTTTGGGATGGAAACAATAGAAATGCCACAATTTTGACAGGTTTTTTGTTATTCTTGTGGCTTTTGTTTAGGTTTTTTTTAACTTGTTTGTCATCCTCAGAGCAGTCCAATCACAGATATTTTGTTTGCTGAAAAGGAGGAGTTTGGGAGCAGCTTCCTGGCATTTTTGTTGCTCTAACCACCCAACAACCCAGGTGCATTTTGGGCAGCTGACAGGTCACCAACCCCAACCCTGCTCTCCAAGCACCTGGAAAAAAACACTGCCTACAATGCTGATAAAATAACCTCCCTATTTCCCAGCATTGACACACATTCCTGGCGGGCTGGGAAGCGCCGGGCAGTGAGCAGCAGCCCATTTGTAGTGCCGTATGCAGAGCAGGGCTGGGGGGAAGAGGCCACACATGAAACGGTGCCTGTGGGAAGCAGAACAGAGCTCCTCTTCCACCCCCGGTGCTCTCGAGGTTGAGTGAGGTGAGGCCACGGGGGAAACGATGAGATCATTTCGTTCCTCATCTGAAGGAATGTTTGCCAGGAGTCTGACCCCACACGGGGCAGCCCTGGAATTCCTGCCTCATCCCACCACAAGGTCGCTCCCCAGGCCAGGCTTTCCAGCTCCAGCTGCCTATCCCGAGGGGAAAATGTCTCCAAAATTCACTCAGACCTGATCTGTTCCTCTGGTGGTGAGACATGAGAGGAAACACAAAGGACAAACCATATATAAACGAATTTATATTTGGGAAAGATGCTGGTGGTTGCTCAATTCAGGATTTAAATTCTGATGATTATGTGAGCCCCAGATGAAAACACAGCAGTTTGTGCCCAAATCCCACTTCTGCTCTAGCCCTTTGAGGCCATCTGGGGCATCTCAGTCCCCCAGACCCTCTGTTGCTCTATGAACAGTGACAACATAGGGCTGAGCCCTTCCTGGAGGGAAGGGGTGAGGAAGAGCAGCTCTGTCTCTGTGACACTCCTGTCACCAGGGCTCTGGTGACCCTGCTTTGGCTGCTCTTGCAGGTGGGAAGGAAAGGTCCAGGGAGCCCTAAAGGAACAGCTTCCCAAACCTTCCAGGGGCTGACCCGTTCCCTGGGGAACCTCCAGGGATGTCCAGCACAGCACCTGGGCTCTATCCCCTGGGCAGGAGGCAGCACCCGGGGGCAGCTCTGACATCTCCAGTGGGCAACACAAGGCAAAGCAAAGGAGAGGGAGAGGACAGCCTTAAAATAAGGTTCTTGGGGGGAAAAAAAAAAAGAGGCAAAAAAACCCCCCCACCATGCCCCCTCTCCAGCTGAAATGTGAGAGTTTCTCTGAGGCTGAGAGATGACAAAGAAAGAGCCCCAGGGAGAGGGGCTCGGTGGGAAGGAGAGAGCCCTATGGAGCAGCAGGGCTTGGCCAGGCCCTGGGGGTGCAGGGGATGCCGGTTATCCCATCCCAGCCCTTTGTGCCCTTTGTTTCCCTGTTATTGTCTCCTGTTGCTACAGCCATTACACTCAGCCTGGAAATACCTCGGCGCGGTGATTTCCTAATTGAGTTAACTGGGCTGCAGTGGCTGTGCTGCTGAAGGATGGGGCTGCTGATTAGATAAGAGCCTTGCCCCTTGCAGAACGAACACCAACATTAAGAGGTTTTTCTAGGTCAGGCCGGGCTGCTCAGCATGGCTCTGGCAGAGCCCAGAGCCCGTGGCCCCAGCCCAAGACAGACAGACACTCATTACAGCTAATGAAGGGCTGTGCTCTCCTTCCCCCGGGGAGCCAGAGTAGAAAACAGCAGCATCCTCAAGCTGGAATGGGTGTCCTGCCACAGAGTCCAGGCTGGACACCTCGGGGTGCTGGGGGTTGCCAGGCAGGTGAGAGTCAGGGGTCCCTGAGCTCTCTGAGGCTCTGAACTCCCCACAGGGTCAGGACCTCAGTGCAGGGCACAACAGCTCTGGGCTGTGATGGTCCCTCAGGGCTAACCCCGCTGGTGCCTTTCCTGCTGACCTGCTCTGTTCCTCCCCAGCAGTGCCAGCCCCACACTGACCCCGGCCAAACCTTTCTCCAGGAGCAGAGAACTCTGGGTCAGGTTGTTCTGCCCTGAGTCACATCTCAGATGCATCTCCAAGGTTGCTCCAGACCCACATCAGGAGGACCCACAGCTCCAGGTGCAGGCCTTGGTGCCTGGATTCCCTGGGATGCCCACAGGAGAGCTGATGGAGTTGGTGGATCACAGAATCCCAGAATGGTTGGGTTAGAAAAAGCCCTAAAGCCCACCCAGCACCACCCCTGCCATTGGCAGGGACACCTTCCACTGTCCCAGGTTCTCCCAGCCCCAGTGCCCAGCCTGGCCTTGGGCACTGCCAGGGATCCAGGGGCAGCCACAGCTGCTCTGGGCACCCTGTGCCAGGGCCTGCCCACCCTCCCAGGGGGGAATTTCTTGCCAATATCCCACCTAAGCCTGGGCTCAGTCACAGCACCAGCAGCCCAGTCTAGACACGAAATGGGGGATGCTGTGGTGTCACTGACCCCAGGATTTTCACCCCTCCAGAGTCAGCCAGAAGGACAGTGGGGTGGCAGCAAGCCCTGGGGTTTCTCAGTCCCTCATGTCCTCCAGCTGAGAGTGACGAAGAGCTGGAGGCAAACCCTTCTTCTCTCGTACCACAGAACTCAGAACAAAGGGATTCTTGTTCCCTTGGTGCTACTGAGGCACTTAAACCTGCACTATATCCCAAAGGAGTGGGCGAGGGAACAGCAGGGCTGGGGCCAAGCCACGAGGAAGTACTGCCACAGCCACATTCCTGGATTCACTCCTCCACTGAAGTGCTTCCAGCCTGGAAGAGATGTCCCACAGGAGAGCAGCTCCACATCACACCTCAACACCTGCCCTGCTCCAGGGCTGAATCCAGAGCCTGCTTCTGCCTGGCTGAAAGCAAAGAGGGAGCTGCAGGACATCTCCAGCTCTCCCTGGAGCCTTCTCCTCTCCAGGTGAGCACCCCCAGCTCTCCCAGCCTGGCTCCAGCCCTTGGAGCATCTCCGTGGCCTCCTCCAGACGCTCTCCAGCAGCTCCAGGTCACTCCTGTGCTGGCCCCAGGGCTGGGGCCAGCTCTGCAGGTGGGGCAGAGGGGCAGAATCCTCCCTTCCCTGCTGCCCCCCCCCCCCCAGGGCTCAGCCCAGGCTCAGGGGGAGATTCAGGGCTGGGGCAGAGCTGCCCCCTCTCACTCAAACACCGTCCAGGCAGGGAACATGAAATAAACCCCTTTTAACAAGAACTGAATGTTTTAAAGAGTGAAATCGTGTTTTCCCTGTCAGCCCAGAGCTGGAATTGGCAGCACACGAGCACCTGCCAGGGCTGGGCTGGAGTCATTAGCAGGATCAGAGCCCTGGCAGAGCAGCAGGAGCCTGGACTCGCTGACCTAATTTGCGTCCCTTCCAGCTCCGAGAGGCCTGTGATGTATTTTTAATGAAGCACACACAATAAACTGCTAACATAATATTAGAGGCTCACTTCAAAGCTCCACCAGGCAGGGAAATCAAGGTGAAAGTTTCTGGATTCATCATTATTATGTGTCACTCATCTTCACTATGACAACCCCTGGGCACACCAGATGCTTCCTTCCCAGCCTTTGGAACGTGGTTTGGAGCCCACTCTCCTCCTCATTTTTTCCAAGCAAACCAAAAATAACTGGAAAGTAGAAATCTTGCCTAGATTCTCCTTATACACACTTGCATTGTTCCAGCACCACAAAAGGTTTTGCAAGCAGCAGAATTTAGCAGCTCTGGAGAAAGCTAAGGCCGCTACAGAGCAGTTTTTGGCCCCCTGTGTGGCTTTTTGTTCTGCTCACCCATTCTGAGCTAGAGTCTGTGAGGTTTGGGATGTGTCAGGGAGCAGCAGGAGCAGCTGCTCCCTCAGGGAAGGCCGGGATTAGAATGCCACGACTGGAAAAGGCCCCTCCAGCCACACCTTTCCCCACAGGCCCTGGGTGAGGGAGCAAATCAAGGGTTGGTGCCAGGTAACCAGCCAGGAGCCCACAGAGCTCCAAGGGGAAGCCATGAAATCAGTCCATGGAGAAGCCAGGAAGGACATGGCAATGGCCAGTACAGAGCAGCACTCCTCAGTATGGCCTGGAGGCACCAGGCTGGACAAAACTGGAGCTCCTGGGCTCAGGGTTTGGATGGAGACACCAAACCAGGCTGTCCAGGACCAGGAGCACCCAGAGTTAGAGAAGGGCCCTGGCAAGGTGGGAGCTGCACCACCAACACAAGGGAAAGCGGGCCTGCTGAGGGTCACTTTGCTCCTTCCCTGAACTCTCAGGCCACTTTTTGTCCCAAATATTTTCTCCCAGAAAGCCAGGCCCAGGCTGGGGTTGTTGGTGTGTCTGTGCACGGCCAGGAGTCGGACTGATGATTCTTGTGGGTGCTTTTCAACTCAGGAAATTCCATGATTCTACAAAACCTCCATTCCTTCTGGGATGGCTCTGCTTCTCCCAGTGGCTGGAAATCATCTCATAGGTTGTTTAAAGCCCATAAATCTGCTGGAAATAAAGAATATGTTCCAAGGGAGAGAACAAATCAAAAACTAAAGGGTCCTCTGACATCACCTAAATATTCCTGACCCTCCAGCTGACAAGAGTTGGCCAAGAGCAATGTGGTCAAAGTCCAAAGCACCTCTCAGGTCATATCAAACCAACAATTTAGAACTTACCCTCATGGCGTGTGGAGAAAGCAGGGATTGAACACCTGGTAAGCTGGAATTGTTGGAAAATTCCTAAAAGTGACACACAAATTAAAAAATACAGAGAAAAGTTAAACGTCCTGGGTTCCACTCCCACCCCAAATTCATAGAGATCAGGATGTGTGTGAGAATGCATTCCCAGACTTCAAGTTGCTTCTCCTTCGTCCCCACGTCCCAGCAAGGTCAGTCTGGCAGCAAGGCAGGAAAAGAGCAAAGAAAAGGCATTTAGTGAAATACAGAATGTAACAGTCTGGCTCAGAACCTCGTTAGAATTTCAGCTTTTACTGCCCAAAGCCAACGGGAACATTTAGTCCCGGAGCCTTGAAGTGAGCCTGGAGCTGGTGCGAGCGCCTGGCAGGGGAGAAGAGCTGCTGCTGCCCAGCCTCCTGCACCTCCTGGGAGCCCTCCCGGGCAGGCAGAGCCCCCAGGCCCCAGTGCTGGCTGGAGAGAGCGTGGGGATGCTCCTGGGGGAGCGATGGTGATCGATTCCTGTCTCGCTGTGAGGGCACAGGAATGTCACAGGGGTTCATAACCATTCCACACAGCACTCGGAGCAAGAATCACACAGGGTAACTCTCACAACCCACTGCTCTGAGAGGGTGTTCGTACAACTGCTGGCTCTTCTTGACATTTCTGCAGACAGCTCATAAATATTCCATTGTTGTTGTGGTTTGAATGGAAACACTGGGGAGAAAAGAGCAGCTCTGCCCTTATTTAGCAGCGTGCAGCTCAATCCGAGTCCTCTGGCAGCCACTCCAGGGCTGGGCTCCCGTGACAGCAGCAAGCAGCCCAGCGTCCTGCCCTTCTCCTGCTGCTTGGATGTGTCTGCAGAGCCAGCCCACGCACCCAGGAAGCCCTGGGAAGGGACTGAAGGACACACCCGTGGTGTTACCGAGCGCAGGTGACACTGCTGGGGGCTGCAGCATCTCCTCAGCTGTGCCCCAGGGCTCAGAGGGTCTGGGGGCACTGCCCATGGTGGGTGCTGTGGAAGGAAGGTGCCGGGCCCCTCCTGGCAGGCACGGGCACAGGAGAGCCCAGCACAGCCCCTGCCCAGTGCATCAGGGGGGTCCCCAGCCTGTCAGGGCACCTGGTGAAAGGTTCCCTGTATCACTGTTGTGCTCCTGCTGCCCATGCCAGGGAACTCCTGCTCCTTCTCCAGAGGTGCTGGGTTAACCTGCACTGGAGAGGCTGGAGCAGAAAGCAGAGCAGGATGTCCCAGCTCAGCAGGGAGCTGCAGGAATTCCAGTTTAAACCCCAGCAAGCACCACCACCCCCAGAGGTGCAGCCTCACTGCTTCAAAACTGTGAGCTACCCATTCCCATGGAAAAGTCCGGCCCTCCTTCCTCACACCAGACTCTGCAGTTGTTCCCTCCCTCGTTGAAATTCCAGGGATAACACTCCAGACCAGCCAAAGAACAACAAATGCAGCTGGGACCCAGCCCCAATCACAGCAGCAGGGAGGAGCTGAGTAGTCAGCAAAGCACTGCCCACAGCCAGACCCAGAGCTCACCCCTGAGTTCTGGCACACATCAACCCCTGAGGGTGGAACTGGGCACAAATAAACCCCTGAGGGTGGAACCTGATATCAGTGAGGCCCTGCAGGAGGACCCTGACTCCAGTAAATCCGTGCAGATGGACCCTGACTCCAGTGAGGCCCTGCAGGAGGACCCTGACTCCAGTAAATCCGTGCAGATGGACCCTGACTCCAGTGAGGCCCTGCAGGAGGACCCTGACTCCAGTAAATCCGTGCAGATGGAGCCGCCCACCCGCGAGAGGCTGTGCAGGAGCCCAGCCCATGAGTCATGCGAGCAGCGCCCGTGTCGCTGCCATGTGGAGTGCAGCAGGCTCTCAAAAGCGATGATTTCATCCCAAAAAACGGCCCTGTTTTTGTGCTTGATGACAGCTGGGCCGTTTTGGTACCTGCTGACCTAGAACAAGTCTCTCCACCGGCATGGAAGGTGGGTCACTCTGAGATTTGAAGTGCCTCATCCTTCAGCGAGTGGGCAGGGTGCACCGTTATTCTCATTGTGCCTCTTTTTGCCCAGGCTCTGTTATCCCTATTTATAGATACCCTGGGATGCAATTCCAATAAGTCTCACCTGCCTCAGCAGTTCCCCCTGCAGTGTCCTACTTATAGCACAAATCAAGGGGGCTCTAATTAGAGTTTCTGGCCCGAGCCAGACTCAAATGTTTGACTTTGGATTTATAAGAAAGGTTTCACAGATTCCTTGCCCTCACCATGGTTGTAGGCAGAATTCCTGCTGTCTCCAGAGCTTCCCACCCGCAACCATGCACCGTGGTCCGATATCATCCCTAAAAAAGCTCCTGTCTCTCCTGCCTGCTCTCTGCTCTCCTGCCCACCCTCAGCTCTCAATGACTCTGGGATTTTTTACCCCTTCCTGATTTTGAGACGGAAGCAGAACAGCAAAAACTCTACTCCCTGACTGCCTAATGATGGGGAACTAATCCAGATACACAGCTTGGAATTAAAAACCCTTCCAGCCTTTATTATTTCTCTGCATCATGTTTGTTTGGAGCAAAACTCAGCAGCTCGGATAATCTGCTCCGTGTCAGAGCAGAGATGTGGAAACACAGCTTGCTCACAGGGTTATGGGGAATCTCTTTAGGAGCAGAGATCTCATCCCTGTGGAGCCACAGCCAGCTGGGAATCTGCTCCAGGATCTTCTTTTGGGGAAGGATGGAGCAGAGATGCCATCTGCCTGCAGCCCAGGTGTCCCTATGGACAGGTGAGGACAGGAGCTCCCTGACACAGCTCTCAGTGCTCTCCTCATTCTTGAGGGATTTGGGGTTTTTCGTTTGGTTCTTCAACTCCAAGGAAGAGTGGGATGACTCCAGCCTCAGATGAGAAAAGCTTGGGAAAAGGGTCTCCAGACCCTTTTGCAGCTAAGCAGGACTCAGGTGAGCTTTGCTAAGGAGCTGATTTCAGCTCAGGAAGCTGAGCTGAGCCCCAGTGCTGTTGTTGGGGGGAACAGCTTGGAAATGGGAGTTCCCTGTCCCAGGGGAAGGGCAGGAGAGGCAAAGGCGGCTCCTCCCACATCCAGTGGAAGAGAGAGAAGTGGGAAACTAACACATTTGAGGCAACTGTGGATTCCTCAGGTCTGAAGGCAAGAGACACCACCAGAGCAGGCACCGAGGGGAGCAGGACAGGAGCCAGGGAATGGCTGGAGCTGGGCCAGGGCAGCTCAGGCTGAGATCAGGGAAAGGTTCTTCCCCAAGAGGGTGCTGGCACTGCCCAGGCTCCCCAGGGAATGGGCACGGCCCCGAGGCTGCCAGAGCTCCAGGAGCCTTTGGACAGTGCTGCCAGGGATGCCCAGGGTGGGGTTGTTGGGGGGTCTGGGGAGGGCTGGGGGGGACTCCATGACCTTTGTCCTGTCAAGCTCAGCATATTCCGTGATTCTGTCAATCTGCTTGGAGCAAAATGCCTGGAACACTCCTGGGGACACAGCGTGCTGTGGGCAGTGGACAGAGGCTGTGCCCCAGTTGCCTGCCCATGATCCCTCTGGCTGCCCCTGTCCTGCTCCCTCTCTCCCAGTCCCTTGCTGGGTGCTCCAGCAGGGCTGACTCAGCTGCTGCAGCCACGAGCTCCAGCCCCAGCCCCATGGGGGGTCTGTCACTGCCCAGACTCGGAGTGTTTGTATTCCAAAGGCTTGGAGGGGCTCTGGACAGGAACAGGGAGGGATGCTCAGGAGAACACAGCTTGTACTCGAACTTCCCGAGCCACAGGTGTCAAAGCAGCTCAGTCCTTCCTGATCCATGGCCAGGATATTTTCCTAATCCCTGGCCAGGACATCTGCCCAACCAGACCATCAGGGGGCTTCTTCCACGTTGCATTATCCCTCTCTTGCCTCCAGCTTTGATGGGAAAGGTCTCACTGATGGAAATTACATCAGAGCCACAGCATCCCTCCATGAAGGCTTCATCCCAGTGAATCACAGTTATCCATTAGCAAAAGAAAAGAAAATCTTTCAGAACCAGTTGGATGAAATTCCTCTCCATAAAACCTGTCCACATCAGGTGTTGTAGCTTGGCAGCAGAGATGGGGTGCCCTGCAGTGGGGGGGTCACCACACCTGTGTGCCAGGGACCCCATTCAGAATGGGACAAATCCGACCTGCATAAGCCTTTGGAATCCACTTCCCTATTCACAGACAGAGGAACAGCCCCATCCCCTGTGCAGGAGGATGGGAAGGGGGAGGGAGGGGCGGGGGACAAACACCTTTCCATGTGACCACAAGGAGGGGCACAATCATCTCCTTGCCAGCCTGGGTTGTCCTTCCAGATGGACCTGAAAACCTGGAAGAAGGGTTTCTCTTCTGCTTCTGCTTCTGCTTGAAACTACCAGCCAGCAATCCATGGAGACAAATTCTGGAGAATTAAGGATGAACACGGTGTGTTCCCACCACTGCCTGAGGGCCTGTGGTGTGGCTGCCTCTTCGCAGTGCCACGGGTCTGGTGGGGGCAGTGCCAGGGGACAGTGGGTGCTGAGTGCTGCAGCTCTCTGCTGCTGATGAGGAGCCCATTCTTCCCAGGGGTCACATCCCTCCTGGCTCCTTGCTGCTGCCTTTGTCTCTTTGATTTCATTGCTGGCATCAGTGACAGGAGCAGAAAACTGAGTGTGACATGCACAGTGATAAAGGAAGCGAGAGGAAGTATCCTGAGATGGGGAACAGCCAACAAGGTCCTGAGCCCTGCTGGGTGAATCCCACTCAACTCAGCAACCTCTGAGTGTAAAATAAGTCCGGTAATATCTGAAAGAATTGTGCCAACCCCAGCAAAGCACAATGCAGGAGTGAAACTCCCTTCATTTGAACTCCTTTCCTACCTCCAGAGTTCAGCCTCTGGAAGACCAAGCTTCTACAGGAATTCCTCTTGCCCACTGCATCCCCTTCTCCAATATTTGTCATTTGAATGGCTGTAAACACAGGAATTGGCATCTGGACAGCAGGAAATCTAGGAAATTAGCACGAGGGACTCTCCTGGGCTTGTGGCCAATGTATAGTCCTAGGAGCCACTGAAAGCAGAGCCGAGCTCTAGAAAGCAGGAATGGTGTCACTGGGTTGGCAGAGCACAGCTCCTGCTCCATTCAGGATGAGTGGCAGGAATTCCTTGTCTGCTTTGCATTGTCCACAGGGAGCTAAACTCCCCAAGACCCTGCTTTGGGCAGGGCAAGCCCAGCTCTCAGCTCTGCCCTTCAGCTGCTGGGGGAAGTGCCACAATGGTCTCTTTTTTCTCAAATTTTTCCTTCCAGATTCATCCTGAATTTTTGCCACCTGGTCTGGCTTCCTCATGCCCAAGTAGCAGGAATTGGGACCACAAGATTCAGTAATTGCTGTATATTGCTCAGTCACACTGAGCCTATGACCCAAACAGGAGGTTGCATGGGAGCCCGTCACAGCATCCAGCAGATCTTCCAGCTTTTCCACGGGCTTTGGGGCACTGCTGACAAGCTGCTCTCTTCTCCTGAGCTTCAGATTCCAGTGTAGGTTTGAGTCCTTCAAGAGTCTCGATGGGGCTTTTTGGGATGAGACAGAGAGTGCAGGATCTTGGGAAATCCTTCCATGCTGACATGATGGGAGACATCCAAGCAGGAATGGCAGGAAGGGGCTAGGGAGGTCCCAGTCAGTGGCCTGTGAGCATGGGCAAGTGCACCCCAAACTGGGCACACACAGCAGGGCTGGCAGGGCTGGCAAGCTCACCCAGCACTGTCCCAGCACAGGCATTGATTTCCTGCTCCATTCTTCTGGCAGGACAATGAATTTGCACCCAAACACACCTGGAGCCTCTGCAGAGGCTGGGTCATGGAGCTGGGCTGGCAGGAATGGGATCTGCTGGGATCCCAGGGCTGTCTTGCACAGCAGCTCCTGCCCAGCTGGCAGACAGGCCTGTCCCCATCGTGGTGACACGAGGGAGATGTTCACTGCCAGGGGTCTGCGCCACACCTTTTTGGCAGCCCCAGGGATGGATTTGGAGACAGATCACAGCTGCAGCACTTTGGGCACGCTGTCACTCACCCAGCTGGGAACTGGCTGTGGCAGAGGTGGGAAGAGCCAGCAGCACCCCAGAGTGGGGCTCAGGCCCTGCCCCACAGCATCCCCAGGTGGGAGATCGGCCATCCAAGCATCCTCCTGCTCCTCCCCATGGTCTCTGCTCCTTCCTTGTGAGCCATCAAGCCTAGGACAAGGCTGGAAGGCAGCCATGGCCCTGCTGATGGCCTTCACTCCTGGCTGGCAGTGCCTCATTCTTCTGGGAAGCTCAGCACCAGTCACAGTGCTGGGAACCCTAAGGGATGGTGCAGCCTGGAGCCCCCCAGTCTGACTTCCACACATAATCCTGGAGTGTACATTCCCTTGGCACTGTTCCACTGCCCTTCTCTGGCCCCCGTCCCCTGTGTGTGGCAGGCTGCTCCTGCCTTCAGAGACCTCCAAACCCCAGCAGGAGAGAGGGACACAGGACAATCCCTGTGCTTTGATAAGGAAAAGCAGTCTTCTGATAAGCTCAGTGCCCAGCCCTTCCTAGCCTGGCCCAGGGGGTGGCTGCAGTGCCAGGGGGCACAGCCAGCTCCACTTTATGGCCCACAAGGTCCGATGGGTGGCATCCACTGCACGTGGACAGCAATGGTTTATTTTTTCAGCGTCCCAGGGTCACCCTGGAGATGACGCCAGTGGCACAGTGACTCCAGGGATGGGCACCTGAGCTGCCAGGCCCTGTGTTTCTGGGGAGAACCTCCCTATTTCTAAATCCCAGTGCTGCTCCACTCGGGAACTTCCACAGAGCTGAGCCCATCTGTGCAGAGCAGGAGAAAAACAGCCCTGCCCAAAGCTTGGGATTGTTTCTGACATTCCTCTACCCCAGCTCTGAGGTGCTGGGCCAGCATTTCCTGCTCTTCTGATCATTCTGGAACCTGAATGATGCGGGAGGAGGTGGGACAGTTTGCAGGGAAACAGGAGCATGAGCAGGGCATGTTTCACACAACTAAACCCTTTGCTGGCACCACTTATATGTTGCATAACCATCCAAAAATGCCTTATTTATCACTGTGGTGTTAAACGCTCAGATCACACTCCACATCCTTTTAAATCTTCAGCTTTTCAGCTGCTCCCAGTCCTTCACCCCTCGCAGATCACAACCACTTAGGAAAAAGAAATCTTTATTTTATAGGTTTTTTTTGTATACTTGTACACAAGTAAAATAAAATGCATATCTATATATACTGCAATCTTGTGAAGGGGCAGGCAGCATTCTTTAACAAATGCTGCCCATAAACGTGGTGTGAGGGGTGGAATGGAGACGGAAAAACTGCAAGAGTCATCAACATAGGATTAAAACAGCATCAAATCCATTACCTCTGCAAATGGGAACCTGCAACATTGTTCAGTGAGATGGTGAGTTACAAACAGATTTTAGACATTCTTTTCAGAACATTTCTTACACTTCTTTTTTTTTTTTTTTTTCCTGTAAATAAACCATATTTCTTTACCATCTGCTGTAGCAAAAGCTGCTTTGTGGGCAAGTGCAGTTCCAAAGACCAAAGGTATAATTCACAGGTTTCAGGACAAATAAATTATGTACATCTCAGTATTTGTCTTTTTTGTTTTGTTTTGTTTTGTTTTTGTTTGTTTGTTTGTTTGTTTTAATAAAGGCATCCAGTTACGTTTTGTGTAACAAAGCTTTCTCAGGGTGGATGGGAGTCCTGCTTTTGTTTGCAACATTTATGGAGGTCAGCAAAAGTCGAGTATTAAAGTGTCATCAACCCAGGAAAACAGTTAATTTTAGCAGAATAACAGTAAGCTCCACACCAAGGGGGGGATCAAAAGGCTTAGGCTGAGCTGTAACGTGGAGCTGTTCCCTTGCTGGGTGAGGCGGCACTGGGCCTTTGATCTGTTCTTTTTAGAGCAGCCCTGCCTCTTTTTGGTTGGGACTGTGGAAGGTTCAATGGGCTCTAGAAATTCGGGTCTCAACTTGGTCAAAGGAGGGTCTACAATGCTGGGGAAGGTCCCAAAGGGGGAATCATTTATCTGCTTGTTGCTGCCGTTTTTGGAAGGGTCCGTCTCCATGTACTTGGGCCTGGACATGTTCTCCTTCTCCTTGAGGTGGTTGTTGGATGAGCGGCTGCTGTGGGAGGAGGGCCCTGCCTTGCCCTTGGCCTCGTAAATAAAGGACTTGTCCATCTCTGGCTGGCAGCACTTGGAGGAGCCGTCATGGGAGCCCAGCGGGGGCAGCCCCGTCGGGAGCTTCCCTGATCTGGTTTTGGTGCTGAAGACACTGGTGCGGATCTGGTTGAAGGAGTCCACACAGCTGTCCAGCTCGGAGCTCTGCAGCCGCTTGAGGTCCCGCCCCGCCAGGCGAGGGGGCAGGTGGCACTCCAGCTCCGAGGAGGAGCCCTTGAACTGCTTAAACCAATTCCAGAGCGAGCGGGCCTGGCAGTCGCAGATCCACTGGTTGCCGTTGAGGCGCAGGTACTGCAGGGACACCAGGGGGGCCATGGTGTCCCCCGTGAGCACGGTCAGGTTGTTGTTGAACAGGTACAAAGTCATCACCTTCCCCAGGTCATGGAAGGCGCGCCGGTGCACCAGGCTCACCCTGTTCTGGTGCAGCAGCAGCCGGTCCAGGTTGATCAGCCCGCGGAAGACATTCTCCGACAAGCTCTTGATCTTGTTCCCGTGCAAAAACAGGTACGTGAGGTTCGCCAGGTCGATGAAGGTGTCGTCCAGCAGGATCTGGAGGTTATTATCCTGAAGGTAGAGGTACTGCAAGGAGAACAACCCTCGGAAAAGCCCTGTGGAGAGCTCCAGGAGCCCGCAGCGATCCAGGTGGAGGGTGTGGAGGTGCACAAGCCCCCGGAAGGTGACGGGGTTGATGGATTTCAGGTTCGTGTTGTCGCTGAGGTCTAGCTCCTCCAGCTTGGTGAGCCCATAGAAGGCCCCAGGCTCGATGAGGCTGATGTTGTTGGAGTGGATCCACAGGATGGTCATGTTGCGGCAGGAGGTGAAGCTGGTGGCCCTCACCAGGGTTATCCGGTTGTTGTGCAGGAAGATGCGCTGGCTCTGGATGGGGATCTCCGTGGGGATGGCTGTCAGCCCCTGCTGCTGGCAGCTGATGGTGATCTTGGGTTCACTGTAGCATACACACGCCCCAGGGCAGGACTCCACTTCTGATGGGATGTTCAAGCAAAGCACCAAAATCAGCAGTTTGCTTCCTGAGGACAGAAATAGGGTGGGAATTAGGCAGGGTCATGGAGAGCACTTCTCCTGGCAGAGGAGCCTGAAATTCCCCCTCCAAGTGTGGAACTACCAACCACAAACAGATACCAGGGCAGCCAGCGATTAAAATGTAGGATTAAAAATGGGATTCTGTCACTCAGCTCAAGAGCTTAAATCAATGTACACTTGTAGAGATGGAGTCCCAGTGCCTCCTCTGCCCTGCACCTCAGGAGGTGAAAGAGTGGGATCAGTGCTTTGGATTTGCACATCCAACACCAGCCCTGTTCCCAAGATCTTACCTGTGAGCAAAGGGACCAAATTCTGGGGCATTTCCCTCTGCCCTGGGCACACCTGGCACAGCTTAGCCCCTGGAAAAGCACCTGGGATGTACCAGGAAACCCCAAATCCCATCCCAGCAGTGCCACCAGCTCCTCACTTTGCAGGGTCACAGAACAACTCTTCCAAACAAGCAGGTGTCCCCACACTGCTCTCAAAAAATGACTGTGACTTTCCACAAATAATTTTGGACTGATTTGATCTCCTGGGAGAAATAACTGTGAGACATTCCCAGAATAATTTTCAGGTCAGAACTGCCTGGAGAAGTCTCAGGGCCAAAAGGATCCTTTCCTTTTCCTGCTCAAAACTTTAAGCCACATACTCCTGCTTCCTCTCTCCCCATATTTTTTTCCTTTGAACCTTTGCAGCCACCGAGGAAGAGGAGGAAAGAGCAGGATTTTCCATCGTGCTGTTGTAGGAGAAAGTCACGTGCAAGGCTTCATTCAGGGATCCCACCAAGTGTGCAAGGCAGGAAGAGATTCCATGTGTCCAAGCATGCTGGCAGCCCCATGGGGCTGGAAAACTCCAGAGAGGAACAATTTTTTTCCTGGTGGTGCCCACCCACCTCCCTAGGAGCTGGGCTGCACTGGAATCCCAGGGAAGCATTTTGGTTCACCAAATTTCCCAGCTGGAGAGCTGGGAATGAGCCTGGAAGAAGGGAGGGGATGGACAGAGCAGCACCTTCCCCAAAGGGACCTCGAGGGTCCCTGAAGGTCCTGCTGAGAGACCTGAGGGGAGCCAGGCTGTTCCCTGCTACTGGTGGGAAGAGAGGAAGTGCCAGCACTGCTTTCCCAGCAATTAGCAGCCAGTAATTAGTCTGATTCCTCCAAACAGGAGATAAAATGAATGGAAAGCAGCCAGAGCAGCGGGAGGCTCCATTTGGGAATGCCACATGTGACAGCACCTCTGGCCAAAGGACACGTCCTCCCCACTGCTGGGACTCTCCAGCCCGGGGAGGGTTTTATCTCTGTTGTGGGAGGGTTTTTCCTTTGGAAAACTCAGAACATTGTTCTGGAATGTTGATGCCTCATTCCAAAGTAAGGTGGGGTAGCAGAGTGCAAAAAGCCAGGCAGGAAAGCCCAGCAGAGCAGAATGGGATGAACTGGGAAGACTGGAGCCAAATCCAGCCTTGCAGGGGGAATCTGAAGGCAGTGGCTGCACCTGCCTTAGAGCCTGGCAGGTGCTGACGTGGCCAATGAAACCACGTCAAACACCAACAATAACTCATTTTAATCACACAGAAACCTCACCAAATCTTTACTGAAGGAAAAACACTTGGAAAAGCCAAGGTGAGAAAGTCTCCTTCCTGCAAGAGCAGGCCGGGATCCCAGCTTTGGGTGTCAGTCTGGTCAGAATGATTCACTGTGTGTGATTAATAAATCTGATGTGATCCAATAGTCCAATACAGGCAGGAGACTCGCATATATCATATTCCACAAGGGATAAAATCCCCAGCTCAGCATGCAGAGATAATTGGAGCCTGATGCTATCAGCTGCTGAGCAACCCTGCAAGGCAGAGTTTGAGTGCAGCGTTGTGACACATTTTGGCTGGTTTGTCATGTTTTGACGTGTCACGTCCCATTGCATGAAGAACAGTAAAATGATACAGCTGAGACTCCCTGCTGCAGCCATGGCACACCAAGAGCAGCCTCCTGGGAAATTAAAACAGTGCTGGCCACTCTCTGGCCATCCCTCTGCAGCTGATAATGAAACCCTGTGGGCAGAGAAACGGGACTTGCTGGAGCCTCCCTTGTCAGCTCCGTGATTTGGGTGATGGGGCCGGGGGCGGCACTGGAGTCACCTCCTCATGCAACACCTCCCACTCTGGCAAAACAGCTCGGACTGGGACACTGGGGCAGCATCCAGCTGTCCCCAGGCTGCTCCTCCCTGCCACGGCCTGAGGACAATCCAGTCACAGCCCAAGTGCATCCCACAGGCCTTAGGAATAAACAGGAAACAGCAGAGGGAATGAAAACCCCACTGCCAAGAGAGAGGAGTCACAGTGACACCATCCCTGTCCCAGCTCCAGCTAAGGACACAGTAAATCCATGTAAATCCATGTGTACACGGGGAGAGAGCTGCTGGCAGAGGTGAGCCATGAGCATCACCTTGCCCTGTGCCAGCTGTCCCGACAGCTGAGCAGGCACAGGTGACCCACAGGATCTCTCTTCCCTTGGGAAGCTCCCAGCCAGGCAGCAGGGTCCTGCCCAGCTCCTGGCTGTGCCCAGGGCTGCAGCACGGCGGCTCCAGGAGGGAAGGGGCACATCCTGCTGCCAGGCTCGGCCCCCCTGTCCCGCCCCCATGCCCCGGAGGCTGCCAGCAGCGCTGAGTCAGTGGCACTCAGAGCTGCTGGGAAATTAATTACAGCAGGGCCAGGCTGTGCGCTTTAATTAGGGACCTGGTGTTCATGAGCTGCTCGGATTAGCTCCTTCCAGCGAGACAGTTCCTGTCAATCATCCCCCAAAGCCTTTTTCCAGTGGCTTTCCCACCGTGCAGCCCAGCCATGTCCTGGCTGATCCATGGCACAGCCCAGCCCTGTCAGTCCCAGCCAGGGCAGGGCCAGGGGGAAGGGCAGGAGTGGATGAAGCCATGGGAAGCCAAGGTGACCCTTTTGTCCCCAGCCAGGCTGGGTGTGACGTGACAGAGACCCCAGGGACCCTGCCACGGCTTTCCCTGCTCCTCCAAAACCCTTCTCCAGTGACTGGTGTCCAACCAGCAGCTGTGCCTGGTCTCAGTGTGTCCCAGACCCCAGTGGACACCAAGTGCCATCAGCCACCCAGACCTTCCACAGGGATATTTGAATTTGTTTTCCTGGAGCACTGGGTTCAGCTCTGGCTGTGAGTTCCTCACTTTTCCAGGAAAAGAAACCCTGCCCTTAGGCCAGAAGGACGGGAGACATTCAAGGCCAGGTTGGAAGGGGCTTGGGGCAACCTGGGGTAAGTGGAAGGTGTCAGGGGGTAGAATAAGATAAGCTTAAATGTCCTTCCCAACCCAAAGCATTCCAGGATTCTGTGATTCAGGGCTGTCAGGGAGGAGGGAGGTCAGAAGGTTCCCTGTCTGCCCATTCCCAGAACGTGCCACACTCAGCTCCCAGTGGGGAACAGCATCCTCCCTTCAGCTTCCAGATAAATCCATCCCGACTGCTGTATCTGCAGTGAGTCCCCACCACCAATGGATGTTGGTCCTCCACCTCCAGCTGGACTCTTCCACCTCAGCTCCCATCTCAGTGCCCATCCCTGAGGAGAAGGCTCTTGGAATGACACCTGTCCCCTCCTCTCTTAGCTGAGAAACCATCTCTCCCTCTTTCAGAGCAGGATTAAAATTTAACTCGAGAGTTCCTGTCAAAAGCAAAACATGAAAGAAATTCCAGAACCTGGAACCTTCAGTCCCTCCAAGACTTTGGCTTTGAGTTTAGCATTTGTTCCTCCAGAGCTTTCTTGAAAGCCAGAAAGCTCCTTCAGCGAAGCTGCAGCGCTTCCCCTTTGCCATTCCCGAGTGTTCTGACTCATGGAACTGGAAGCAATTAAAGTGGGTCCATTATCTACCTCTTCTCCGCTCCCCCGGGCCATCGCCTTGTCAAACGCGGCGATTAGAAAGAAAAGGCTCGGGGGGCCTCCAACAGATGCTTTGCAAACTTTTATCAGGAAGCCAGAGCGAGCTGCAATGTGATGCCCTTTGCAGAGCCCGGCCTCTCCCCGCTGCTCTGCTCTGCCATTGATTCGGAGATATTCTAATGTGCCTTTCCGGCAGTGCAGGGTCAATAATCATCAGAATTCTCTCCTGCTCGGACATAGAGGGAACATTTTACAATACAAAGCCTTTTGCTGATGCACACAGCGTTTCCCTTTTGTTTATAATAGGGACACACTGGAGCTGCTGAATTCCCCACTCGGAATGGGCATCGTTTGAATTTCCATGGGCATCGTTTAAAATTCCGCGGGCATCCTTTGAAATTCCGCCCTTGGCAGCTCCTGGCGCCTCCCGCTTTGTCCTGTGGCCAAAGGTGGGGCTGTGCCTGTGCCACGGGAAGAGGGCAGCGCTTTGATGCATTTCAAGCAGAGGTGGATCGAGAGGTCAGTGAGGAAGGACAATCGGCTCGCAGAAGTGTGGAATTTCCCTCCCTTCTGCTGCGGAGAGGAAGGATGGAGCATAGAGGTGCAGCTGGTGTGGCTCCAGCTGGGAGGGGAGGACGGGGGTGAAGCTTTGCCTCCATGAAACACCTGGGATAGGCACCAGAGTCACAGCTGTGGTGTAGAGCAAGTCCTGCCGCCCTCAGGCAGCTGCAGCACAGCATTTTGGGGCCGAAGCAGGTCCTTGGGCACCTCTGTATCTCCATGGGGATTTTGGGGTGTCAGACACCCCTCTTAGACAGCGAGGTCACTGGGTTGGGTGAGCTCTGGGGTTCTAAATGGCTGCCCAGGCTCTGCTGGGGATGCTCCAGGTCCAGGGGCTGCTCACACCAGAACACCGGTGATGAATCCCAGCAGCCTGAAAATAGGGAGCTAATTCCCTTTTGGGCACGCCTGGGGGCCTGAGGCAGCGGGAGTGCTGCGGGCAGGATTGGGGCAGCTCCATGTGAGACCTGTCTGGAGCTGCTGGGGTGTGAGCAGCAGCAGGGGCAGCGATTTAGGCACCTGAACCCCACTCCTGGCTTGTCCCTGATCCCTGATCATCCTCTGGGACTGCATCCAGGCCCATTAACCTTTGGGACTGAGGTTCTTTTCCTTGCCTTTGTCAGTACAGCCCCTCTGGAACATCCTGAACAGGGTTTGAGCAGGAAAAATCCCAGCTGTGGTCAGGGCTGAAAGGTCATTTCCGTAATGCATCCCGGCAGGGAGGCAGGCAGTGCATGTGCTAGCTCCTCACTTCGGGTCTTCATCTTCCCCTCTTAAATCAGACTCCCTTAATGTGGTTTCTAGACTTAATATTGCAGGGATATTTTGAGGGGAAGAAGGTAAAAACGAGTTATATCTTGTGCAATTCTTCCACTCCATCCTCTCAAACCCCCAGGGGTGTTTGAACACTGGTTCTTCAGCTCAGCTGGGGGCTGAGCTCCACGGCTCATTCCAGGAGCTCAGGGAGCACAACCCTTCCCTCCTGGGACAGCTCCATCCTTCCCTGGCATGTGCCAAAGCAGCTCCCACTTGAGGGGCTCCCCATTCCTGCCAGTGACTCTCCCTCACTCCCAAAATTTTGGCAGAAGCCTGGGTTTAGCTTAAGAACATTTGGTCAGGGTTATGCTTTTGGTGCTTTGCCAGCATTTCCCTGGGCAGCAGCAGGGAGAGGAAGGAGAAGGGCAGAGTGAACAGTTTGTATTTCAGCCCATTTGAATGGGAACCCAACGAGGAGCACAAAAATTAAAGTTTCTTCTGTAGCCAGAGGGTTTCCATGCTGCTGAATTCCCAAGGCTTGCTGCAAGGCACGGAGGTGTGAGAGCTGCTCAGAGAAAAGGTCACAGAACCCTTCTGAGGGAAATATCTAGGGAGTCATCAGGTCCCTGGTTAACAATAACAATTATCAATTATTACAGCCCAGGAGTGCCCTGGGAGGCCAGGGAATGGGAAAAGTCCCGATTCCAATAAAAGAAGATGAGAAGAGCTGCAGGGAGCCAGGTCAGGGAGACACCTGGGCTGGGCTGAGGTGGGATCCAGGAGCAGACCGGGGTGGGAATGCAGCTCTAAATTGTGGGAGCCTTTCCCTGGCACCTTCTCCAAGCCCTGGGCAAACAGTGGCCTGAGGCAGAGCTTCCCTGGCTCCTACCAGACAGAAAACCTTCTTTCTCCTCCTGGGGATTCTTCCAAGCCCCAGGTCCTGTAGGAATGCTGCTCCGGACGTTTTTGCTGTACTCCACAGTGCAATACTTGGGGTTCAGGGGCAGCTCAGACCATGGCAGAGGTGCAGATGGGATTGGGCAGAGATTTAGAGGGAATTTTGCAGAAGTTCAGATGGAAAATTGCAGAGGATCAGATGGAGTTTGGTAGAGGTTCAGAGGAACCATGGCAGAGGTTTAGATGGAAGATTCCCGGTGTTGGGATTGAAAATTGCAGAGGTTCAGGTGAACAATTGCAGAGGTTCAGGTGGAATTTTGCAGAGGTTCAGATGGAATTTTGCAGACGTTCAGATGGAGTTTTGCAGACATTAAGATGGACTTTGCAGAGCTTTGGATGGACTATTGCAGAGATTCAGATTCAGGAATTTTGCACAGATTTAGATGGACAGCTGCAGAGGTTTAAACAAATGTATACAGTCCTTCAGATGGACTTCTACAGAAGTTCCACAGCTTCTCTGGAAATTCCATTTTAGCACCTCCCCTCCCTTACAGGCAACAATAAATAAGGACTTGGCCAACCCACACAGGTCAAAGATGGTATTTACAATTATTTTCATTAAATCAGGAATAATCTTTGAGGTTCTTAAGCACTGAAAACCTGACCTAGTTATTCCTGTTTCCTATGGATAGGCACTGGGAAATCCAGTGGCTACACCAGCCCATTTTGCAGTGAGTGCTCCTGCCAGTGCTCTGCCCCTCACCTGGTGGGGCTCTCTCTGCCAGGCCCATCAGCACATGCAGAATTTTCAGCTGTTCTCATGTAGTACCAAATAAATCTGCATGGTTGCCACCTGACCTCTTTCCATTTGTGGCACATCTGAAGGGGAAAGCTCCTGAGCTTTTAAAGGGAGGAAATGATGAGCTTAAAGTAAACCATGGAGAATTCCTGTGGAAAAGGCCTCTTAGGTGGGTTTATTCCAGTCCTGGGCTTGACACAGATCAACCCTGCTCCTTTCTGTGCAAGCACTGCAGGTCTCAGACGCTGCTGGCCCACCCAAACTCCCAATATTCCCATTTCCTTCCCCAGAACTGGTTTCCCCAGTGCCTGCAGGAGTGTGGCCCTTTTCAGGATGTGATCATGTCTGGAGCTGGAATAACCATGGACATGTCCAGCTCTCCTGAACACACGATGCAAAGCCTTGTCCTGGTGCCCTCTCCTCCAGTGGGACAGCACAGAGCCCCTGCAGCACAGCAGCAGGCTCAGGGCTCTGGGAGCACATGGGATTTCTGGAGATTTGGATCAGAGCAGGTGAGTCTGCCTTTTGCCAGGTACCAAATTCCACAGTGACAGAAGGAGGAGAGGGCAAAATCTCCTGGAGATGCACAGAGCAGGGGCCAGCTGTGCCAAAGTCAGGGACTCAAGGCTGTGGGAGCTGGATGAGAGGCAGAAAAAGCCAAAAGAGAAGGTGAAAGCACAGGGCCTGGAATGTGCATTTGGAAAACTTGAGGCACTTCTGGGAAAAAATGGGCACCAAAAGGGGAAGGGAATGGGCAGGAAGGCTGCAGGGCAGGGGGAGATCCCTGAAAGGCTGCAGCACTTTCTGAGCTCTCCAAATCCCACTGAATTCATCCTGGAGAACAGCTCTGAGTAGCTGCTGTGATCCTGATCCACTTCCCAGGGCTGCACTGGGCACCTGCCAGGCTGGGTCCAGCCACACTGAGCACAGGGAGCCAAGGAGGAGGAGGAGGGAGGGGTCCTTCCTCACAGCCTGGGAGAACCAGAGGCATTGGAACGAGTTCATCTTTAAGGTGTCTTCCCACCCAAACCATTCCAGGGGTACATGAAATGTCACAGCTGCACTTCCTCCAAGTGACAGCCACCAATGGCCATGGTATTGTTTCAGCTGTCACAGGATTATGGGATGGTCTGGGTGGGAGGGGACCTTAAATCCTATCCCCTGCCATGGCAGGGACACCTCCCACTGTCCCAGGCTGCTCCAAACCCCAATGTCCAGCCTGGCCCTGGGCACTGCCAGGGATCCAGGGGCAGCCCCGGCTGCTCTGGGCACCCTGTGCCAGGGCCTGCCCATCCTCACAGTGTAGGATTTTTTCCCCAAATCTGTCCCTGTCATGCTGCCTTTTGCAAAGAATCTCATGGCCAAAACCCACACCCAGCCCAGGAATGCCAAACCCAGCAGATCCCTAAGAACAAGACCAGAAAATCTGTTCCTGATTCCAGCACTCTGCTGAGGGCAGGGCACCCCAATTCATCCCAGTCCTCACTGCCGTCCTGTCCAGATGGGATGCATCCAGCACACTGCACGAGCAGGATCATGTGTGATCGTGCCACCATCCCATCCCCACGCTGGCAAGAATGAAGTGACAAAATATTCACTGTGAATCACAAGCAGCTCCTCCAGAAGTAGGGATTATCTGTGACATATATGTAAAAAATCAGGGACAAACAGGTGTCCAAAGGAAGGAAATGCAGATTCCTGAGAGGATTTACGTCTCCCATGGGGCACAAAGTACCTCAGGAATCTTCAAAACCTTCTCAGGAAGAAGGAGAATTTCCTGCAGCTCCAAACCTGGCATTGGTGGCTGCTCTGTGTGTGAGTGACTCAGGGAGAGGAGAGGTGAAGCTCCAGATGGAATTTACACCTGCTCCCCCCCAGCCATCTGGGACTGCACCCCCTGCCAGCTGCAAATCCCACGCCCACAGCTTCTGGAAGAGCCCCCTAGCCCAAGGCAGCACTTTCCTTCGTTTTCCTCTGAAATAACATTATCTCAGTTTTTGTTCGCAGCCCCAGCATCTGCATCATGTGGAGTGCAGGAATGAAGTTCAGGAAAGAGCCTGGAAGGGAAAGCTGTTCCAAACATATCCCCCATGGCCTCAGTTTGGTCGTATGTGTGGATGCAGAGTGAGCAAACAGCCCCAGGCAGCTCAGGCAGGACAGGGAAGGGGAGAACTTTCCAACCCCAACCTTGGACACAGCCATGGTCCCAGAGAACAGTGGGAATGAGCACAGCAGAGAGGGACACAAGGGACTGGAGATCAGATTTCTCTGTCCTGCTCACAACTTGCTGCTCCCCTTGCTGAGCCTGGAGGACCAGAGCTCTCCAGATATCCCCAGGTTTGTCACCTGTAGCAGGGGAGGAGCAGAGCTGTGAGGTCTCCACCTTAAGGTGGCCTTCAGCAGGCTCAGGACATTCCTCATCCCCCCTGGGACACCCAGCCCCTCCAGCCTGGCCACGCTGCCCCTCTCCCTCCTATTGTATTCGGGTTCCCCCCAGAGGGAGGGAGGGAGGAAGGAAGGAAGGAAGTGGCAGAAGGAAGGAAGTGGCAGAAAGAAGGAAGTGGCGGAAGGAAGGAAGGAAGGAAGGAAGGAAGGAAGGAAGGAAGGAAGGAAGGAAGGAAGGAAGGAAGGAAGGAAGGAAGGAAGGAAGTGGGGGAAGGAAGGAAGGGGTGAAAGGAAGGGGTGAAAGGAAGGAAGGAAGGAAGGAAGGAAGGAAGGAAGGAAGGAAGGAAGGAAGGAAGGAAGGAAGGAAGGAAGGAAGGAAGGAAGGAAGGAAGGATCTGACTCCATGTTCTCAGAAGGCTAATTTATTATTTTATGACACAATATTATATTAAAGAATACTAAACTAAACTATACTAAAGAATACAGAAAGGATATTTACTCAATGTTAAAAAGATAATAATGAAATCTCCTGACTCTCTCCAGAATCCTGACACAGCTTGGCCCTGATTGGCCAAAGAGTGAAAACAACTCACAGCAGAATGCAATGGAACAATCACCTGTGGGTAAACAATCTCCAAACACATTCCACACCAGCACAACACAGGAGAAGCAAATGAGATCAGAATTGTTTTCCTTTTCTCTGAGGCTTCTCAGCTTCCTAGGAGAAAGATCCTGGGCAAAGGGATTTTTCCAGAAAATGTGAATGCCACACCCTCCTTTCCCCTTTCCCCCAGCATCTCTCCCAGCTCCTGGCACACATCCCTGGCTCGTCCTTTCATTCCCAGATCAAGCTGGGACTGGTTTTTGGTAGATGTGTGTGTCTCAGGTGAGTGCAGCTCACTCAGCCATGCTCCCCAGGTGAGGAGCATGACACCCACAGCTCTATAAATAAACATATTCCTCTAAAACGTGCCAAGCTGAGCAAGGACACAACAGGCTGCTAATTACACAGCTCCCTGTTTTCATGGGAATGTGAGAAATGGGGAAAGGAGCCCAGCAGGGTTTGAGCCCCTGGTGCTGGGCTGAGCTGCCCTCACCTCACACCCAACCTGAGATCCCACAGAATTCCACCAGGAATTCACACCAGACATGTACGCCTGAAGTCCTCAGTTCAAGGTCTCATTGCAGGCTGAGAAATGAGAGCCCCCTCCTGCTTTTCACTCCAGGTGGATAAAACTCCTCTTCCACCTGCAGCCTCCTCTGTTCCCTGTGTCCATCCATTTCCTCACTCCAGGGCATTAAATGTCCAGCATCACCTGCTCTTCAGTGGGGCCTCAAATCAGACTTTTAGGCCCTGCAGCTCCCAGGCTGCTGGAGAGGCCCCCATTCCCTGTTCCCAGTCCGAGCACCTGCTGGATTTAAATTCCCTGTTCCCTGCTGTCCCTCTCCCAGGCAGCTGCATTGCTCTGCATTGGAGCCCTGCCTTCAGCTTTATCTATCAGGGCAAAGTCCCAGCCAGCTGCCAACTGCACAGGCAGTAATTCATAGATATTTTCTGGATCATTCATGAAAATAGG
This sequence comes from Haemorhous mexicanus, assembly GCF_027477595.1. Taxonomy (NCBI): domain Eukaryota; kingdom Metazoa; phylum Chordata; class Aves; order Passeriformes; family Fringillidae; genus Haemorhous; species Haemorhous mexicanus. The sequence continues at coordinate 827,537 of NC_082359.1, read as the reverse complement.
GAAATACAGCAGGGTGGAAGCTGAATCCTGCAAAGCTCCTGTGCAAGCAGCTTGTTCTGCACTGATCCTCTACCAACAATCACATTTTGAGGGCTTTAAGCTGCCTGTTTCTTAATCCATTTAATAACTGTCCATTGATTCCATAGACAGGATATTCTCCACCATGGAAATCGAGCTCCTGACATAAATCTGAATTTATTATGATAATCCAGATCCATAAGCAGAGGCTGGGAGGTTGGTGCACATCTCGTCCACCAGGACATCGGTCCAAGCCCGAGGCTTACTGGCATCGAGGTGATGCCATCAATCAATAATTGTGACAGCAATACCTTTAAAAACAACATCAGAAAAAAAAAAAGAGAAAAGAAGACAACTGGGTTTAGAAAAAAATTCTGGGAAATATACTAGTGGAAATTATTGGTGTTTCATGGAATTGTAGAATCAATAAGGTTGGAAAAGCCCTCTAAGATTTCCAAGTCCAAGTGTCAGCCCAGTGCTGTTGAACCACATCCCCAAGTGCTACGGGGACACGTTTCTGGAGCACTCCCAGGGATGGTGACTCCCTGGACAGCCTGGTCCAGTGCTTTTCCAGGTATTTTTCTCTGGATTTCTGTGCCTTTGATACGTAGCTCTGTTAACATCTCCTCTTTCTCCACAGCACAGCTCCCAAGCTGAGCAGCCTCTCCTCACCTCCAGGGCTTTCACACTTGCTGCTTCCAACCTTCCCTGGCCTTCCCTGGCCCTGGGAATCTTCTTGTTTTCAGGTTTATAAGGAATTCGAGCCAGAATCTTGCCAGCAAGTTCTGGCCATGCTCCCACACACAGTCCTGAGAAAGGGAGTGGGATTGTTGTCCATAAACCATCCCGGAGGACGGGCTCTCATCCCAGCTTGACATCCCTCTCCACAGTCGTTGGAGCATTCAGGATCGTTGCAGAGGAAGGAAAAGATTTCCTTGAATAAACAGTATTTTCTCCTTCCCACGGGAGCTGTTTGTCCCCAGGACTGGGCGTTGGTGTCACCCCTCCAGCCCTGGTGGCAGGGCCACCTGTCCTTCCCCTGCCACCCCAGGCACACAGGCTCAGCCTGTGTGAGTTCTGCTGTGAGTTGTTTTTGTGTCCCTGAGTTCAGCCCCTGGCGCTCGTTCCTCAATTGTCACCATGATATTTTCTGAAAAATCCCTCCCCAGGAATTCTTCTCCTGGGAAGATGAGAAGCCTCAGCTTCTCTATGTTTTGCTCCTCTGGAATGTGATTTAGAGAATTGTTTACCCAGCATGTGAATTGTTTTTACTTGATGACCAATCCCAGTCCAGCTGTGTCAGGACTCTGGTCAGTCACAGGTTTTTATTATTCATTCTTGTTCAGCCTTCTGATGTCTCCTCTCTCTTTCTTTAGTATAGTTTTAGTACATTTCTTTTAATATCATATCATAAAATAATAAATCAGCCTTCTGAGAACCTGGAGTCAAATTCTCATCTCTCACCTCATCCTGGGGACCTCACAACACCACACTCCATTGAAAGAATCAAACCACAAATTTGATTGAAGACAATCACCATCCCATTGCCAGGCCCTGCAAGTGTCCAGGGGGACAGAGAATTCCCACCCTGCAGGTCCCTCCCTCCCTCCAGCAGAGCCCTTCCACAGCAGCAGGGCTCCCTTCCCATAAGTGCCTGTTAATATTTCATGGGACTAAGTGAATTTCTTTCCATTTCATTTGCCATCTTTGTTTAATTCACCTCCTGCAGCATGAAAGGGAGACCAAGGACCAACTGCTGATGTGGGGAAATATGAATAATCTTGTCAAAGGAATGAACTCAAGTGAAAAAAAGGAAGAAATTGGTCAAATTATTAATAGAAATTACAGCAGAATCACAGAAATGCCACTGGAAAGCTCAAACGTGCGGGAGCAATAACATCAGGCATCCAAATGGCACCTCATGGGTAATATATTGAGTTCCAAGCAGAATATCCCATCTCTTCCAGCCTGGAAAAGCCTCATCCCAGGATATTCACAAGGTTTTTTTGGGGGATTTCTCATACAATGCAAGTCAAGGAAAACGAAGAGTAAATCTTGTGGATTTGAAGACAGGAAAAAACCCATCTCCTCACGTTCTCCTGCTCTTTTTTTTTTCCTGGCAAAGTGAAAGCCAACTCTCCTTTCCCTGGGGAAATGATTTGTGCAGCTTCTGACAGGAGCAAGGACAAGGAGCACAAGCCCTGCTGGTTCCAGCAGGAGCTCTCCAGACATCACTTCCCAAAATGTTCCTGGTGCCAGCCTTGCTTCCCAGACCTGCTCAGTATTCCCACCACTCAACCCTAAAACTGCAAAAACTGTCCAGCAAATCCCCTCCCAGCCTCATGGGGGGCATCATGGGACCTCTCATAGGAAAAGCAGGAATGCTTTGGAGTGAAGCTGGGAATTCCAAATTGTCACAATAAGGTTGGAAAAACCCTCTAAGGTTTCCAAGTCCAAGTGTCAGTCCAGTGCTGTTGAACCACTTCTGATGCCTCTTTCTCTGCCTTCCCTTCCTTGAGGACTTTTCCAGAGCAAACTCAGCCAATCTCCCCTCAGTTCCAGAGCCCAAATCCTAAATCACTGCTCATGGAAATGTTTCCTCCCAGGATGTGATGCTGCTGGTTCTGCCTCACCACCTGTGGCCTCTTCCTTCCTACTTTCCTCCTTAGCTGTTATTTGAGGTGACACCCCCTCACACAGCCCTTTTTCTGGGAAAACAGCCCAAACCCTCTTCCCCTGTGCACAGCCTGCTCAGACCCCACAGGGCTCTGCAGGAAGGTGACAGCAAATCAGGGTGACAAAGGAACCAGGGACACATCCTGCTCTGTTTTGTGCATGTCCTGGCCCGATCCCACAGAGTGGGGACCAAGGGAGGGGATTCTGTCCCTCTGCCCCACTCAGGTGAGACCCCACCTGCAGAGCTGCCCCAGCCCTGGGGCCAGCACAGGAGGGACCTGGAGCTGCTGGAGAGAGTCCAGAGGAGGCCATGGAGATGCTCCAAGGGCTGGAGCCCGTCTGCTCTGGAGCCAGGCTGGGAGAGCTGGGGGTGCTCACCTGGAGAAGAGAAGGCCCCAGGGAGAGCTCAGAGCCCCTTGCAGGGCCTGAAGGGGCTCCAGGAGAGCTGGAGAGGGACTGGGGACAAGGGATGGAGGGACAGGACACAGGGAATGGCTTCCACTGCCAGAGGGCAGGGATGGATGGGAGATTGGGAATTAGGAATTGTTCCCTGTGAGGGTGGGCAGGCCCTGGCACAGGGTGCCCAGAGCAGCTGTGGCTGCCCTTGGATCCCTGGCAGTGCCCAAAGCCAGGCTGGACACTGGGGTTGGGAGCAGCCTGGGACAGTGGGAGGTGTCCCTGCCATGGTAGGGGTGGCACTGGGTGGCATTTAAAAGGTCCCTTCCAACCCAGACTGTTCTGGGGTTCCATGAGTGAAGCAGCAGCAGTGACCTGTCCTTGGGACAAGGGGACCTGTGGCAGTGACAAATGTCCCCAGGAGCTACCAGTACCTGAACTGCAGCTGCCACTGCACCTCTCCAACTCATCCCAGCTCCCTGGAAAGTTTAGGTGTCAAATTTAGATGAAATTCCAGGCACTTTTGTGGCACATTAATTCTCTTGCCACCCAGCAGTGTGAGGGTGCACATTTCCGTCCCCAGGTGCCAGTGGAGCATGCAGGGTCTGCTTAGCCAGCTGGGCATGGTGAGGCTTGCAGAGGTGTCCAGGGCTGTGCCACCATTCCTTAACAATTCCTAAGGCACCCAGGAGCACAAGGGAGGGAGATCTGTTTATTTTATCCTTCCAGAGCCTGGCCTGAGGGAGAGCCCTGCACCCTCACTCCCCAGGCAGGACCGCACCACACTGCAGGACCAGCAGCTCCTTCCTGACAGCTCTGCTGGGACTGGAACCACTGCTCTGTTGTTCTTGTATTAAGGATGGATGAATGAAGTGATAGAAATTCTTATCGTTTTAGAAGGTAAAATGCTCAGTTTATTAGATATTGCACATTTTTTAATAGATAGCTCTGACAAAGCCAGACTTGATTGGTTCTTAATTAATACGTCTTATACTATTGGTTAATTAGGAATAACATTTTTTTTTTGTATACATCTTACAAGTAAACAACACATTTAAAACACTAGCTGTAAATATTAAGGATTGTTTTAATTTTTTCTCTGAACTTTCTCAAAAGCTGTTATAGATGGATAATGAGATGATTGGCTCTTGCAATTAAACGATAACTATTGTGTGAATGTTAAGCTTTAGTGATGTGCAGTTATGTTATTGTAGTTTAGATCTCTTCTGTTCTCCCCACAGTTCCCTTTCCCCCCTGTATTGTTGTCTAGGACAGGTAAACAAGGCTGCACAGGTGTCCCTTGCATGGGGCAGGTGGAATGGCAAAGCTCGGTGCTCAGGGGGTGCAGCATGGCAACCCCCGCCCTCCAATCCAGTTACAAAGCAGTCTGCACTGATAAATGGCAAAGAAGAGCTGCCTGACAGACTTTGGGAGGGGCCGGGGCTGGCTGATGCCACCCCCAGGGGTATAAAAGACTGAGCATCCACCTTGAAGAAGAACTGGCCCTGTGGTGTCCACAAGGGACAGTTCCCAGCACTGCAACTTTTTCCTTATGCAGTCCTTTGTTGTATTTTTGTTAAGGTTTAATAAACCTCTTTAAATTTTCAAAGTGAGCAGTTGTTTCTCACAATTCTCAGAGTAATGACTCTTTCTCTGGCCCAACTGTCAGCATCCACCCTGATCCACATCACTGCATGGAGAAATTCCTGCTCTGCCTGGGAGATCCAACCCAGTGTTCAGTGGCTGATGGATGGAGAGGAGGACACGTGCTGGGACAGGCCACCAGTGCCACCATCACACCCAGCTCATTAGAACTCTCGTTAATGATCTAATGAGAAGGGCGGGAAACAGCAGGTTAATTAAACCTGCCCCTCCTGAGCTGGGGAAGGTTTCAGCTTTAGTGGGGATAAATGACAGGGAGGGCTGTGGCAAGAGCTGGCAGATTGTTCTAGGCTGGAAAACTGCTCCTTGTGGGGAAAATGAGCCTCCTTCCAGCTCATCAGGAAGGGGAAAGGCTGCAGATAAGAGAGTTGTGTGTGAGGAGCTGCCAGGAGCTGAGAGGTGATGCCTGATAATGAGGGAAGAGCTGGGGGACTGGGAGGGAATATTTGCTCTGAGCTTGTGCTGCCAAATGTTACTCCTTGCCTGGGGCTCCTGAAGCCGATCAGAAAGAATCCAATTGTTATTGATCCCTGCTCCAGCAGCTCTTAGGGGCTGATGTTCTTCCTCAACCACAACACCAAGAAACTCAGAGAAAGGGGAAGAGAAAGAGCTTTATCCACAGGTGAACTTGGAGAAGCACAGGTGGAAATACCTTAATTGTGTGTCCCAAGACCTGGAATGTAGCAGACACAGGGCTAGCTAAAGCCTCGTGGAGGACGGAGGCTTAGAGATAAGGAAATGCCAAGTCATAGGAACTAAGCCAGAAGTCTGTGACCCCATGGGCTATTTTCCCTAACCCTTACAACTGGTCAGTTCCTGAGCCCTGTTAACCCTATATAAGGGGCTACTTTAGCCCATTCTGTCAGAGGAGTTGTCCTTGGAACCCTTCACGGACCCCTCAATAAAACCACCGTGGAACCACCAGAGGCTGCCTTCTCTCTCTCTCTCGTCTGCTTTCCTGGAAGCCACTGCTAGCCAGAGCACCTTAGCAAGCTAAAGAGCTGACACTATAAAAGAGCTGATATCACTAAGAGCTGACAATCACTGAGCTTGCTAAGGGTGGCCACAGCCACAGAGCAGTTTGGGTTTTGGACACCCAGCCTCCTGAAGGGCCTGCCTGCTTCCTGGGGCACCCTGAACCTGCAGGAATCCAGCTATCCAGCTAGAAGCAGCCCCCGTGGCTTTTTTCACTGGAGGATCCTGGAAGTACAGGATGGAGCAGTGTGGGACAGTGAAATAACTAAACTGGAGGAGGAGGAGCTCCAGGACTTCCAGGGCTCATAGGAGAGGAGAGGCGAGGGGAGGGGAGGAGAGGAGAGGGAGAGGAGAGGGAGAGGAGGCAGCTTGCAAAGAGCTAGGAAACAAAAAAAAACCCAGGAAATTATGGGCAAAATAGTCCCAGCTTGAAGTCCACAATGGGACTCAGCAACTGGCAGTGTCCAAAGCCAGGTTGGACATTGGGGCTTGGAGCAGCCTGGGAGAGTGGAAGGTGTCCCTGCCCCTGACAGGGGTGGAATTCCATGATCTTAAAGGTCCCTTCCCACCCAGACCATTCTGGGGTTCTGTGATTTGCCTGTAACATCATCCCTCAGACCAGCACAGCACCACAGGTCAGCCTGTCATTGGTTCTTTGGCCTCCCTTCTGTCATCCCTCTCCAAGGGAAAGGAAGGAAAGGACGTTTGGTGCTCCACAAAAAGAAATATTTCAGGAAAAAAAAGCTTGGGGAAAAGGGGACAACAAAATGTCACCTTTCCAAGGCAGAAATGTGGGCAGAGTGTGTCTGTCCCAAGTTCTGCTTTCCCCAGAGTCAGAACTTCCCTGGAATCCTCCAGCTTAAACCAGCTGCAGTCCAAGAGCTCTCTGAAACCACAGCAGTGAAAGACTAAATGACTTAAACCCTTTTCTAAAGGCAGGGACTTCAAACAAGAGGGAGAAGATATTCAAGGCAAATGTGGAAGTCTGACTACTTAAAACAGCTCCTGAAGAGCAGAGAGGAGGCAATAAAGCAAAAAATAAAAAAGGTGTTAAGGCTTGAGAGCAGCATTAATGCACAAAATCAAAGCAATTTCTCTAAGCTGTCAAAATAATCCCTGGATGTTGGGAGGAGCAGCCCCGCAATTGGAGAGGGAAGGGATCCCTCCTGCCTGGGGGAAGGAATTCAACCATTCCTGACAATCACAATAGGAGTAAAGCCCATGGCTGAGTGGCATTTACAGGAGACTGAGAAGAAAATCTAAATGAGAAAGAGAGACTTGAAAAGCCCTGGCAAGCGGGGACACAAAAGGTTTCTGTTGAGATGCTTGTAAGCCTTGGTGCATCTGAGATGTGCAGAAATTAATAAATCAGTGGTGTAGGGCTCTGATTAAAAAAAATAAACCCATATATAAATAAGAGGCTGTCAGCTCCTGAGCACTTGTTTGAATCCACTTTGTGTCACCACTGATCAGATCTCACCCAGCTCGAGAAACTCAGCACCACAGAGGAGTTAAAGAAAAAAGACATGAAATCTGCATTTCTGACTAATGAGCTTTTTAGAAACATCCAATCTAAGAGGAGAAACCTGCCAGGGTGAGAGGGACAGACCAAAGGGCTTCAGCTGAGTTTGGGTTGGGGTGGAGCTCCTGGGGCTGAGCTGCCTGGAGCAGCTCGGGGCCAGGAAAGGCTGAGGGAGCTGGGGCTGCTCAGCCTGGAGAGGAGCCCCAGGGAGAGGGGCCTCAGCCCTGGGGGTGCCTGGCTGTGCTTGGCTGTCTGTCCCTGTCTGTCTGTCCCAGTCTGTGTGTCCCTGTGTGCAGAGGGCAGAGCAGGGCCAGGCTCTGCTCCAGGCCCAGCCATGGCCCCAGAGCCACGGGCAGGGCTGAGCCCAGGAGCTGCCCCTGCCCAGGAGGCAGAACTGCTGCCCTGGGCAGTGCCAGCCCTGAGCAGAGCCCAGAGAGGCTCTGGGGGCTCCTCCCTGGGGCCATGGCAGAGCTGTGAGCACACCCTGCTGTGCCCTGAGCTCTGGGATGGCCCTGCTGGGGCAGGAGGTGACACCAGGGACCCTCTGGGCTCCCTCCAGCCCAAATCACTCTGGGATTCTGTAACTGTGATTTCGGAGATTCTGAGAATATGTGGCACTTCAAAGAATGTCTGAATGGGCTCTCATGGGGCAGAGGGTCCCACCAGCTTTCCAGAGAGTGGGACACCAGCTGAAAGGGCACAGCCCCACCTCTGCCTCTTCTGCATTTTCCTGCCCACCTGAGGTGTGGAGCTGGAGCCCAGGATGAGCTTTCCATCTCTTACCCTGTCCTGGGACTATCTGGAATGACAGCAGGGGGAGGGAAGGGGCCCCAGCTCTGCCTGAGATCATTGCCAACATTTCCACGAAGGCCCAACCTTTAAAGGAATCGTGGGAGCTGACCTTCAGCTGCAATCCCTGCCCTGATGTCCCCCCGAGGAAGCACAAACAATGTGACATTTCAGAGCATGGCCTCTGCGGCCACTCTGACATTACAGGCAGAGAAAACAACTTCAGACTGCGAGGGAAGTCTGAAAAACGTGTATTTTGTGATTGGCTTTTTGCAAATATTAAAAAGAATATTCTATGTGTTATGCTAGAAAGTTATGCTGGGTTAATTTTTCTAGTAGTGTGTTAAATACAGTTTTAGGGTGTAACAAAATGTTAAAATAGAAACTATGCTATATAAGATACTTTTTAAAGAAAGGACTCACACCGAGATAGCAGCCACAGGACACCTCAGTCTTTCAGAGAAAGAGAATTTATTGCTCTTATCGAGTTCTTCCCGCCTCGCTCAGCTCTGAAGACGCCATCAGGATTCAGAGGAAGAAGCTGACACTGCCCAGACAGAATCCTGTGTTTGAATGGAATTTATGAATCATGGATGAGGTGTATGAATATGTAACAGGCTGTTGTTTTTAAGGGTTAATCCTCTGTTAACGTGGGTCCTTTTTCAGGTTGCCCAGATAAGGTATCCAGATGTCTGTAACTCTTTGTTTCTGTTGTCTCATATTGTCCTCATCCAAACTGCCGAAAATTTTATTCCACTAATTATATTTCTATTTTTATAACCATTTTATTACTATCAAACTTTTAAATTTTAAAAACAAGTGACTGACGTTTTCCACAGGAAGTTTGCATCAGCTGCAGACACCTGGGCTGGAGGGAACAGCCAGGGCTGGTGCCAGCCCAGTGCCAGCCCCAGGCTGGGGTGACAGTCCTGGCTGGGGAATGTGGAGATTGACAGCCTGGGCAGAGAGAGAAAGCCAGATAAACTTTCCCTGCCTTTGGAAAAGGGTTTAAGTCATTTAGTCTTTCACTGCTGTGGTTTCAGAGAGCTCTTGGACTGCAGCTGGTTTAAGCTGGAGGATTCCAGGGAAGTTCTGACTCTGGGGAGAGCAGAACTTGGGACAGACACACTCTGCCCACATTTCTGCCTTGGAAAGGTGACATTTTGTTGTCCCCTTTTCCCCAAGCTTTTTTTTCCTGAAATATTTCTTTTTGTGGAGCACCAAACGTCCTTTCCTTCCTTTCCCTTGGAGAGGGATGACAGAAGGGAGGCCAAAGAACCAATGACAGGCTGACCTGTGGTGCTGTGCTGGTCTGAGGGATGATGTTACAGGCAAATCACAGAATCCCAGAATGGTCTGGGTGGGAAGGGACCTTTAAGATCATGGAATTCCACCCCTGTCAGGGGCAGGGACACCTTCCACTCTCCCAGGCTGCTCCAAGCCCCAATGTCCAACTTTCCCAGGAATTGTTCTGGGGAATTTTGAGAAAGCTCAGAGAAAGAATTAAAACAATCTTGCAGCTGGTGTTTGAACAGTTGTTTCTCATAAGATGTTTACCAAAGGGTGTCTTCTTAATTAGCCTATGGTGTGAGGGGTGTTGATTAAATGACCCATCAGGAAAGGTGTATAAAAAGGAATGGGTTTCTACTAAACTTGGATTAGCCTTCTGAGAGACCCAGCGTCTGTGTGTCACCTTCACTCCTGTTCCTGACTCCCCGGTGCCAAGCACAGCACAAACAACCCCAGATGCTGCTGGGCTCCGTCCCCAAGCAAAAATGAAGATGTAAATCAAGAAAGTCTTGCTCCTGAAGAGATCTGAACATTTCAGACACTGTTAACAGCAGCACAGCATGGGACAGATCCTGGGAAAATGGGAAGGTGAATTAAAAGGGTGGAAAGCAAAGCCCCTGGGTGTATATCACGATTTTTAACAACTCAGCCCCTCTTGGATGATCAGCTGCAGCTCTGTCCCAGCACCACAGCTCTGCACACACACTCTCACACACTCCCACAACTGCTGGGCAAGAAGAGCTGTCCCTCAGGTGCTCTCCAAGGCACATAAATCCTGGGAGCAGAGCTGTCAGACCCCATGGCAGGTTAAAAATCACCAATTTCTTCCAAAAGACAGCCCCTGCACCAATTCACAGTGAAAATGTTGATGCAGGAGCATTACAGCCAGAGGAGAGGCTCCTGGTGTCCTGTGAAACTCTGTGTCCACCTGCACTTCCCAGGCAAATCCCCAAGCTTAAAGTTGTGCCTGTGCATCCCTGACCATCTCAGGGCTTGGTGGGAGGCTCCAGAGAAAGCAGGGGCACTGAGCAGGGAACTGTCCAGCTCACAGCCACATCCAAGTGGATTTGAGAGCAGTAAATGGGCTGGGTCAGGAGCCTTGTCAAGGAGGACTGGAAATTGGAACAGTTCTGCCATGACAAATACAACCAGAGCTTGCAGAAAATGAGGCAGGAGATGAACCTGAGAGCAGGACAGAGAGCAGAAGGAGAAGGTTTATTCCAGGCCCTGCTCTGAGGACTGTTCCTATATCTGACATGACACAGCTGGGAATTCAAAAAACAGAAATGCTCCACTGAGAAGGGCAGGGGAAAAGGGTTCCTTCCCCCCCTGCATGCTCCTGCTGTCCTCTGCTTACTCCTTCGGGATCCCTGCACTGCTGGATGCATCTGGGATGGGAAGGAAGAGCTGCAGATCACCACTGCCCTCCCTTCTCCCTTCCCACCTGTCCATCTCCTGGGGTGGCTGCTGGCAGCATCCTGGACCATGGATCTGAAGCCTCTGCCTTGGCTCCCCCATGTCTGAGCCTGCTGGCAAAGCTCAGGGAGGTGTCACCACCAAGCTGACACCAGTTATTTGGAGTTCACATTCTCTGCTGACCCCTGACCCACCTGGAGCACTGCCTCCAGCCCTGGGTCCAACAGCAGAAGGATTCAGAGCTGCTGGAGAGAGTCCAGAGGAGGCCATGGAGCTGCTCCAAGGGCTGGAGCCCCTCTGGAGCCAGGCTGGGAGAGCTGGGGGGGCTCACCTGGAGAGGAGAAGGCTCCAGGGAGAGCTCAGAGCCCCTTGCAGGGCCTCAGAGTTGGGGTTGGTTAGGGGACCATGACCAGGTTTGGGCACCTGAGAGGGCACACTTCGTCTGGAACAATAATAAATACTTCAGTGAGAAGTGCCAGGCCCTGGAGAGAGCATGGTCACCGAGGGTTTGTCATCCTCATTGTTTTTATGACAGCTGCCACTCAGCTCTGCTCTCCCACTGCTCCTGCAGCCTCTCCCTGTGCTGAACTCCAGCTCCTGCTCCCCTTTCTGCACCCCAAACCCGCCCCAGCCTGTGAGAAACCCACAGGTGGCTGCAGGTGCGATATCCTGGGTAGGGATGACATTTATCACCACTCCCCTGACATTACAGACAAGAGGGAACTCCGAAATGCTTTTAAAGCAGGACAATCCACAGAAGGAACTCCAAACATGGCCTGTGGTTTCCTTGCCAGAGGCTGACCCAGGGGATGACTTCCCCCAGGGAGAGGACAGAGCTGTCACTCACTGCAGCCCTGGCAGGAAAATGATGGGATCAGGCTGTGGGGAGTGTCTGGGTTCCTGTTAAACACAGGATGGAGCATCCCTGCTCCTCAGGCTCAGGAGGAGAGGCAGGGAGGGGGCAGGAGCCCCCCGAGCTCAGCCCCAAGGCAGGGATGTGAGGCACTCTCACGCTGCAGCTCTCAGGACATTTCAGGGTTTGCCACTGATCTCAGGGTGCTGAGCACATTGTTTGAGTGCCAGCTTCTGGGTTCAGGACCTCCTCCCAACTTTATGGTGCTATTTTACTTTTCTGGCAAAAAAAGATGAAACATGAACTCTACCTGAACCTCAGAGAGAAGGAGGGGCATGAAATATCCCAAACTGTGTTCTCTGGGAATCTCCTTCCCTTTTCCTGATGTTTGCAGCTGTTTTCAAACAGGGTGGATGAGGAAAGGCTCAGGGACAGGCTCCCAAATCACACCAGCCCTGCAGAGAGCAACACCCCTTCCTCACGAACAGGGCACCATTTTCCATGATTTTCTGATTTCGTGTGGGCTCTAAGCAGGGCAGTGTGGAAAGAGGAGGAGAAGAATTCAAAACCAGAGCCTGAGCACTGAAGAGGATGGTGTGGAAGGACAGGAAATGGTTTGGAAGGACAGGGGATGGTGTGGAAGGACAGAGGATGTTTTGGAAGGACAGAGGATGTTTTGGAAGGGCAGAGGATGGTGTGGAAGGACAGGGGATGGTGTGGAAGGACAGGGGATGGTGTGGAAGGACAGAGGATGGTGTGGAAGGACAGGGGATGGTGTGGAAGGACAGGGGATGGTGTGGAAGGACAGAGGATGTTTTGGAAGGGCAGAGGATGGTGTGGAAGGACAGGGGATGGTGTGGAAGGACAGGGGATGGTGTGGAAGGACAGAGGATGGTGTGGAAGGACAGAGGATGGTGTGGAAGGACAGGGGATGGTGTGACAGGACAGGGGATGGTGTGGAAGGACAGAGGATGGTGTGGAAGGGCAGAGGATGGTGTGGAAGGACAGAGGATGGTTCAGAAGGACAGGGAATGGTGTGGAAGGACAGGGGATGGTGTGGAAGGACAGAGGATGGTTTGGAAGGACAGGGGATGGTGTGGAAGGACAGAGGATGGTGTGGAAGGACAGGGGATGGTGTGAAGGACAGAGGATGGTTCAGAAGGACAGAGGATGGTGTGGAAGGACAGGGGATGGTGTGGAAGGACAGGGGATGGTGTGAAGGACAGAGGATGGTGTGGAAGGACAGGGGATGGTGTGGAGGGACAGAGGATGGTGTGGAAGGACAGGGGATGGTGTGGAAGGACAGAGGATGGTGTGGAAGGGCAGAGGATGGTGTGGAAGGACAGAGGATGGTTCAGAAGGACAGGGAATGGTGTGGAAGGACAGGGGATGGTGTGGAAGGACAGAGGATGGTTTGGAAGGACAGGGGATGGTGTGGAAGGACAGAGGATGGTGTGGAAGGACAGGGGATGGTGTGAAGGACAGAGGATGGTTCAGAAGGACAGAGGATGGTGTGGAAGGACAGGGGATGGTGTGGAAGGACAGGGGATGGTGTGAAGGACAGAGGATGGTGTGGAAGGACAGGGGATGGTGTGGAAGGACAGGGGATGGTGTGGAAGGACAGGGGATGGTGTGGAAGGACAGAGGATGGTGTGGAAGGACAGAGGATGGTGTGGAAGGACAGGGGATGGTGTGACAGGACAGGGGATGGTGTGGAAGGACAGAGGATGGTGTGGAAGGGCAGAGGATGGTGTGGAAGGACAGAGGATGGTTCAGAAGGACAGGGAATGGTGTGGAAGGACAGGGGATGGTGTGGAAGGACAGGGGATGGTGTGACAGGACAGGGGATGGTGTGGAAGGACAGAGGATGGTGTGGAAGGACAGGGGATGGTGTGAAGGACAGAGGATGGTTCAGAAGGACAGAGGATGGTGTGGAAGGACAGGGGATGGTGTGGAAGGACAGGGGATGGTGTGAAGGACAGAGGATGGTGTGGAAGGACAGGGGATGGTGTGGAAGGACAGGGGATGGTGTGGAAGGACAGAGAATGGTTCAGAAGGACAGGGGATGGTGTGAAGGACAGAGGATGGTGTGGAAGGACAGGGGATGGTGTGAAGGACAGAGGATGGTGTGGAAGGACAGAGGATGGTGTGGAAGGACAGAGGATGGTGTGGAAGGACAGGGGATGGTGTGGAAGGACAGGGGATGGTGTGGAAGGACAGAGGATGGTGTGGAAGGACAGAGGATGGTGTGAAGGACAGAGGACGGTGTGGAAGGACAGAGGATGGTGTGGAAGGACAGGGGATGGTTTGGAAGGACAGAGGATGGTTTGGAAGGACAGAGAATGGTTCAGAAGGACAGGCGATGGTGTGGAAGGACAGGGGATGGTGTGGAAAGACAGAGAATGGTTCAGAAGGACAGGGGATGGTGTGGAAAGACAGAGGATGGTGTGGAAGGACAGAGAATGGTGTGGAAGGACAGAGGATGGTGTGGAAGGACAGGGGATGGTGTGGAAGGACAGAGGATGGTGTGGAAGGACAGGGGATGGTGTGGAAGGACAGGGGATGGTGTGACAGGACAGGGGATGTTCTGAAAGGGCAGGAAATGGTTTGAAAGGACAGAGGATGTTTTGGAAGGACAGGAAATGGTTTGACAGGACAGAGAATGGTTTGAAAAGCCAGCAGGCAGGGAGGACAATGCCGACAATCCTCCAGCATAGGCTGACTCCAGGCTCGCCCTGCCCGTGGGCTCTGATTTACAGGGCTGTGCCATCTGGAGTGCAGATGACCAATAAGTGCTTGTCGCTTTTAAGAAAGCCCTTGTGCCTCGCAATAACTCAGCGCTGATTGCCCGCATTTCCTTAAAAGAGCTCATTTAGGCTTGATTTAAGCACTCCTGGGGAGGGCAGGCAGGCTGGGGGAGGTGATTTACAGAGCTGGAGTAGCCGCAGAGGCAGCTCAGGCATTCCTGCCTGAAATGTGGGACTGCTGGAGAGCTGGGACTGCCCAGAACGGCTCCTGGTGCTGATCCATGGAAGGATGAATTCTTCTCCCCCTTTTCAGGGGCCAGCTGTGGTTCAAGCACGGATTTGCTGTGCCCCACAGATGCTTGAGGTTGGGGGGTGTTTGCAGCATTTCACCACTCGGCTCTGGGGAGGGCATCACTCTGGGCTCCAGACTCTGGGACACTGCTGCTCAGGAGGAAACACCAGCCCTGGACTCCACTGAGGGCAAAAGGGACCTGCAGGGACTTTCAAACGATCAAATAAATGTCACTGGACAAGGAGGTTGGATTTTCACATCCCCGTGGGGCTGATCCCACTTTTTTTTGCAATGACACCTGTTATAGATACATATAATATTGGGTTTTGCAAATATTAAAATGGATTTGTCTGTGCAGTGTTAAAGTAACTTTGATATAGTTTTTATTTCTGCTGTTAGTTAAGCTTAGACATAGTAGTGAAATGGCTGATATCAGTGTCCTGTGCTAAAATGCCAGCTGGGATGGGATAACACCCAGTGAACACAGGATGAGGACCCCTGTACAGATCTGCCAACCATCAGCACTCACTGACTGAAGGCAGTGTGGGCCAGGGCCCAGAAACAGGAGGTGGTAAAAAAGGACCAAAACCACAGCCAGGGAATTCACATGCTCTAAAAAGGTGGATCCAGGGAGAAGCCAGGCTAAACAGTTCTTGAACCATGTAAACAGGTTTGGGGAAAAGTTTACTATGCATGAGGGTCTATGAATATGCAACAGGCTGATGTAAATAAAAGTATTTAAGGGTACCCTGAAGATAACAGGGTGCTCTCAGCTGAGTGCCAAGATGCACCCAGCCATAATAACCTTTGCTCTGTGCTCCTTGTCCCTTATTGTCCTTTATTACACTTTTTAAATGTTCCCAGGACAGTGAAGGTGTTTTCCACACACCCCTGCAAGAGCCCCCAGTGAGGCCCTGAGGGAGGAGGTTTTGCCCCCTGTTTTCCAGAGCCTCCTCCCCTCTCTCCTGGCTCTGTAGAGAGCTGCTCCACTCGGGACAGACCTGGCAGCAGAGGCTGGGCAGGCAAAGCCTGGGTTCCCCCATTCCTGAGCACAGCAGGACATTCCTGCCATGCCAGAGGTGTCTGAGAATGACAGGAAAATGATCCCTAGAGCTGCCCAGCTCCTCCTCTCAGCCACAGCCTCAGACATTCCCAGGAGCTGCCTGGCAGGTCCCTGCCATGCTCCTGGCAGAAAAGCAAGAATAATCCAAACTTTTAATGACATATCTCCTAGTTTGTAAGTGTGCTGCCTCTTTAATACACTGCCTGATATTTCTGTCCATCCCTGTCTGGAGGGGCTGGAAAACACTGAGAAGAGAAATACTGAGAAGAAAAGGATCCATTTAGAAAAGAGCAGAATGGGGAGAATTCTGCTGTTCTGCCCTCCCTGTACCCCAGCCCCCTCTTGAGTCCTGCCCTCCCAAAGTGGGAGCAAGGTCAGAAAGGCAGGGAGCTGCCCCATGAGTGCCCTGGTGAGGTGCAGCAGAGGCTCAGAGTCTCTCTGGTGTTTGTTGTCTCCCACCCTGGAGCCCTGTCTCTGCTTCCTCGCTGCTGAGGGCTGAGCTGGCGGAGCAGGGCCTGGTTTCCATAGCAAACGTGTGCAGAGGGAGAGGCTCAGCTCACAGAGCCCAGAAGAAAAGCCTTTATTCCCCCACAAGCATGAAGGGCACAGAGAGCTCCGGTGCCACGTGTGGTTCAGATTCCAAGAGCTGCTCTCAGCAGGAAGAGCCTGGGAGCCAGAGCCTGCTGGCATCTTTTGTTTCCTGCTCAACCCAGGGCTTGAAGCCTTTGTGCTTCTGAGCTGAGGTTTGCTCCCAATTTATGGATTTGCTGCTCTCCCAGAGGAGATGCCCAGGGGGAGGATGGGCTGCTCCAGCCCACCAAGCACAGAGGAAACCTGCCCAGGGCAAGAGGCAGTGAAGGCACCGGCAGGTCCTGGCAGGAGTGGGAGGACCGAGGGGAGATGGAGATGGCCAAAATACTGAGTCCTGTGGGAGGCAGGACTCCCAGGGATGAAGGCCCTGGAAAACCCCCAGGGAGGGGCTGGGTGTGGCCAGGGCCACAAAAGGTGAGAGCCCCTGGATCAGGGGTGGTGGGACATTCCCCTCATGGCTCTGCTCTGTCCCACCCTGCTCCCAGGGACCCTGAGGCTGCGCCCAGGGTGTTTCCCCTCCCACAGCTGCTGGGAAAGCAGCACAGGGGCCACACTGTGCTCCCCCAGCACTGCAGGGTCACTGCCACCCAGCAGCACCTCTGCTGCTGGTGCCAAGCTGTCTGCACAGGGACAGAGCCAGGCTTTGGCTCTGGCTGCATGGAAAGCAGGAGAGGACATTCCCCACATCCACCTCTGGGCACCACCCAGCTGATGGCACCTTCTGCAGCTCTCCAGTCCTGGGAGCTGTGAGCTGTGCTTCCGTGGGAATCCAAAGGGCTGGGATATCCCATCTCATCCCATCCCATCTCTCTGCACTGCCATCAGAACCCCAAACTGCCTCAGCAGTCACAGCCTGCTCCCAGCTGCCCATTTTCCACAAGGAGCAGGCTGCAGAGGGCTGGGAGGAGACACTTGTTTAGCTGACAGAGGAGAAGGAGGGGGATCCAAGGGCACAAAGGGTCACAGAACCCTCAATGGGAATTACTTCTCTCTGCCCTGTGGCTGGGGATCCCCAGGTCACTTGGCACAGGCTGTGCCAGGCAGGCCCTGCCGTGTCCCCTGCCAGCCTTTGGGGACTGGGAAGGGCTGCAGGGTGCTGGGGACATCTCTGCCTGCACAGGAGCTGGTTCCACATTCCCAGGGGCACTCGGGAATCCATCCTCCCCTGGAATGCTCCTTGGCAGTCCCCCAGGAGTAGAGGGATCACGCAGCCCACCCTGCCCTGGGGCAGCTGTGAAAGTCCTGTCCTGTCCCCTGGCAGCACCTGAGGGCTGTGTCCGTGTCCTCCTGACAGGCTTTTCCCTGTCTCTGGAATGCTGGGGCACAGCTGGGCTGAGCACTCTGCAGGTGAAGGGAACACTCCCAGCTGGATGTTAGACACAGGCTCTCCCTGCTCCCTCTGGCTCACACCTTCCCCTTCCTGAGGGAGGTGGGAACAGCCCTGTGCCCAGCCCTGGTGCAGAAGAATTCCAAACTCATTTATAAGTGGTTGGTCAAGGAAAAGCAGTGAAGGAGGAAAGATGCTCTTTTATGTATTAATTACACATCAACTAATTTCCTCTAGAGCTACACTAGGAGCACATGAAGAATTACTGCATTAATTAGGGAGTAAATGACCCCAAACTCATCCCTGACAGGCTCCTAGCCCTGGCAGCTGTTTGTTACCAGCAAGGAAAAGCCCCAGATTTCACTGCAGAGCAGAACAGGGAGTGACCACACACTCAGCACTTCAGCATTCCCCTGCCAGAGCACAGAGAAGTGTCTGTTCCCCTGGGACCAGCCAGAGCTGCTCCATATAACGCTCCCAGCATCTCACACCTTTGATTTTGGGACCAAGAGATTTTTTCCTCCAGCTGAAAATCTCTGCAGCAGCACATCAGAGCAATGACCAGGGGCAGCTTTCACTCCTGCACAGCTCATCCCCTGCCAGAAGCCCAGCAGCCTGTGCATTCTTAATTGACAGAATTAGGAAGCTTATTTGAAGAATACTTGAGTCCTCAGAGTCTAATTTCCTGCTGAATAAATAATACATCAGCAACAGCAGGCTCTGGGAAAACCAAATAAATAAATAAATAAATAAAAATAAAGAACCAGAGGAGCCCAGATGAGTTTTCCAGCTTCCATCACACTGTGAGAAATCCTTTGCAGAGGCTTTTCACAATAGCCCCCAACTGCATTGTACCATTTCTCGCCTTGTCTGCTGGAACCAAGGGGATGGGAGCTGAAAATGATTCCTGGGGGCCTCTCTCTGCAGGCGTGATCACACCTTGTGATGAGCACAGCCGGCGCTGGGCTGGCCAAAATAAACATTGCAGCCCCCCAGAGGCCAGCCTGCAGCTCTCCATGCAGGGAAACCTCCCCAGCATTCCCAGGAGGCCTCTCAGCCTCCTGCCATGGCCACAAGGGCTCATGACAAAAAACCACCAGAAATTTCCCAGCCAGTGCCAACTCCCAGTGCTCCCAGTTCGGCCAATCCCAGACTGGTTTGAGAGGGAGGTGAGAAGAACGGCAGATTTGTCTTTCCAAACAAGCTGTGGGTCTGCTGGTAGATAAAACCAGCACTGGGAGATAAAAGAAACAATGGGAAGGATTCCACTGATTGATGAATGGAAAAAGATATTTGCTTTTACAAATAAACTGTAGGTTTGCTGATAAATGAAATTAGACATTGAGAGATGAAAGAAACAGTGGGGAGGAAAAACCCCTAAATTCTGTAAGAATTAAAAATTAAAAGGAGGGTTGTACATTAGAGGAAAATCTTCAGTATCAGGTGTTTTGGGAAGCCTGAACCTCCCCAGTCAAGGGGGAAAGAGAGAAGGGAAATGGGGCTGGGAAATTGGGATAAAAAGGAGGCTGTGCCCTCCAAAAATTGGAGAGACCCCAGGGGAATGCCTCATGGCCCCTCCCTTTATTGGAATGAAGTTACAGGACTCCTCTGTCTCCTTTTTGGACATCAACCTCTGATGTTTGTGGGTGAATTTTCCTAACAGAGGGGACCTTAAAGCCCATCTCATGTCACCTCCCTGCCCAGGGCAGGGACACCTCCCACTGTCCCAGGCTGCTCCAAGCCCTGCCCACCCTTGGACATCTTTGGGGGTGGGCCATTCCTGCCTATGACAGCCCAGGGCTGACACAGCCCAGGAGCTCACAGAACAAGAGCTGGTGCTATTGAATCCTTATTCCTGGGCAGGGAGAGATGAGAACTGCACAGGCACCTGGAATTTGGGCACACTGCACCTTCTTAGGGCTGAGTTTGAAGCTGCCAACTCCCTCAGCAGGTCCAGCTCCAGCCCCAGGGTGACAGGGCAGTCTGGGCTGTCGGGTTGGAAAGTGCCACTCTGGTGTCCCTGGAGCCCTCCATGTGCCAGAATCATCTGTTGTAAATCAAAGACAACTCCGATGAAGGGGAGAGAGAATGATGCATCTGACTCCATCATCAGAAGGCTAATGAATTACTTTATTGTACTATACTATGTACAATTCATCTAAACTGATCTGCCATGCACTCGCTCTTGCTCACAACTGCAGAGAACTGCACACATCTCTGATTCTCTCGTGACTGTCCTGTGACAGTCCCACACACACCTGGCCCTGACAGGCCAAGGGAACAAAACATCTTCACTTTAGGTAAACAATCTCCATATTGCATTCTACTTCAGCACAACACAGGCACAGAAAGCAAGATAAGAATTGTGTTTTCCTTCTTCTCTGCTTGTCTCACAGCTTCTCTCTGTTCAGAGGGCATGTGAATACCACAATCATCCCCTGCTCCCCTGATCCATCCCATGATCTGCACCCTTGCCCAGCAAAGCTGCACCCAGCAGCTGACACCCAGATTTACCTGGAATTACTCAGCCCTGGGTCTGAGTTCTGATTTCATTCTTGCTTCAGCCCCACACTGCTCTGCAAGCACCACTGAGAGATCCAGAGAACCAGAGAAATAATGGAATGATTTGGGTTGGAAGGAACCTTAAAGTCCACCTCTTTCCACCCCTGCCATGGCAGGGACACCTTCCACTGTCCCAGGCTGCTCCAAGCCCCAATGTCCAGCCTGGCCTTGGGCACTGCCAGGGATCCAGGGGCAGCCACAGCTGCTCTGGGCACCCTGTGCCAGGGCCTGCCCACCCTCCCAGGGAACAATTCCTTCTTAACATCTAATTAATATCTCTCCTATTTAAATTTAAAACCATTTCCCCCCCTTTCCTGTCCCTGCAAAGGCAGCTCCATGTCCCACAGCCCGAGAAGGACAACAGGCCTGTGAAAGGCTAGAAGAAATTGAGCAGGGGATCTCCAGGAGTTCATGGGAAGTGTTTCTGCAGCACAAATATTTGTATTCCTCTGCTGTGGGATTTACAAGCACACACTCAACTCCAGCAGGGAGAGCCTGCAAACACAGGCAAGGTTTCTGTGTACTCACCACTTGCTCCTGCCTTTCTCCCTCCCTCTGGCTTCTCCCTCATGTTACCTCCATTTTTTCCTGCGCCTGACCCAGGAAATTGTGGTTTCTGGAAAGAAAAAGTCATCACTGGTGTTCTCACCAGAGGCAAAGCAGCCCCTGAAACTGGGAACACACAGGGTCAGAGTGATCACTCCGACGGTCCATTTCCTTCCAGAACCATGGAATCCCAGGGTTGGTAACGTTGGAAAAGCCCTGTAAGACCACTGAGTCCAACTGTCAGCTCAGCACTGCCACGGCCACCACTGACCCCTGTCCCCAAGTGCCACATCCACGTGGCTGTTGAAAACCTCCAGGGATGGGAGATCCAGCACTGCCCTGGGCAGCCCCTGACAATGCCTGACCACCCTTTCCATGCAGAAATTCCTGCTGCGCCCACCCTGAGCCTGCCCTGGCCCAGCCTGAGGCCGTTCCCTCTCCTCCTGTCCCTGTTCCCTGGAGCAGAGCCCAACCCCCCGGCTGTCCCCTCCTGGCAGGAGCTGTGCAGAGCCACAAGGTCCCCCCTGAGCCTCCTTTTCTCCAGGCTGAGCCCCTTCCCAGCTCCCTCAGCCTCTCCTGGGGCTCCAGCCCCTTCCCAGCTCCCTCAGCCCCTCCTGGGGCTCCAGCCCCTTCCCAGCTCCCTCAGCCCCTCCTGGGGCTCCAGCCCCTTCCCAGCTCCGTTCCCTGCCCTGGACACGCTCCAGCCCCTCCAGGTCTCTCCTGGCAGGAAGGTCCCAGAGCTGCCCCAGCACTGGAGGTGCCCCAGCAGTGCCAGCTCAGGGGACAAGGATGCACATTCCCAGCCCTCAGGTCCCATGCAGGGACAGGCTGGGACATGGGGACAGAGGTGCCAGGCACCCTGAGCTGATGATGCACCCAAGGCCTGAAGCAGTGTGGGGACAGCCCTGGGGCTGCCCTGCTGCAGACATCTCCATCTCCACAGGAGGCTCACTCACAGGATCCCTGCTGCTGGAAAAGAGCTCCTGGATCATGGAGCCCAGCCTTGGACCAAACACCTTCACCTCCCTCTGCACGGCAGCCCCACAGCTTCCAGGGATTCCCGTGGTTCCCAGCTGGCAGAGAGGAAGGACAGGGCTGTGGGACACGGATCTGATCCTGTCCCCGGCTCTGCCTCGGGGGAGCCTCCTCATCTCCACCTGGGAGCTCTGAAATGTGGAGCAAAGGTGCAGACAAAGGGCCCTGTTAGAACCAGCACTGCCGATAAATAATTCATGGGAGAGGAGTGGGGAGTCTCCAGGGAGCCAGCCCGGGGATCTGTGAATCTGGATGAGTTTGCAGTGCTTTAATTATGCAAATTGACAAATGTCTCCACACTGAGAAATTCTGCTAGCCCTGCAAAAGAGCAAGAGCTGGAAAATAGCAAGAATTTCCCAAGGCCGCATGCCCAGCCAGCTGCCAGCCACAGCTGGCACGGGGAGCCTCCCCCAGGCCCCTCTGGAGCTGGCTCTGCTCCTTGGAAGGGCAGCTGGGAGCATCCCCAGGATCCCTGCAGGAGCAGGGGCAGTGCCTCCAGCTCCAGCTGCTCTGCATGGTCATGGCCTCAGACCCTCTCTGGCTCCAGCACCTTTGTTCCCCTCTGGCTCAGGGAGAGGGAATGAACACCCAGCTCAGGGCTGCTCTGGGATCACAGGTTAAGGGGACACAAAATGATGGAATCTCCTCAGCTGGAGGGATCTACAAGGACATCCACTCCCACCCCTGTCCCTGCTCAGACCCCCCAACAGCCCCACCCTGGGCATCCCTGGCAGTGCTGTCCAAAGGCTCCTGGAGCTCTGGCAGTCTCGGGGCCGTGCCCATTCCCTGGGGAGCCTGGGCAGTGCCAGCACCTCTGGGGGAAGAACCTTTCCCTGATCCCAGCCTGAGTTGCCCTGGCCCAGCTCCAGCCATTCCCTGGCTCCTGTCCCTGTCAGAGATTGGAGCTGCCCTCGGGAGGAGCTGCAGCCCCTGGTGAGGACTGAGCTGAGTGTCGTCTGCTCCAGCTGAACATTCCAAGTGCCCCTGGAGTCCCCCAGGCTGGCCCTGAGTCCCAGGCCAGGGGAGTCCAGCACCCAGAGGATGCAGAACCTGCAGGTGCTGCTCTCTGGTTCCCAGGCACAGCCAGGGATGATCCACTGTGGCTGAGAGAAGCAAAGCCTTTGCCTGTGGAACACCTCAGGAAAGCTGAGCACTTTGATGTGCCAGGCAGAAATGGGGCAGAGGAAGCTGAATCCAGGGACTGGCATGGCCCCAGCAGCAGCCAGCCCACGTGGGACCTGTGGGAATCTGGGAGCTGGTGTCCCCAGGGACCAGAACGGTGCCTCCTCCCTCCCGTGCCACCAGAGTGGATTAATTAGGTGCCTTAATTAGGTGCCTCATCCAGCCTCCTTAGGCTCAAACCAAGGACTGGGCAGGAGCAGGAGATGGGCACAGGGAATCCAGGCACATCGTGAGCTCTGGGTCACGAGGAGGAGGACGGACTCGAGGGCAGGGACACTGCTGTCCCCTCCCTGTGCTCAGGGCTGCTCTGGGACACAGCATCCCCCATTCCTCTCTGCAAACCCTTCCCAAGATCGTTCTGATACCCCCACTCCATTACCAGCTGATGGTTTCATTTCTGAAAACTCACTTTTCCTCACTTTGGAGGGAAAATATTTGATTTTCTCTGAAAATATGCAGTCCTCTGTTACCCAAAGCCAGACACTTTCACTGAAAAATTAACACTGCCTCTGAATTATTTTTGGGCTCATCTCTTTGGAAGAAAGTGGGAGAAGGAAGGAAGGGAAGTGTATCATTGAGAAAAAATGGGGAAATGTCAATGTAAATAATATTTCATGCAGAAACACTTGCTTTGATTGAAAACCCATTTTCTTGTAAAATAAATGTTTCATGAAAACTGTGTCAGTGCCAGCTCCAAAGAGGGACAACCTGGAGTGGAGACAAGTCACCTTGTTCCCCCACTGCTGATTTATGCCAGGCTGGGAGCAGGAGCTGGTGGCAGCTGCCTTGGCCTGTCACATGCTGAAAAAGCACTTGAACCTCCCAATGCCAAGGCTCTGGATTTTGTTCAGGCTCTTCCCAGCACCTTGGCATTGCATTGCTGGCTGCACCGATATCTCCTAAACAGCTCATCCTCTCCCCTCATGTTTTTGGGATGCTGCTGGTAGGGCAGGATGAGGGCAGTGAGATGAAAGATCTGTACAGTGATCTGCTCTGGACTGGCGAGGCACAGCCCTGCCCCTCACAGTCCCCACGGTCCCTCAGAGGGCTCAGGGAGGCATGGAAAAGGTGGCACCCCAAAATGATCGAGCTCCACACGGCTGCAGAACGACTCCTCTGAGCTTGGGCCCGTTCTCAATACTCCCATCTCAGTGGGGATGGAAAAAGCTGCTCCTGCTGTGCCCTTGGGGCTGCTGTGACCCATCCCGCTCTGCCAAGCCCTCTGGAACTGTTCAATCCCAGCAGGACGGGCACCAGGGCACCTGAGGGCACTGGGGAGGATGCTCTGGGCTCAGCTCCGTGCTGGGGGCAGGGTGCTGGCAGCTGGAATCTCTATTTCCAGACTCTGCCCTGCGGGCTTTTCCAACAGCTGCTGCTGCTGCTGCAGATCCATCACCCACTGCAAGCTGGGCTCACAGCAGCACCCGCGCATGGGATGGGCTTTGGAGGTGTTTGGTGGGGGGTTTAGAGGGGTTTTGGAGGAGTTTGGGAGGAGCAGGATCCACCGACTGCCCTGTCCCTCCTGCAGGAGCTCTCGCCAGGGACACAAACCCCCCCCTGCTCCAGCTGTGCTCACAGGACCTGCTGGCACACCAGGAATAAGGACCCTGGGGCACTGCTGAGGCCCCCGAGGGCTGGGGACAGTTCTGGGCCCTGTAATTCAAGAAGGAGCTTGAGGGGCTGGAGCGTGTCCAGGGCTCCAGGGAACGGAGCTGGGAAGGGGCTGGAGCCCCAGGAGGGGCTGAGGGAGCTGGGAAGGGGCTCAGCCTGGAGAAAAGGAGGCTCGGGGGGACCTTGTGGCTCTGCACAGCTCCTGCCAGGAGGGGACAGCCGGGGATTCAGGCTCTGCTCCCAGGGAACAGGGACAGGAGGAGAGGGAACGGCCTCAGGCTGGGCCAGGACAGGCTCAGGGTGGATATTAGGGAATATTTCTAATGACTGAAAGGGTGGTCAGGCACTGGCACAGCTGCCCAGGGAGGTTTGAAGTGCCCATCCCTGGAGATGTCCAATGAAGGCCTGCACAGGACACTCAGTGCTCTTGGCTGGGGATAAGTTGGGGATTGGGCACAGCTTGGACTTGATGGTCTGGGGGGGATTTTTCAGCCTCAGTGATCCTGGGATTCCGTGACCAAGAACTTCATATGAGAAAGGTGATGTGGCCACAGCCCCTGCCTGATGACCAGTGTCATGCCCTGGCTATTCCCTGTGCCTCCAGATGTACCCTGAAGCTGGAAAGTGGTTACCACCTGAGCTTCAAGCAGAGGTTTGGATACCACAGCATGCCACCAGCCCCAGGACAGACTGCAGGAGCCCTGACTGGATTGGGGCAGCTCCTCGATGAATTTTTGGAAGTGTCTTCAGGTCTCTGCAGTGCCATCCATCTGCCACAGCCATCAGCTCCAGCCACCCTTCCTGCTTCCCTTGGGCAGCTCCCCTGTGCCAGCAGGGGACACACACAGCTCGGTGTCCCCAAGAGCACAAAGGGACCAGAGCTTCTCCCCAGGACCTGCCATGAGAGTGGTGGGACACAGCATGGTCCTACTGCAGAACCAGAAGGTCCTCTTGCAGGACAGGGCTGTTCCTTCCCCTGGAGCCAGAGAGGACCCATTGCATCAGCTCCATGGAACCACAGATCCATGGAATGGTTTGGGTGGGAAGGGACCTTAAAGCCCATCCAGTGCCACTCCTGTCATGGCAGGGACACCTTCCACGGTCCCAGGCTGCTCCAAGCCCCAATGTCCAACTTGGCCTTGGGCACTGCCAGGGATCCAGGGGCAGCCACAGCTGCTCTGGGCACCCTGTGCCAGGGCTGCCCACCCTGCCAGGGAAAAATTCCTGCCCAATATCCCATCTAAATCTACTCCATCCCAGTTACAGCCACTCCCCCCTGTCCCATCACTCTGTGCCCTTGTGAGAAGTCAGTGTGTCCTGGATTACAAGGCAATGTGTGTGTTCTGTCCCCATCTGTCAGAGCTGGGGCAGTTCTCTGCTGTTCATGGGACAATTTTCTTTATCTCTCCCACAGCCAATCCTCCCTCCAGGAGATCTCTGCTCTCCATGGCCACTGAGTGTCCCTGCATGGCTGATCAAATTCCACCATCCCATGGGGAGATGCTCCGCCCAGGGGAGGAGCCAAGCATTCCTACCTGGATCCAATCTGACCTGGGAACAGCACAGCAGCCTTTGCCCACTGCATTCCCAGAGGAGCAGCTTTCTCCTGCCCTGCATTCCCAGAGGGAGAGCAGGCCCATTTACACCTCACTGGATGAAGAACTGTAATTCCTGCTCCCATATCTTTGCCTGAGAGCCCCTTAATTTCAAAAATATAACAATTCAGAGGAGGGGGTTTGGATTTTCCATTTCAGGGGAGGCTCTTGCCCTCCTTAGCAGACAGCTGGCTTTTCAAATCAAGGCACAGTGCCACATTTCTTGGGGACCACTGAAGCCTTTGCAGGGCTGCACTGCCAGCTCTGGCTCCTCTGCCTGTTCCCTGCTCCTTGTCCCCAGGGAGAGCCCACAGGGATCCGTGGGGTGGGCACACCCTCACTGTGCAGTTCTGCCTGGGCAGCTTGGCCAGGGGCACAGAGGGGATCAGGGGTCACTGCACCCTGCTCCATTGGCCAGGGCCAAAGAGGAGGAGGCCCCGTTATTTTCTGCCTCAGCACTGGAGACAGACAACAGCGCCTTAAAACAGGATCCTCTCATCAATCATTTATTGGATTTATGCAGCTTCACTTAGGAACCTGATTTATATTTCCTCTCAATTTACTGCATTTGAATTGTTTGCAAATAGGCACGTGAATCATCAGCTGGAGAGGGGAAAAAAAGCTATTTTCAAGCTTCATTTAGGCCTTTCCAAGCATTAATACAAAGGCTATTTTTTGCTAAATTGGTTTTTAGATCTTGTCTTCCTTGTGCTGGCTTATAAATTTAGTGCAGCTGGAGCAAAAATGAGCAGAACTGGATATTTTTCAGCCTTCTGAGGCAGGTGGAAGGGCCCAACTCTGTGCTGGGTTGTGCTGTGGGATGAGAGGAGAGAATTTTGACAGAAATACCCACCTTGCCCCCAGCACAATTCAGCAGAAGAGCTTCAGGACAAGCCCTGTGCACACTCCCTTGTGTTTCCTTGGTATCATGGTTGGATGTTTCCTTGGAGAAGATTATAAATCCTTCAGCTGCACTCCAAGGGTGCCTTTGCTCCTGGAGCATCACCTCAGAATGCAGCAGAAGAAAAGCCTCCAGCTCAGCTGTTTTAAAGGTGAACTCATTCCAGGGCCACAGCCTCCAGCAGCTTTTGTGGGTGGCTGGTGGCTGATGTTTTATTTAAACACAAAGCCATGAGATTCTAGCTCAGTTAAACAAATCCTTTGCTGGGAAAATATGCACATATTTTTGACACAAATCTGTCTGTGGCTCCATTAATTCTCCACCAAAGTGCTTTACCTGCTGGAGCAGATGATAATTCAGCAATGTAAACAGAGCCTTTTAATTTCATTTTGGGATCACGAAGGGAAACAAACTGATTAACAAAAGCAGGGTAAACAATGGTTCTGCCTCCTCCTGTTAGGATTAATATTCGCCTGGAACCGACGCTGCTCTCCCAGAAGCCACACAATGCCGTGCCCCGCTCAGGGCCCATCCAAGGACATGGGACAGGGCCAGCACGAGGGGTTTGGCTGCCTGGACACAGGGATGGGCCTTCTTAACATTGGGATCCACCAGCACCGAGGGAATGCATCCCCTTGGCATCTCCAGTGCTCCAGGGAGCTCTGTCCCTGCTGCCAGGGCTGCCCCACCACCCTCAGGGTCAGCTCATGGAGTCAGCACAGAATCCCAGACTGGTTTGGGTTGGAGGGACCTTAAAGCTCATCCATTCCCACCCTGCCATGGCAGGGACACCTTCCACTATCCCAGGTGCTCCAAGCCCCAATGTCCAACCTGGCCTTGGACACTGCCAGGGATCCAGGGGCAGCCCCAGCTGCTCTGGGCACCCTGTGCCAGGGCCTGCCCATCCTGTCAAGGAACAATTCCTTCAATTCCTTCCCAATATCCCATCTAACCCCACCCTTTATCACTGTGAATTCCTTTCCCCTTGTCCTGGCTCTCCAGGCCCTTTAAATTGTCTCACTTCACCTCCCTGGTCATCTCCTCCAGGCACTTCCCTGCACCCCCAGGGCAAACACCGCCCTGGGGGTGCAGGGAGAGACTCAGGATGGGACAGGAAATCCGGGCTGGGGTTGTTGGTGTGTCTGGGCAGGGCCAGAAGTTGGGCTGGATGATCCTGGTGAGGCCCTTCCAGCTCAGGAGATTCCATGTTTATATGATTTACTTCAGGCAGCCTGGAAGGGTTTTGTTCAAGGGGAAGGGATAAATCTCTGCCCACAGAGGTTTTGTTCCTGACAGCAGGAGGGGTGGCAGCCCCAGCCCCAGTCCTGCCTCATCCGGGAGCCTCCGGAGCTGCAGGAAGGGCTGGGAGTGCCACACTCTCTGCAGGTGTCAGGAATGCCTCTGGAAACGGGGTAAGCACGGGGGAAGGAAAAAACGTTATCCCAGCTGGAGCAAGGGCACAGGGACGAGCTCAGAGCTCTTGTTCCTGACACCTCATCCCACACTGCAAACCCAACCTCCAGGGAAGAGCTGGGAACCAGGGATGGCAGGCACAGAGTGGGGCTTGTGACAGGGACATCACAGCTGCTCCTTCTCCACAACACCCAAGCAATAAAAAGCAGTTCAAGGAATAAAAGAGTGTGAGAGGTGGCTTCTGGGTGGACAACAGCTCCATTCCATCCAGCTGACTGGATCCGATCCATGCTGAGATGCAGGCAGGGAGGCAGATGGAGAAGGGAAAGGGCTGCAGGACAAGCACAGAGATCACATTCAAGCCACAGGCTGAATTAAATCTTGATGATCTCGTTCGTGCTGCAGTTGCCAGAGGAGGGAAACCCAGAAGGCACCAAAGTTTTGGGCCTACAAATACAGGATTTTCTTCATGATTTTGGTGCTGCTGTTTGAGTGTTTGCTTTGGAGAATGCCAGGCTGGGCCTCTGCAGGACAGAGCAGGGGAGCATCTCCCAACAGAGCTGTGAGCACAGAGGCACAGGCACCCTCGTGGCAGACCTGGGCAGGAGAGCACAGCCTAGGCACCGGGGAGTGCCATGGGGAAGGGATCCCTCGGGAAGACCCAGAGGAAGAGTTTGTGTGTGTGCATAAGGAGAGGAGGAAGAGAAGCCAGCTGGGCTCCTAAGAGGTGCTCACAGGAGACTGGGGAGGTGAAGGGAAGGCAGAGCACCCGCACCTGGCTTTGCTGGGCCTGGGCTTACACAGCAAATATCCAGACCAAGAACTCACTGGGACAACTTACACTGATATCCTGAACTTCTGGATGCAAATAACAGATTTCCCTGGCTGTGGCACAGTGGTTACCTCATCCTGGGCACTCAAAGCTGCTGGAGATGTCAAGTCAGAAACCTGGGAGAGCCCAGCAGGACATCCCATTGCTCCAAGGGCTGGAGCCCCTCTGCTCTGGAGCCAGGCTGGCAGAGCTGGGGGTGCTCACCTGGAGAGGAGAAGGCCCCAGGGAGAGCTCAGAACCCCTTGCAGGGCCTGAAGGGGCTCCAGGAGAGCTGGAGAGGGACTGGGGACAAGGTGTGGAGGAACAGGACACAGGGAATGGCTCCCACTGCCAGAGGGCAGGGATGGATGGGAGATTGGGAATTAGGAATTGTTCCCTGTGAGGGTGGGCAGGCCCTGGCACAGGGTGCCCAGAGCAGCTGTGGCTGCCCCTGGATCCCTGGCAGTTCCCAAAGCCAGGTTGGACATTGGGGCTGGGAGCAGCCTGGGACAGTGGGAGGTGTCCCTGCCATGGCAGGGGTAGCACTGGGTGGCTTTAAGGTTCCTTCCCACCCAAAGCATTCCATGATTCCATTGTCTTCCTGCTCAAAATGTGTCAAGTCCAGCTCAGGGAGACACGTCCCACTCCTGCTGGAGGACTTGAGGGCAGGGATAGAAGGAAATTCACAGAGAGTGGTGAAGTACAGAGCTCCCAAGCACCATCAGAGCGTTGCAGGGAAACCATGGAAAATCAGGGCTCCAGGAGGGTAATTCAGGAATTGTGTAGGAGCAAAGCACCCACCTGTGTGCTCGTTTGTTACAACTTAATTTGCATTCCAAGGTTGTCATAAATATTGAATAAACAATGATTTCGGAAATGCTCTTATTGCAACTTCTTTGTGAAGGAGTGAAAAGGTTCCTGTGGAAAGGGAAGGAGGAGAAAAATGAGCTCAAATGAGTGGGGACACCGAGGGCCTGGTGTAGTGTGTGAGCTGCAAAGTGTTGCAAAACCTTCTTCCCACTGAAGTTCAACTGCCTCTTGCAAGAAGAGTCAACCAGGCAGAAAATCAGCACTTGAGGGTCTCTTTTCCTTATCCAAGAGATTCCTTCTCAAATCGACTGAAGAGGATTTCCTCAGCAGGGCCTCAGCTGCTCAAGGGGCAGCAGCAGGATGCCAGTGTAAGGAAGCTCCAGCAGCAGAATAAAAAGCTCCTTGAGATGGTGTCTGGCATGGGCATGGATGGGATTCCAGAGGCCCCAGGACTTCTCTGGATCCTGCATGTAAGCTCTGAGTTCTCCCTGCCAAGGGCATACAAGAGAGAATCATGGAATTGTCTGGGTTGGAAGGAACCTCAAAGATCATCCAGTGCCACCCCTGCCATGGGCAGGGACACCTTCCACTGTCCCAGGCCGCTCGAAGCCCTGTCCAGCCTGGCCTTGGGCACTGCCAGGGATCCAGGGGCAGCCACAGCTGCTCTGGGAACCCTGTGCCAGGGCCTACCCACCCTCACAGGGAACAATTCCTGCCTAATCTCCCATCCATCCCTGCCCTCTGGCAGTGGAAGCCATTCCCTGTGTCCTGTCCCTCCATCCCTTGTCCCCAGTCCCTCTACAGCTCTCCTGGAGCCCCTTCAAGCACTGAACAGTCCCAGAGTTAAGGTTGGAAAAGACCCCCAAGGCCATGGAGGCACTGCCCTCATTAACCAGATACTGCCCAGGCCAGCACTGAGCACAGTTCCTCACCATCACCACATCTGCACATGCAGGATGGAGACTCCACCCCTCTCCTGGTTCCTACCCCAAGCAGGACCGTCTGTGGTGTGGAAAATCCCTGTGGCCACTGTGGGTCAGCTCTCCTAGCCACGTTCCATCCAAGCTCACTGCCAGAGCCTGGCATGCAGAGAACTCCTGGATCTGGAGTGAGCACAGCTGGGCACCAACCACAAGCTCAGGGTGTTCTCAGTGTTATCTTCACACCAAATCCCAAACATGGCCCTGCACCAGCTCCGGGAAGGAAGGGATTGTGTCCTAGAGCAGAGCAGGACAGTGGTTACAGACATCAGGACAGCAGTGAAAGCATTTTGCTGAAGGTGGCACGTGGTCCAGCCAGAGAGACTCTGACCCCAGCTCACACAGAGAGGGGATGGAAATCTGGGACAGATTTGTCACCCCCCCTGTCACTGTCATATTTTCTGGAAAAATCCCTTCGCCAGGATTTCTCTCCTGGGAAGCTGAGAGGCCTCAGAGAAAAAGGAAAACAATATTATCTCATTTGCTTCTCCTGCGTTGTGCTACTTTGGAATGTGGTTTGGAGATTGTTTATCCAACATGTAATTGTTTCATTGGTTTCATATGAATTGTTTTTACTTATTGGCCAATTAGGGCCAAGCTCTGTCAGACTCTGGAGAGTCAAGAGTTTTCATTATTATCTTTTTAGCCTTCTGTCTGTATCCTTTCTGTATTCTTTTGTACAGTTTACTTTGAATTCTTTTATATCATATATTATCATAAAATAATAAATTAGCCTTCTGAGAACATGGAGTCAGATTCATCACTCCTTCCTGCCACAGGGCACTCCACAAATACAACACCACCCTGCATTTGTGGACTGGTGACATCAGGTGTCCTGAGCACAGAAATGTCCTCAGGAGGTGACAGCCAGGCCCTGGCTCAGAGCAAGCTTTGGGAGGGGGGGTTCTTGTTCTCATCCCACTCCCAGCAAAACTTCCAGCTGAGAGAGCAAAGCACGGAGAACTGGCAAAGTCAATGAAGTTACTTGGAGCTTCCATTTAAAAGAGTTCTGGCTGTTTCAGAACACCTGCCATGATTTAGGATATTTATGCTGGCCATGTGATCCATGACTGGC
The DNA here is from genome assembly GCF_027477595.1 of Haemorhous mexicanus. Classification (NCBI taxonomy): domain Eukaryota; kingdom Metazoa; phylum Chordata; class Aves; order Passeriformes; family Fringillidae; genus Haemorhous; species Haemorhous mexicanus. The sequence goes on along the minus strand of NC_082359.1, from coordinate 795,399 downwards.
ACAGAGCAGCTGTGGCTGCCCCTGGATCCCTGGCAGTGCCCAAGGCCAGGTTGGACATTGGGGCTTGGAGCAGCCTGGGACAGTGGAAGGGGTCCCTGCCATGGCAGGAGTGGCACTGGATGGGCTTTAAGGTCCCTTCCCACCCAACCTATCCCACAATTCTGTAATATTCATTTCACCAATCAGCTGCAGGGTCTGTGTGTCTCTGGAGTCCAAGCAGGGAGCACCAACATGCTGTGGATTTTCACACTCACACACAATAAACCAATCAGAGCTCTACCATCTGTGGGTGATTTTTGTAATTTTAGAAAAACATTTTAAAAAAAGAAATAAAAAAAGAAAGGCAGACGTAAGCCAGGATGAAATCTGCAGCTTCTGAAAGTAAAATCCCTGTTTCTGCAGCACCCAAGCAGCTTGGAATCTGGGCCTTGCCTGCTCCTGTGATTCCTTTTAAAACTCTTTTTTTGTACAAGCACTGGAATATTGAAGCACTACAAAGATCATGGGGCTTTCATCCTGCCCTGACTCAGCAGAGGCTCCACGTGGGTCAAGGCAGGTGAGGCAGGGCAGAGTGTGCCCTGGCACAGGCATAGGGAACAGGCAGAACTTTGGAGACTCCAGATTTGGGATTATTCACAAGCACCACCCCCCCACAGCCACAGTGGATCCCAGACAGCCACTTTGCCTTTCCTCTCTTCAAACTCACTTTGTCCTTTGGCTCCCACAGCACCCTGGGGCAAAGCCCTCCACAGGTGATTGATGTGTGGTGAGGTTCCAGCCTCACCTGTTCCCAGAGTGCCACCATGGTTAGAACTGTGACCAGTTCCTCAGTACCCCCTGCCCTGCCCTGGACACCTCTGGCAAAAAGGTGTAAAACCTCTTTGTGGGTCTGTGCCCATGCCAGCCCTCTGATCACCCTGGCTGCCCTTCTCAGCAGCTTTTCCTTTACTCCAGCATCTTTTCTGAGGCAGGACAATGAGAAATCCATGGATTATTCAAACCATGGACATAGCATAAGGCTTATTATATCCATATTAAAAACCCTTCTCTCTTAGTGGCATAAAATCTTTGCACATTCAAAACAAATGGATTCCTTGTTAGCATTAAAAAGTGATCTTGGCTTGCAAGGCACAAGGTGACTGTAAAACTCCTGAGCACAGGGGCTGACACTTCCAAAGGGAGCAGGATAAAATCATCCCTGGGCTCCAGCCAAAGGGAACAGGGAAGGGTTGCTGAAGAATTTCAACGCTTGAGGTGCCCAAGTCCCAAAAAGTTCAGCCTGGAAACTCTGATTGGATATAAAATAATGGAATGGTTTGGGTTGGAAGGAACCTTAAAGCCCATCCAGTCCCACCCTGCCATGGCAGGGACACCTTCCACTATCCCAGGTGCTCCCAGCCCCAATGTCCAACCTGGCCTTGGGCACTGCCAGGGATCCAGGGGCAGCCACAGCTGCTCTGGGCACCCTGTGCCAGGGCCTGCCCACCCTGCCAGGGAACAATTCCTAATTCCCAATCTCCCATCCATCCCTGCCCTCTGGCAGTGGAAGCCATTCCCTGTGTCCTGTCCCTCCAGCCCTTGTCCCCAGTCCCTCTCCAGCTCTCCTGGAGCCCCTTCAGGCCCTGCAAGGGGCTCTGAGCTCTCTCCAGAGCTTCCTCTTATCCAGGCTGAGTAATTCCAATCTCTCAGCCCTTCCTAATAGGAAAAGTGCTTCAGTCCTCTGACCATTTCTGTGGTGATTGATGATTGATGATGATCAATCTTTGTGACCTGTAAGGTCAAATCTCAGTCCCTGGATCTCTCCCAGTGCATCAGAACTGGACACTGAAGCCAGCAAACGTGCCTGGATCATTCCTACAGCCTGGCTTTCCCTTTCACTCCATGTCTTTCCGTATAGATGAGCTTTTTTAAGCCTAACCTTAAGAAATCAACTTCAGAAGAAGAACAAGTCTCCATAGGAAAGCTGGGAAGCTGCTAAGAAACTAATTAAAGGAACAAGCACAAAACAACCACTTCAGCAGTACCAGCCTCTAAGAGGGAGCAGAAAATGAGGGAAAGAAAATGCAGCCTTGCAACATGAAAAGAAATAAAACTCATTTAAATTTTAAAAACTTTTAAAAAAATTTATTTTTTTTTCCCCAATTGCTTTGTGCTTACCCTGGTTTCACTGCACACAACAGCCCTGGGCCAGAGCTCAGCCACTGCCACCTCCTACCCAGGGAATTCTGTGCAAAGCTGGATTTTGCAGCTGGTTTGGATAACCAGATCCCCCAGCAGGGCCGGGAGGCCTTTGGGGAGATGTTCCTCCTCTGGGCACGCACTCATGGAGTCTGCTTGGAAAAGCCCTCTAAGACCAGCAGCTCCAACCCTTCCCATTTCCATCCCCATCCCATTCCCATTTCCATCCCCATCCCCATTCCCATTCCCATTCCCATTCCCATTCCCATCCCCATTCCCATCCCCATTCCCATCCCCTCCTCATCCTCATCCCCATTTCCATCCCCATTCCCATTCCCATTTCCATCCCCATCCCCATTCCCATTCTCATTCCCACTTCCTTTCCCACTCCCATCCCCATTCCCATTCTCATGCCCATCCCCATTCCCATTCTCATGCCCATCCCTGTTCCCATTCATATCCCCATCCCCATTCTCATTCCCATCCCCATTCCCATTCTCATGCCCATCCCCATTCCCATTCTCATGCCCATCCCCATTCCCATGCCCATTCCCATGCCCGTGCCCATGCCCAGCCTTGCAGGGATGGAGCTGTGGCCTGGGCACTGTCCTGCAGCCCCTGAGTGTGCCAGGGTGAGCAGGGAATGCTGGCCACAGCAGCCTGTCCCATTCCTGCCTGGAGGCACTGCACAGCCCGAGGACAGAATTGTTCCTCTGACCTCCTCCAAAGCAGACACAACAGAACTCCCTGGACTGAATTCTCTCTCACAGCTGGTCAGGAGGGAAATGCCAACTCTGTCCTCTGCTCCAGCTGCCCCAGACCTCACCTTGTCCCAGCAGGCACCTCCTGCTCCTCAAACACAGATTTCAGACAGCAAGCCCTGCCTGACCACAGGAGCTCCCTGCACTCTGGTGTCTCAGTGCTTGAGCCACTCCAAAGCCCTGCAGCTCCAAGGTGGAACCTGAGCTGGGGCTGCTGTCCCACAGCTCTGCCCTACACAGCCCCTGCCTCTGCACAGTGCTGCTGGGAGCTGCTCCTGCAGTGTGGAATCAGAATCACAGAATCATGGAACCATTCAGGCTGGAAAAGAGCTCCAGGGTCACCAAGTCAAATCTGTGCTTATCCCACCTTGTGCCCAGAGCAGAGTGCCATGTCCAGGGATGGGCACTCCAAACCTTCCTGGGCAGCCCCTGCCAAGGCCTGACCCCCCTTTCCATGCAGAAATTCCTCCTCGTGTCCACCCTGAGCCTGGCCTGGCCCAGCCTGAGGCCATTCCCTCTCCTCCTGTCCCTCTTCCCTGGGAGCAGAGCCCGATACCCCGGTTGTCCCCTCCTGGCAGGAGTTGTGGAGTTCCCAGCAGGGATCCCAGGGGCCTCCTCCAGCTCCCAGTGCCACACTTCTGGGATCACTGGGCTCCCCTGACTTCATGCAGGGAAATTTAGAGAACCAAACCAGCAGCACAATCAAGTATGACCCACGGAAACCCAGTACAACCAAATACAACCCAGCAGAACTCTGCACACCCCAGTACAACCCAGTATAACCCCATATAACCCAGCATGACCCAGTGAAACCCAGTATGACCCAGGGAAACTCAGTATGACCCAGCACAACCCAATACAACCAAGTATGACCCAGCAGAACCCTGCACAACCCAGTACAACCCAGAATAACACCATATAATCCAGTATCACCCTGCACAACCCAGCATAACCCAGTACAACCCAGTATAACCCAGTCTGGCCCTGCACAACCCAGCACGCCCCAGTATGACCCAGCACAACCCAGTATGAGCCAGTACAACCCACCAGTGTCTCTCCCCAGGGCAGCGCCCGTGGCAAAGCCTGCCAGCACCTTTCAGCAGCCCTGCAGAAGGTGGCCCAGGTGTCCCCAGCAGCAGCAGCTGGGGGTGGCAGGGCAGCCCCTTGGTCCAGCTGCAGCTCTGCTCTCTGCCAAGCACAGGCTGGGTGGGGTCAGAAGTGTCCCCAGGCACTTCCCAGCCTGAGCCTGGCACTCAGGAGCTGCAGGGAGATGAGAAAGGTCGAGCATTAAGAGCCCTTGATGTGATTCTTTGCTGAAGCACTCTGCAAGCTGGAAATACTCAGCCTGCTATTTCCAGAGGGGGCTTTCCTGGGAGAGGGCCTGGAGCAGGCAGTGGGGGAGGATGGAATCATCACCCTCCCTACACTGTGTCCAGGAGAGCTTCCCTGGCCCCAAGCCCATGGGAACACCCAAAATGGATGTTACGGGATCCATGGGGCAGGGGATTCCTGTGGGAAACATGGCCAAGCATAGGAAAGGAGGGAAGCAAGCAGTGTCTACTTGGAGCTTTGTGCAGACCTGAGTGTCACTGCCTGTCCGTGTCTCCTGGGGCAGGACAAGCCCCCGACTGAGGGAGATGTGGTGTGACCATCTCCACCATCAGGAGACGTGGTGTGACCATCTCCACCATCAGGAGATGTGGTGTGACCATCTCCACCATCAAGAGACGTGGTGTGACCATCTCCATCATCAGGAGATGTGGTGTGACCATCTCCACCATCAGATGTGGAGCTCCCTGCAGCTGAGGGAATTCTCCTTGGTGCTGGGGACAGAGCATCCATGGAGAGGAACAGGAACAAGGGAAGTAAAGCTCAGAGTGACCAAGGACACAGACCCCAACAGCTCAGCACAGCAGGACACAGGACCAGGTACCCTGGGGTTGAGCACAGATCAGTGGGTGCTGTCCCTCCTAGGATGGAGGATTTGTAGGATTTGAGACCATTCTGACTAAAATCAGACTGTCCTGCCCAGCCGCCAGGGCTTTGTGTCCTTACAGACACAAGCACAGCTCCGCACCCTTCATGCGGCCAGGACCCCCAGCCCAGCCCAGCCCAGCCCAGCCCAGCCCAGCCCAGCCCAGCCCAGCTGCTGGGGGACAGGGGCAGCAGGAGGACAGCTCAGGGATTCTGGGATTCAGGGTGGTCCTGGCTGTCCTGGAAGCCCCAAGGAAAGCCACCCAATGTCTCAAATCTGCCCCAGGCAGTGCTGGCAGCCTCAGGAAAGGGTCCTGGGCCAAAGAAGAGGGGCTGGCTCCTCTTCCCCAGGATCACCATCCCACCAGCCTGGGCCGCACAAGCAGTTCCCTGCTTTGGCCATGGTCCCCAGCTCTCTGAGGTAGGCAAAGGCCCTGGAAAAGGCCCTCTTCTCTCTCCAGCTGAGCCAGCATCTCTGGCTCCTCCAGGGGAATGACATTTCCCTCCCTTCACCCAGGAAGCCTAGGGATGCAACTCATGGCTTTGGGCCTCAGGCCGTCACTCCTTGGGGCAGGGGTGGGCGTGGAGCTCAGGCCTGCCTCTGCCACCCTGCACTGGATGTCCCTGGATGAGCCTTGAGCCAAGATTCAGTTCCCAGAGAGGAGAATAAAGTAAAAAAAAGCTTCCTTTTCTGTGCCCAAACACAGCAGATCCAGCTCTTCCCGCCCCACCCATCCACGAGTCTGCTGTGGTTTGTCCAAAACCAGCAACTGCTCATAAGAAGTGCAGCTTGCAGCCAGTGCCAGCTCAAGCCACAGTGCTGGGACTGAGCTCCACCATTAATCCCACCTGAGTGGCCTTCTGCAAGTCCCGAAGGGAACTGGCCCACGCTGCGCCAGAAGGAAGACAGGATTAGAATATTGCTCCAGTGGAAATCTGTCCCAAGGGAGTTCAGAGAAAGGCACAAGACTCAGACCAGTTGTGAAGAACCTAAAATGATGTCAGGAGCCAGGACAAATGGTGTGAAGTAAACACACCTGATCTAACTGTGCCCTGAAGAAAAGCTAAAAGGTGACCTGATAACAGCCCTTGAGCACTTCCAGGGGAGGAAACCAGTGGACACTCAAAGGCTCTTTAATCCAGCAGAAGGTGGCAAAGCAAGACCCAGGTTCCAGCTGGGAATTCAGTTCAAGGAAAGTCACAGTGATCAACCCCGGCCCCAAAGGCTGGGGGGAGCAGCAGCTGCTCCACCAGCTGGGACCTTCCAAGGCACTGTCCAAAACCCAGCCTGCATTCCTGTACCCAGTGGCTGCAGCTGAACCTGCTGAGCCCAACAGCTGGCCCTGCTCCTGAGCCTGGTCGGGGGCACCAGGCAGCCCTGCCCCCCCAGACAGTGTCTGCAATGCACAGCCGGGGCACAGAGCTGTGGGCTCTGGGCCTGCCTTTGTAAGAGTCTTCCCATTCTCCCATGGCACCGAGTCACAGAGTGGTTTGGGTGGGAAGGGACCTTAAAGTCCATCCAGTGCCACCCCTGCCATGGGCAGGGACACCTTCACCTTCCCAGGCTGCTCCAAGCCCCAATGTCCAACCTGGCCTTGGGCACTGCCAGGGATCCAGGGGCAGCCACAGCTGCTCTGGGCGCCCTGTGCCAGGGCCTGCCCACCCTTCCAAGGAACAATTCCTTATTCCCCATCTCCCATCCATCCCTGCCCTCTGGCTGCTCAAATCCATGTCAGTGTCCCTGTCACTCCCCTGGGACATTCCACTGTTAAACCCCTGCTCCATCGCCCTCCCAGCAGAGCCCCTCAGGGGCGATCAGGCCCAGGCCAGGCCCAGCACCTGCAGCTCCCTGGTCAGGGCTCCCTGCTCTGGCTCCTCGAGGGGATGACACAGCTCTGTTTCTATTCCAGCCAGTGCCTGACTCCCCAAAACGGCCCCGTTCAATGTGGGACTGCCAACATTCCCTAAAAGCAGGGGTGGGGCAGGCAGCAAACCCAGCACTGCCCACAGCTCCTTCTAGAGTGACGGCACGATGGCCTTGCTCAGGCCTGGTGCCTTCTCCACCCCCGCGTTTCCAGGGGTTTGCTGAAATTCCAGTGCAGCCAGTGGCAGAGTGACCCCGGGGGTGTGCAGCTGTGCATCAAAGCAGCCCTGCCCCAGGAGCACACAGAGCACCGAGGCCCATGGCCACTTTGCCCCGGGCCATTGTTGCCGAGCCGAGCAGGATCCCGATCCCGTTGGGCCGGTTTTGCAGCCTCTCCCGGGGCTCCAGAAGCGCGGAGCTGTCGCGACACCTTTCAGCCCCGTGACATCTTTCAAGTCTGTGCCACCTTTCTGCTCCATGCCACCTTCCAGCCCCGGGCTGCCTTTCACGCCCGCCCCCCGCGGTGCCATCGCTCGCTAATGAAGCTGTTAATGAGAGCGAGAATTGCCCAGCTGTTAATGAGAGCATTCGCTGCCCAGCGCATGCCCCTGCCCGCAGCCCCCCGGGCAGTCTCTGTGACAGAGCTCCCAAACTCATCCGGAGACAAAAGTTCCCTAAAAATCTGCTCCAAATGCTTTGGAAATCTCCACCTTGCCCAGTCTCTTCACTTTGTGATTGCAGCCCCAAGGGTGGAGCCAGAGGAGTGAGGGGTTTTTGACAGACCCTTTAGAAGGGCACACGCTGAGGGGTCGCATCTCTTCTCCAAACAAACACCTCAACCCAATTTGCTTCATTTTCCTGCTTTCCTGAGCATCAATTCCCAAACGGATCCTGTGGCTGCGTTTTTATTGGTGCAAAGCCTGCTTGGGAAGCACAGAGAGATGCTCCCATGTTTGCAAAGCAGCCGAGATCACATTTCCATGGGAAAACTTCAGAGTTATTTTTGTTCTTCCTTGGGAAATCTGGGGCAGGGAGAAGAGGGGCTAACACTGGAATCTCACAAGGAATACAAATGCTGGATTTTCAGTGTCTCTCCTAAGCAGTAATCCCATTTTCTAAGCAAGATTAATTCCTGATAATCCTGGAGTGGGGTTTGCCCTGGGATCAGTTCTTTGCTCAGCCCTTGTTCCAAGTTTGCAGGGTCAGAGCAGCGATGCCATGGGGTGCCCCTGCAGCAGGACGGGCCCCTGGATGCCAGAGCTCTTCTTCTCCACCTATCCCACCTCTGCCCATTCCTGCTGGGACGACACACACCTGGGCTCCAGTCCCACTGAGCTGCAGACTTTGTGCTTCCCTCTCTCACAGAATTGCTGGGAGGAGGCTCCAGCTCCAGAGCTGGACCAGCAGGGCAGTGCCCAGCGGGCTTAGGGAGGACAGGCCTGTTTGTGTCCCCAGGGCAGCTCTCTATTCCAAGGACATGGCTCTGCCCTCCCACCCCCAGGAATCATTCAGGGAATTTGGGTCTTGGCATCCCCAGAGGAGCTCCAAGCTCCACTGCAGGAAATGTCCCCTGGGACCTTGTGCCACCATTCACATTTGTCATGGAGCAGCTCCGTGCTGGGACCCAGCGGGGACCCAGCTGCCTCGGGCCCAGCACATCCCAGTTCTGGTCCCCAGGGCTGGGAGTTGGCACCAGGCTCTCCCTGCTGCCCTGGCACACCCTGGGTGCCTGGCTGGACCAGCAGCACCTTCTCCTGCCCCAGCCCAGGGGGATGTCCCCATTAGGAAAGGTTTGTCACCTTCACCTGAGCACAGCCAAGGGACAGGGCAGGTTAAAACACAGCTGGGGCTGAGGAGCCACCCTGGCTCCCTGCTGGGTGAGTAGGGAAAGGGGATCCTGCAGTTTTCTCCATGGCCAGGGCTCTGCAGGTTTAAGGACTGGCTGTGGGCAGCCTGGGTTCCCAGTGTGGGGGAGCTCCAGGACACAGCCAGGGAGGATCTCTGTGCCTGGAGAGGGAAGGTGAATTCACAGCTCAGCAGAACACAACAGCATCCAACTGACTGGAGCACATCTTCTGTTTGTCAAAATAAAATGTAGATGCTTAATAATTAATCAGCTCATATGCAAAATAGGTATCATAGCAGAAGGGGGGAGGGGGGAATGCATTGTTCCTTTAGAATAAATATTTAACATGATACAGAACAGCATGAATTTTTAAAGACAAGTTTTTGTAACTGCTGAGGCTCCGTTAAAGAAGCAGAACATCTTCAAGCAGCAGTGCCAACTTCTTGAGTGGGCACAGCCATTTCCACACAGGGACTGCAGGGAAGGAGGAGGAGGAGGAGGAAGAACAGGAGAGCCTGGGCCCCAGGAATAGCAGATTTTCAACCCTCCTCCTCCTACAGCCGCAGCAAAGCAGCTCTGAAAGTCCAGCTCTAGCTGGAGGGGGCGGTGGGTTGGGAAAGGGCTCAGCCTGCCCTGGTGGGTCTGAGAAGAATTCTAAGGAATTCCTGCTGATTTCAGGCTTTTCTGGATGTCAATGAGAGCAAAGGCTCGGGGAGCAGAGATGCTCCAGCCATTTCTGCTTTCTGGGATGTGAGGAAGGTTTGTGTGCTACCCTGCGTGGGGCCGGGGGTGCAGCAGCCGGCGCCTGGAACCCCGCCTACCCCCGCCCATGCACTCACCTTTCTTTCCCTCTCCTCACACCTCCCGGTGCCTCTGCACCATCAGCTGCTCCAGGCCCTGCCTGCAGCGTCGGGAATGAGTCACCAAGGGATTTATCCTGCAGGGAGTGCAGCCTACTCCCGCCCAGCTCAGTCCCCAGCACTCCCAGCACCGAACCCAGCAGAGCCTTTGCCAGCCCTGGGCTGCTCCAGGCTGACCCAGCAGCTCCCATTGGGTCCTGCTGAGGTTTCCAGCAGCTGCTGGGATCCTCAGCTCCCAGAGGAACTCCAGCTGTCCTGAGCCACTGGCTGCCCCCAGAATCCTGTTCCACAGATGGTTCCAGCACCCCCAGCTCAGCTCTCCTGCCTGGGCACCACCCCAGCCTGGGCAGCCCCTGGGCCGTCCCTTAGGGGGGGGATAGTGGGGCACAGCAGCACGAGGGAGAGGACAGACATGTCCCCACAGTTCCATCCCATCCTCCCAAGGGCTGCTCCCAGGAGCTTTGGGAATGGGAAGTGAGAGAGGAGCCAATCTGCCCCTCCAGGGTTCTGCCTGTTCCACCAACCAAGGGGCACTGGGGGCATTTCCACAGGCAGGAGCAGCAGGAGGTGACACTGCTTGAAGGGACACCTTGGGGCAGGTCCCTGGGCCAGGAGGCACAGAGAGCCCTGGAACTGCACCAGCAGCTCTGGGTACGAGCAGGGAGGGACAGGAAGGACAAACCGCCCCTGGTGGGGGCAGGGGCATGCAGAGAGGTGGGCACAGGGCACTGCAGGAAGGGCACGGATTGGGTGGGTTGAGCTTTGGGAGATCTCCCCTTCTTAAGTTTCCCATTCACTGCCAGAAGTCAAAGGGCTTTGGATCCCATTGCCAGCTTCCTCCCAGCACAGGCTGGGCACTTTGGGCAGTGTGGGGCAGTGGCAGGACTGAAGGAGTTAAAGCAGTGCCACTGGTGGGTGTTCCCACCGCTGTCCCTGCTCCCAGAGACTCCAGGATGTCCCCCCAGGAGATGGGCCACAGGAAAGCTATTACACTGTGCCTGATATATACCTCCCATAAATACAGGGCCCATAAATTAGGGTAACCTTCTGCTTTAAGAGCTGTCTGAGTCTGCAAAGACATCCCAAAGTCAGGCACATCCTTGCTGGAGACACTGGAACTCTGTCCTCACTTCCCTTGGGAGCACGGCCTGGGGACAAGGTATGAACACGCCCCAGCTCAGGGGGCAGAGGAGCTGTGCCAGCAGCCCAGGGCCTGGGGAAACCCTCAGTTTCTGTCCCCAGAGGGGACCAGGGCTGCTGTCTGAGTTATTCCTGTGTCCTCAGGGCCTGTCACCCCTTGGGATGCAGCTCCTCTGTCCCTGTGCCCCTGGTTTGTTCTCACTGAGTACACAGAACGAGCTCCGAGTAGTCACTGGCCTCTCAGAGGTCAAGGAAAGGGCCATGAAAAGGATGCAGCACTTCCCTGCTCCTCTCTGCAACCACCTCACCCTCCAATGCCACTGCCCTGTGCCCTGGCAGGAGCAGAAGCAGCACTGGGCCAGCTGTGCTGGGAGCCCCAGGGATGAGAGCAACACCAATGGAAATGGACCCAAACTGGGATTTACCCTCCTGGAAATGGACCCAAACTGGGATTTACCCTCCTGGATCCAGCTCCAGGCTATGGCAGGAATAACAATCCTGACCACAGCCTCAGGGGGGAGAGGGGATCCAGCAGTCCCCCAGCGCCCTGAGGCAGCTGAAACCCCTCAGGGAGTTACAGGCATTCTGCTTCCACCTCATTCCTTCCCACTCTTTCTTGCCTCTCCTTGGGAATTTCTCCTGCCCCAGCAATTAGTCCTGGAATTGTGAATTTTGGGTTGGAAGGGACCTTAAAGGTTCCAGCCCTCCTGCCAGGGGCAGGGACCCCTTACACCATGCCAGGCTGCAGGAGCTGAGAGGTGGCAGCCAGCAGCATGAGAACATTGCTGTGGGGCAGCACTTGCCAGCTGTGATCCAGCTGCGACCCCTGAGGAAATCCTGCTTTCCCAGTACCAGCATCCTTCAGGGGCTCCAAACACAGGAGAGCATAAGCCAGGGCACAAGGGAGCAGGTGCCCCCGCCAGAGCACGAGGGAGCAGATCCTCACCACCCCCGGCTGCCAGGAGCTCACAGGGTGCAAGACAATCCCCCAGACCCCTGTGGCACTGATCCCTTCACAGTCCCAGGATATCCCCCTGTCCCAGGGGTGCAGGGGACAGGCCCCAGACCTGGGGCAACCCAATGTGAGCCACTGCACATGCCAGCCTGGCCCTGGAGCTGGCACTTGGCCTGGCAGCATTTCCCACACACCAGCATTCAAAGCTGGAACTAAACAGGATCAGCTTCCCAGCAGAAAGCACCCCCCAAAGCCAGCCTGCTCTTCTGCTGGGGGATGAGGAATCTAATAAAGCCATCGAGGTGACTTCAGGCTGGGCACCATTATTCTGCCCCAATTTGAGCTGTCAGCCCCTTGTAAAACGTGACATATGGCCCTGAAAATTCATCTTGGGCACCAAACTGGATTTATTCTGCTGTAAAAAAGAAAGAGACAGTGAGCAGTGGCCCAGGGACCTCCACACCACTGAAAACACACCCGCAGTGATCTCAGCAAACAATTTATTTGATTCCCCACCGCCGCCATCCGTCTCCGCTCCATCCACTGCCTGCCCAGGCTGGCAGCAGAAGATGAGTTTTAAAGGTCACCACTTAATGATGTTAAGGAGCCATCCACCCTCCCAGAGAAAATACAGATCAATCTGTAATATTTCTGACAGCCCCTGCTCGTGGAGAAGATCCAGGGGGATTCTGTTCTCCTTTGTGCTCCCTATGAACTCCCAGCCTTTGCTGGCACCAGGCTGCGGCCAGACCCAGCTGGAAGTGGCACATCCCAGTGGGTGCAGGGAGCAGGCAGCAGGGGGATGGAGCTGGGACTGCTTAGCAGCATCAAGTGCTGTTAAATCCTGGCATAATTTAATGTACAAGCCTTTGGCTCTTGCCTCTCTGGTCACCTGTGAGGAATCAGAACAGTTGGAGCAGCTCTGGACCCACTTTTTCCCTTTTTGGGTGCCCAGAAGGAGCTCACCCCCAGCTCAGAGGTGCTCAGCAGCCCTGGAGCATCCACTGCCACATGGATTTGGGATGTCTGGGATGCTGAGCAGGCTCAGGGACAGGGACAGCAGCACCCCCATCCGAGTGTGGCATTCCTGTCCCTGAGACAGGGCTGGGCTCCCCCAGTGAGGCTCTCTGGGCTCCACTCTGGTGAGACCTTCCCAAATCTTTGCTGAGCCATTTCTGGCTGCTCCCAAAGCCCAGCAGCAACCAGGGGTTTCTGTGACAGCTCTGGCCACCAGGGGAGGTGTGACACCAGAGGTTTGTGTGGCAGCAGGGGTTTGTGTGACAGCTCTAGCCACCAGGGCTGGTGTGACACCAGGGGTTTGTGTGGCAGCTCTGCCCCCCTACAGGTGACCCCTGCCCCGTGGAGGCCCAGCTGCATCCCGGGCCCCATCCCGAGGGATGCCCAGGGCTGCCCTCTGCCAGCCCAGCCCTGGCAGTCGGCTCCCCTGGCTCTGAAGGCTCCTGAGCCCTCTCTCAGAGCATCACACTCCCTGCCCCACCCAGCTCTCCCCAGCCGGGCTCCCAGGCAGAGATTCCCCTCCTGAGCAGCCTGAGCAAAAGGTAAATACACTGAAGCCACACTCCTCAAACTGAAGCAAACATCTCCATTTGATATTGTGCTGAAGAGGATTTAATTTGCTTTTGGCTGTGCAGCCTCTGCCCGAGGATGGGGTTTATAATTTATTCAGCAGCCAGAGCATTTCCGATTCTGTCAGAAGTTCCTCACAAAGAAAGCCACGGGGGCGGGGTTGTGCAGCAGAATTGTATTTATATTTTAATTTTTTTAAACAAAGCAAGCAGGGTCAGCTCTGAATTTCTAAAGCGTCTGCGAGATGTGCAGACTTTTAAAGCTCTCCTGAGAGAGCGCTCACATCTTTTCTTCCATCCTGGCTCGTTCTGCTCGGCAAAGTCGATCCCTGAAACTTTGTTTTGCAAAAAAAACAACGCAAACCTGCCTGCCTCGCTCACCGAGCCGCCGGGCTCCAACCCCCCGTGGTTCCTCTAGCGAAAACAAAGAGCAAATTAACACCCCAGACCTCTCTTTACTCTCAAACAATTCCACAGGAAAACAATTTAGCTTTCACTAATCGAGGCCAGGAGTTGAAAGCAGCCTGGGCTGTGCACAGCAAACAAAAGCGGGTCAGGTTTTTGCCTCTTTCCCTCGGACTGGGTTTCAGAGGAGCTCCCAGGGCTGGTGCTGATCTATCTGAGGCTGCGAGATGCTGTGTCAGACAGGGCTGCAGAGACCCTGAGCCCCAGAGGGCCCTGTGGGTGCCCCAGGAGGGTGAGATGTGTGCAGCGTCCTGAACCACTGCCCCCATGACCTTGGCTCCCAGAACTTCCAGAGCCAGCCCGGGGACAGCCCGAGCTCCCAGCTCCACCTTCCTGTTGCCCCAGAGAGGCAAAAACGAGAGAGAGTCTTTTAGGGATGCCTGAACTGAGGGGTACCCAAAGGAATTTCCCAGGAGGAGCTGGCAGGGCCAGGACTCTCCAGCAGCCTGGGTTGTGTTTGGGGGGTAGCTGAGCTTCCAGGGGCTCCTTCTTTAACCCCAGCAGGGACTGGGGCAGGGAGATTGTGCCCTGCCCAGGTGAGACCCCACCTGCAGAGCTGGCCCAGCCCTGGGGCCAGCACAGGGGGGACATGGAGCTGCTGGAGAGAGTCCAGAGGAGACATCAGAGATGCTCCAAGGGCTGGAGCCCGTCTGCTCTGGAGCCAGGCTGGGAGAGCTGGGGGTGCTCACCTGGAGAGGAGAAGGATCCAGGGAGAGCTCAGAGCCCCTTGCAGGGCCTGAAGGGGCTCCAGGAGAGCTGGAGAGGGACTGGGGACAAGGGCTGGAGGGACAGGACACAGGGAATGGCTCCCGCTGCCAGAGGGCAGGGATGGATGGTGAAAGGAATGAGGTGTCTCTAAAACAACCTGTGGGCCTGCTGGTAGATAAAGCCAGAGACTGAGAGGTGAAAGAAGCAGTGGGAGGAACCATAAATTCCAGAGGAGTTCCACTAATTAACACAGACTGTTGCTCACCCAAGGCTGTGCTAAATCCCTGGACTTAGAGAACAAGAACAGAGAATCAGAAAAAGGAGGAGGGGGATGCCCATTAGAAGGGGACCTGTACCAGGCCATTTGGGAAGTCTGTACCTTACAGGTACCTCAACCAGTGTGGAAAGAGAGGGAAATGCAGCCGGGAAATTGGGATAACAAGGAGGCTGTGCCCTCTAGCAATGTGAGAGAACCGGGGGAATGCCCCATGCTCTCCCTTTATCCAAATAAAGTTACAGGGCTCCTTTGTCTCCTTTTTGGACATAAACCTCTGCTTGGTGTTTGTGGGTTAATTTTCCTGACAATGGGATATTAGGAAAATACTGTGAGGGTGGGCAGGCCCTGGCACAGGGTGCCCAGAGCAGCTGTGGCTGCCCCTGGATCCCTGGCAGTGCCCAAGGCCAGGCTGGACATTGGGGCTGGAAGCACCTGGGACAGTGGAAGGTGTCCCTGCCATAACAGGGGTGGCGCTGGGTTGGATTTGGTGTCCATCTCAATCCAAAGCAGCTCATGACTTTATGATTTTCCAAGCAGAGGGAATCCCAAAGCCAGGTCCCATGGCAGTGCTCCTGCAGGCACAGTCTCTGTGGAAAGGGCTGGAGCAGGGCACGGTCAGGGGGTGGAGGCAGCCCAGGGCCCCCAGGGCTGCCCCAGCACCAGACCCCAGGGCAGCTGAGAGACAGCTCAGTGCCACAGGGCTGGGGCTGCCCCGGCTGGCACAGACATACAGCCTGAGCTTGGGGAGTGAGCAGGAGCTGGAATTCCTGTGTTACCCTGAGCAGCCTCCAGGGACACGGCCCTGCCTGGAGCCTTCACTCTTCTGGAACAAAGCCTGCAGATGAGTGGAGCCCAGCACTGCAGGTGGGCACAGAGCCACACCAGGTGTCACTGTCACATTTTCTGAAAAATCCCTTCACCAGGATTCTTCTGGGAAGCTGAGAAGCCTCAGAGAGAAATGAAAACAATAATTATCTGATTGCTTCTCCTGTTTTGCTGCTTTGGAATGTGGTTTGGACATTGTTTATCCAACTGGTCATTGTTTGATTGGTTTCATGTGAATTGTTTTAACTTAATGACCAATCACAGCCAGCTGTGTTGGACTCTGAAGAGTCACGGGTTATTATTATTATCTTTTAGTCTTCTGTAAGTATCCTTTCTCTATTCTTTAGTATAGTTTTAGTATAGCATAATATAACATAAAACATAACATAACATAAATATCAGCCTTTTAAGAACATGGAGTCAGATTCATTCCTTCCTACCACGGGGGACCCCAGAAAATACCACACCCCAGGGGCTGCCCCAGTACTGCACCCCAGGGCAATCCCTGAGGGATCTCCTGTGGGGAGAGCTGAGCTGGTCTTGGGATTTGTGAAGGGGAAAAATCCCCCAGATGACTCCATGACCCAAACCCACAAATGCATGGGGCATCCACTGCCAGCCACGGGGCCTGCTGGGCTTCAGCAGCAGTGGGGTTCCTGCAGTGCACTCCTGGAATGTTCCACAGAGGGGATTTGTCACTCAGGCAGGAAAGGGACCTGTGGGGGTGAGACAGGCACAGACGCTGCTGCCACACCCCGGGGGGGGGCGGGGCACAAACCAAACAATCATGGAGTCAGAAAGGCTGGAAAAGCCCTCTGAGATCCCCAGTTCCAACTGCTCCCCCAGCACTGCCCAGGGCATTTCTCCCCCACATCCACAGGGATGGGGACTCCTCTGGGCCCTGAGCAGTTGGGCCAGAGCTGGAGTTCCTCTTCTTCAGGTGTTCCCCCAGATCCTCCCCAAACTCAGGGCCCAGACCCCCCTGGCTGCATCTCAGACCCCAAATAAGCAGCAGCTGTGGCTGCTGAGGTTCCCAGATCCAGTACAGGCACTGAGCTCCCTCCGTCCCTCCCTCTCCATGGGGACCCCCCTGCTGCCCAGCTGGCCAGAGGAGCAGCTCAGGGGCCAGCAGGGAGCTGAGCTGGGCCAGGAGAGCCCAGAGGAAAGGGGATGGCACACTGAAGCTGGCCTGGGGCCACACAGCACTGGGGGGGCTGTCTGGAGGGGGAAGAAGGGAAAAGTCAGGGGTGGGCAGGCTGGGCATGGGGACAGGGACGTGGGGCTGCAGCCCCTGTCCCCAGGAAGGGCTGGCCCTGCTGAGGGTGCTCCTGCTCCCACACAGCTGTCCCAGCCCTGCTCCACTCTCCTCAGAAAAGCAGAATGGAGCACAGGACGTGAACAGGAAAAGGTGCTCAGGCCATGGCCCAGGAGCTGAACAGGAGATCCAGGCAGACAAGGAAGAGCTGCATTTCTCAGCAACATCCCAACTCTGCAGCAGGGTGAACAGAAAAAAAATAAAGGCCTTAAATATGACAGATTAATGGGCTAGAGCTGAAATATGAGATTAGAAATTTCAGAATATGCCTGCATATTCCAGGTGCTCTTTAAATTTGTACAATTCAGTTACTCTATTATGTGCAATTTAATTGCCTAAGAAATCCATATCACTGTGTGCTTTCAGTAGCCTGAGCAGGGGCTCCTCACTTCTGCAATCTTTATTCAGGTTGGTTTTAAAGACTGAAATGTGAGCTCTCCTGGGTGCAGGCAGTTTACTAAATCAAGTGCCAGCCATAGGCTGGAGAACAAAAGGAGGGTCCAGCAGCAGAGGGAGGCAGGGTCTGCATGGCCAGGCTGCCCAGCAGCCCCTGGGGTTAACAAAATCCATGGAATCACAGAATCATAGAATTATTAATTGTTAATTATAGAATAGTTGGAAGAGACCTTGCAGCTCACCCAGTGCCACCCCTGCCACAGTCAAGGACACCTCCCACTGTCCCAGTCTGCTCCAAGCCCTGTCCAGCCTGGCCTTGGGCACTGCCAGGGATCCAGGGGCAGCCACAGCTGCTCTGGGCACCCTGTGCCAGGGCCTGCCCACCCTTCCAGGGAACAATTCCTAATTCCCAATCTCCCATCCATCCCTGCCCTCTGGCAGTGGAAGCCATTCCCTGTGTCCTGTCCCTCCATCCCTTGTCCCCAGTCCCTCTCCAGCTCTCCTGGAGCCCCTTTAGGCCCTGCAAGGGGCTCTGAGCTCTCCCTGGAGCCTTCTCCTCTCCAGGTGAGCACCCCCAGCTCTCCCAGCCTGGCTCCAGCCCTCGGAGCATCCATGGCCTCCCCTGAACCCAGACTGGGAGGGTTGGGCACAGCCTGGGCAGCAGAGTGGGGCTGGCACAGCAGCAGGACCCTGGGCACAGGAGGGCTCAGGGGCTTCTGCTGCCCAGCTTAGGGGAATGCTGAGCAGACACTGGGGGGGCAGAGCCAGACCCCAGAGACCCCAGGGCAGGGTCAGCCCCAGTCCCCCCTCTGCTCTGTCCCTGTGAGCAGAGAGGGCTCAGGGCCACTGCAGTCTCTGACTCCCTGAGCTCTGGCAGCCCTTTCTGAGAAAATCCCAGCTCCTGTGCCTGATCTGGCAGGATGGGAGGATCAGGGCTGATCCTGACTGGGCAGGGAGCCCATGGGGATGGGCAGGAGCCTCAGCAGGGGCTGAATGCATCGTGAGCCTTGTCCAGGGACAGCAGCCACCCCAGGATCTCACCCACAGCCTCCTTCTCTGGGCTCAGCATGTCTGCCTGGACTGGGGACAGGGGATGGAGGGACAGGACACAGGGAATGGCTTCCACTGCCAGAAGGCAGGGATGGATGGAATATTGGGAATTAGGAATTGTTCCCTGGGAGGGTGGGCAAGCCCTGGCACAGGGTGCCCAGGGCAGCTGTGGCTGCCCCTGGATCCCTGGCAGTGCCCAAGGCCAGGTTGGGCAGGGTTGAACACTCTCTCTTCTTGTCCCTGCCGTGGCATCCTGTGGTTCTGGGGGATATCAGGCACTGAGCAGCAGTCCTTGAGCTGAAAATCTCACCTGCAAATCCACTCAGGCCCCTCCTGGAGACCCTGGGCAGAGCCAGGCCCTGTGAAGAGAGATCTCTGTGAATAATCCTCTCTCAGACACTCAGCCTTGCACAGGCAGAGCAACCAGCTGAGGGATATTTAAGGTTGCTCCTGAGCACTTAATATAGTTTATATTTACAGCTTAATGGCTTTTCAGCATCACTAACTTCCACTCCAGCAAAAAGACTTCTACGGCATTGCCTCGGCTTAAGTGCTAACGACATCTTCACATTAATAAATATTTTAAAACAGTGCAACTCTAAACTCCCCTGGCACTGAGCCAGCATCCGCCCAGCTGGAGCCATCTGCACACGGGAACAGACCAGGGGAAAGCCCCTTCCAGAGCAGCCCTGCCTGCCAGGCTGCCCCCTTCCCTCTCCACATCCCAAAGCACGGCCACAGGGATCCCTGGCCCTGCTCCTGATCTGCATCCTGACTGTGAAAAATGCCTATTTTATGATTGGCTTTTTGCCAATATTAAAATATTTGAATATTTAGAGTATTATATGTGTTGTGTTAGAAAGTTATGCTATGTTAATTTTCTTAAGTAGTGTGTTAAATATAGTTTTAGGTTGTAACAAAATGTTACAATAGAATCTATGCTATGCAGGATACTTTTTTCAAAGAAAGGACTCACACCAGATAGCAGTCACAGGACACCTCAGTCTTTCAGAGAAAGAGAATTTATTGCCCCCATTATCAGAAGAAATGAACTTTTTCCTGCCTCGCTCAACCCTGAAGACGCCATCAGGATTAAGATGAAGAAGCTGACACTGCCCCGACAGAATCCTGTGTTTGAATGGAATTTATGCATCATGTATGAGATGTATGAATATGCAACAGGCTGTTGCTTTTAAGGGTTAATCCTCTGTTAACGTGGGTCCTTTTTTGGGCTTTTGTTGCCCAGAAAAGGCACCCCGATGTTTCATTATCATTAAACTTTTATAAACAAGTAATTGGCGTTTTTCACACTGATTCCAGACTGCCTCAGGTGCTCCAGGCTCTGCTCTCACCTCACTTCACTTCCCAGGGGCTTCCTGGGCTTCACTCCTGGAGGATGGGGCCAGGCCTCAGCTCTGTCCCCCCGCTGCTCCTCAGAATTCCCCTTCCCTCTCCTACAGCCACTCATCCCTTTCGTGTCTGAGCCCTGGGTGCTGGGAACAGCAGGAGGGGCCTCTGTGTGTGCTCCCACACCTCACAGACACCCCAAAGCCTCCACGTACACCCCAAACCTCCACATACAGCCCAAAGCCCCCATACACACCCCAAACCTCCACTCACACCTCAGAGCCCCCACAGAGACCCCAAACCTCACACAGACCCCAAAGCCCCCATGTACACCCCAAAGCCCCCACATCCACCCCAAAGCCCCCATGTACACCCCAAAGCCCCCATGTACAGCCCAAAGCCCCCATGTACAGCCCAAAGTCCCCATGTACAGCCCAAGTCCCTCCCAAAGTCCCAGAAGCCCCAAAACCTCCTGGCAGCCCCAGGAGCTGCTGCTGCTGTCTCCAGTGCCAGGGCCCGTGCTGAGGTGTTCCCAGACTGTCCCCAGGGTCTTAGGTATCCTCAAGATCCAGAGAGAGTCATGGAGAAGGGCAGAGGTGCAGGCTGGCAGAGCTGAGCCCTCAGCCAGGAGCTCAGCTGTTCCCAGGAGATCCCTTGGCCCGTGGCTCTCCCAAGGGATGGAGCTACCAAGGAGCAGGACAAGAACCAGGAGGCTCCTGGCACTCAGAGGGCTCTGCTGCTCACAGAACCCTCCCCTGCTGAAATGGGGGTGCTCTGCTGCTGCAGAGGCCCGGGACCATCCATCCCCAACGAGAGGCAGGTGCTGAGGCCCAGGGCCTGGGCAGTGCTGGGGAGTTCTCCTGTCCTGGCTGGAACCCCGGGGTCCTGCCCAGCCCTGTGCCAGCCTTCCCAAACCCAGAGCTCCTGCTGCAAACCCCCTGGGCATCAACCCTGGGCATCCCTCTGCCAACGGAAGGGATGGCATGGGGCGGGGGTGGGTGTGTGTCTTTTTGTGTCCCTTCCAGGGAGACAGTGGCACCAGAGCCTCCCCTCTGCCACTCCAACCAGCAAAGCCAGGGCTGAGAGCAGCGAACACGCTGGGCCAGCTCTGCTTTGCATTCTCAGGATGGTTTCCCAAGAAAAAGGGGAAAACCCCACCCCAGCTGGCTGTGAAGGATCCAGCTCTGAAGCAATGTTTGGACTGTACAGGAAATTTTACAAAGCTCAGCTGAAGGAGAGCCTTGCCTTGTACAGGGAGAGATAAAAATCCTCCGTGCTCACAAATGAATGTTCACATCTGCTGTGCACAGCATTATCTTGCTCAAAGAGGGGAGAGAAGAAAGAAAGGGGAAGGGAAAAAAAAAGGAAGTAAATGGAACTTAGGACGCTTTTCATTTCCCAACAATGTGCAGCAAACTGTGATTCCTATTCATTAAGAGAGAAGATTGACATTCATTAGAGTGAGCATTAAATTCCTCATTCTTCTTCTCTCCTCAAAATTAATCCACAGAGGGTCCTACTCAGTGCTTTCAATATTGAATTTCTAGGAACTACAGTGGGTTTTTTTCCAAATAAGCCAGGCAATTACAAAAGAACATGCTTCTCCCTGGATGGGAAAACAGGCAGTGCCTCTGAACCCTCTGCTGCCTCCTTTTCCAGGGGCAGCTCCACATCTGCACCAGCAGCCCTCGTTTGCTCCTGAAGGAATTTGGGAAGCAACAGCTCTGCCCCAGAGCTCAGAATCCCAGAATCCCAGGCTGGTTTGGGTTGGGAGGGACCTTAAAGCCCATCCAGTCCCACCCCTGCCATGGCAGAGACACCTCCCACTGTCCCAGGCAGCTCCAAGCCCTGTCCAACCTGGCCTTGGGCACTGCCAGGGATCCAGGGGCAGCCACAGCTGCTCTGGGCACCCTGTGCCAGGGCCTGCCCACCCTGCCATGGAACAATTCCTAATTCCCAATATCCAATCCATTCCTGCCCTGTGGCAGTGGAAGCTATTCCCTGGGTCCTGTCTGTACATTGCCTCATAAACTGTCCCTCTGCAATGTCTGCCATGGGTGGCATTGTGTGACCACGAGGTGTGATCAGATATGGGAACCCCACCTTTCTCCATGCACACATGGCTGTGGCTGGGAGGGCACAAATATTACAAATATTCCCATTCCCACAGCACTGGGAGATCTGATCCCTGTGGAGCTGCCTCTGCACAGACAAGCCAGGATTTGGCTCCCCCATCATCTGTCCTTCCTCAGCTGAATGCCAGAGATTTGGTCCATCCATTATGGAATCTCAGGGTGCCCAGGGAAGCTGTGGCTGCCCCTGGATCCCTGGCAGTGCCCAAGGCCAGGCTGGGCATTGGGGCTGGGAGCAGCCTGGGACAGTTGAAGCTGTCCCTGCCATGGCAGGGGCTCTCTAGATGACCTCTAAAGATCCCTTCCCACCCAAACCTTTCCCTGGATCTGTGACAGTGGTGGCTGGACACCTTCAGCACAGGTGCCCACAGAGGTGGGCTGGGGTGACCCCTGGGATCCCCTTGCTGGGATAGGGACATGGCACTCAGTGTGTTCCACAGCAGTTGGGAACAGCTGGGGGCAGCCAGGGTTTTTTGGGTTATGCCCTTTTCTGACCCAGAGATGGGGCATCTGAGAGGTGTTTTAAAAACTTTTACTCCATTTTCAGTCTCATGAGAAGGGTGAGACAATACAGATGTTATAATTCACACCATCACAATCAGAAACCAACCATTTCCTAATTACAATACACTGTCAGCATTTCTTGGCCTGTCAGCTTTAGCCACACCACGTTGTAAATGCCTTAAACCAATCATCTAAAACTGCCGCTCGTGGGTCCCACTACAATGCACCTTTCACAGTTCTATTTCTCCAAAGTATCCAGTCTTATTTGCAAGGCCATCCTTTGAACCTTGTTTCTAGCACCATTTCTCTCCCAACAATGTCTGTCCTATCCCATGGCGTTCCTAAGTCAGCATTTCTTGTCTCGAGGTTTGCACAGAGATGCACACTGTGTGGGCCTTCTGTCGGGCTTTGAGAATTCCCTACAAATCCATTTCCCACCCCAGGGCAGCACAGCTGGAGAGGAGCCTGTGGGAGCCTCCAGCCCCTGTTCCTTCAGCCCTGCAGACACCCAGGGAGCCTGGGCAGCCTCAGCCCAGACAGAGGCTTTTTACCAAAGCACAGCAGTTTGGCTATTTTGCTATTTCCAGGCCACACTCCAGGGCCCAGCCTCTGTCCCTAGGAACAAACTCCCAGCCACTGAAGGTCCTTGCAGGGCAGCCCCAGGAGCTGCCCAGGACAGGCTCTGGAGGGGCTGCAAGGACAGGAACGGGCAGCGATGGACGGGGGCTCTGAGGGGCACGGCTGCCACCGTGGTATTTGCTGAAAAATCCCTTTGTCAGGATTTCTTCTCCTGGGAAGAGGAGAAGCCTCAGCTTCTCCATGTTTTGCTGCTCTGGAATGTGGTCTGGAGATTGTTTATCCAAATGTGTGAATTGTTTTTAATTAATGACCAATCCAAGTCCAGCTGTGTCAGACTCTGGGGAGTCAGTCACGAGATTCTTTATCATTCTTGTTCAGCCTTCTGATGTCTCCTTTCTCTTTCTTTAGTATAGTTGTAGTATAGCATTCTTTAATATAATATAATATCATAAAATAATAAATCAGCCTTCTGAGAACTTGGAATCAGATTCTTGTCTCTCACCTCATCCTAGGCACCCTCACAAACACCACACGTGGCCAACAGAGAACAGAGCAGTGTCCTGCCCCAGGGAAGGTGGAGAGGAGAATCGCTTCTAGAAACTGCCTGTCTGGAGCCACCAGGGCTCTCAGATGGTACCTGAGGATTGTTTAGGTTCTGCCTCTGTGCCTGGCAAGGTCTCCTTCAGCCCTGCTGGGCCCTGAGCTCAGCACTGGGCCCTTGTCCCACAGCAGGGACATGGGCTGGGGGCACACAGGGAGCCTGGAAAACAAGCTCCAAAATCATCTCACCAGGATCAGCCACCCCATCAGGGACACCTCTGAGCCCCCAGGCAAGGAGAACAACTCCCTTCCTGCTCCAGAAGGAGCTGCCGCACTGTTGGGGAAGATGAAACAGGAAAGCCTTATAAATATGATTGCCTGGCAAAAGATTTTGAGAATATGGAAACTGTAAGCGAGATTGAAATGAAAGCAACCTTGGAGATACCTTAGCTACTGAACAACTGGAAAACAATGGCATGGCTGGCTGAAGGCAATCCCCTTTTGATGGAACAACACCCTCTGCTTGCAGGCAGGTCCAAGGGTCAGCGCAGACCCTACTAGCTTGGCAGAAGGGGTCCAAAGAGGAGTTTTTAGGGTTTAAAATGTAACACAGCATGGGAATGTAATGATTCTTATAGGCTGTATGTAAATGCTACAGGATTTGTATCTTGTACTAGATTGGTTAGTGAGAATTAGAATATTCTAATATCTCTTTCTCTTTCCCACTCTCTTTACTTCTCTGGGCCTGCTCTGAGCTGTGGCTGGCAGCTCCCAGCAGGGCCCTGCACCCAGGCCCTTTGCAATAAGCCCCAAGTTCCATGACCCTGGTTTCAGAGATCTCTCATCTCCATCCATACCCACCATCCCACCCCCATCACTCCTGCAGAGCACCAGCACCAGCAGGGAACTGGGAGAGCCTGAGTAAAATCAGGATCCTCCTTTGGTGCAGCCTGCCAGGGACAAAATCCCACCACACCTGAGGGTTCTCCCCAGGCACCCACCTCCTTCTGGCAACCACGGATTGACCACAGCTGCTGCTCACAGCCCTGAGCAGCTCTTCTGGTTAAGGCCCACACAAAGTCCAAAGCTGGTCTAGGGGTCAGAGCCCTGATCCAGTCCTTGGGCCAGTTGAGATCCCAATTAGCCAGTGAAATATGGAATCATGGAATGCTTTGGGTGGGAAGGGACCTGAAAGCCCATCCAGTGCCACCTCTGCCATGGCAGGGACACCTCCCACTGTCCCAGGCTGCTCCAAGCCCCAATGTCCAGCCTGGCCTTGGGCACTGCCAGGGATCCAGAGGCAGCCACAGCTGCTCTGGGCACCCTGTGCCAGGGCCTGCCCACCCTCTGAGTAAAGAATAATTCAGGCCTTGGCCATTCCCACCTGCCACACACCTTAAAGATGCTCCTTAAAATGGTTCACATGAAAAAAAGGATAAATTTTGCTCTCATCTTTGGAATGAGGTTCTTCTCTAAGGCATTAAGAAGCTGGCCTGGTTCTCACTGTTTCCTATGAATATCATCAGAAAATCCTATGGATAGCCGCAGAAAATCCTGTGGATATCACAGGCCTTGTTCCTGTGAGTGCTGGGCAGGGAATGTTCCGCAGCAGCCCCTGCTGTGAGCTGGGGATGCTCCAGTCCCCAGCTGCCTTTGGGGCCGTTCCCCTGGCTGTAAATAATCCCACACCTTGCAGAGCCTGCCTGGCCCTGGCAGGGCTGTCCCTGCTCTGTCCCTCTTGTCCCCAGGAGCCTGTCCCAGTGTCCCCTGAGTGGCCCCACCCCTGGCCAGGCACTCTGAGGTTGCCCAGGAATGGAAACCCCTCCCTGCCCAGCTCCCACCTTCCCATCCCCAGGACAGAGCCTGGGGGGCTCTCCCAGCCCCTCAGCCCCAGGGCTGGGCTCAGCTGGTGCTGACAGCGCCGAGGTTCAGTCCCAGGATGGGCCCTTCCCTCCAGAGCCACCCAGTGACCCCTGTGGATCCCCTCCAGCTCAGGATCGTCCATTGTTGGAATGCTGGGGGACACAAGACAGATGATGGACTTTGGACCTGGTTAACATGAGATTTGATAACAGGATGCCTTGGCATAAGCAAAAGGAACTTTGAAAATTAGACCTGGATTGCGAGAAGATGAAATCAAACAGGTTTCCCAGAAAAAGAAAATCCCATTAAAGTCTGCAAGCAAGAGATGTTGTAATATGCATAGTTTGTGATTGTGATTTTAAGCTAATCATTGTAGTACACATTACTAGTCTCCCTAAAACAGTATATAAGTATTTGTATCCCACAATAAAATGGGATTCTGATCACTGAGTCAGTCTCCTTGTCTCAGTCCATGATCTGGCAGAGCGAAGGGCTCTGGAAGTTGCTCATGCACTGTGGGAGCAGCAGCTTTCCCATGTGGATCCTGCCCTGCTCCCTCTGTTTCCCTGCCCTGCTCCTGGGTGTGAGGACCAGCAGCATCCCCCCCACTGCTCCATGACTCCATCCTGCACTCAGCCCTCTCCAGCACTCCAGCCCCTCTGCCAGGGACTGCTGAGGTTATTGATATTAATGAAGGAGGTTTGGATACACCTCGTGGTGGGTTTGTACCTGCTCCTCTCTGAGTGAGCAGACCTGCAGCACACACAGCACAGCCCCACCTGCTCCTCAGGAGCAGCCCAAATCCAGGACCACAGCAGATCCAAGGGTCCACAGGGTCCCTTGCTGCTCCCAGAGTCCCTGGAGGTGGGAGTGCAATCCCAACCAGCTCAGGCTGCTCCAGGGTTACCTCCAAGGCATCTGTTGTGTTTCCAAACCCTTTGTGACTCTACTGCTTCCCAACCCCTCTGGGAACTGGGAGATGAATCTGTTCTCCTGTGGAGCCCACCACATGGACATCCTGCCTGGCTCCTTCTGGGCTGCTTGGGAAGGCTCCTGCTCTGCTTTCCTGGGTCCTGCTGGCCCAGAGCTACCCCTGCTGCTCCTGGAGGGAGCCTTGTCTGTCCTTGGAGAGCTCCTGCTGACCCTGAGCACTTGTCCCACACAGACATAGACCTGAAGTGGCAGCTGAGGTCACTCTGCAGAGGACACAGCACCAGGGCCACCCCCTGAGCTGCTCATG
Source organism: Haemorhous mexicanus (assembly GCF_027477595.1). Classification (NCBI taxonomy): domain Eukaryota; kingdom Metazoa; phylum Chordata; class Aves; order Passeriformes; family Fringillidae; genus Haemorhous; species Haemorhous mexicanus. Next base: position 768,994 of record NC_082359.1, on the reverse strand, counting down.
GGGCTCTCCAGGTGTGCTCTGCCTGCTCAAAGCCACAGCTGGGGCTGGCACAGCCACAGGGAATCACAGAATTGTCTGGTTTGGAAAAAAAAACCCTGAGACTGTTGAGTCCAACCCTTGAGCTAGCAGCACCATGTTCACCACTAAGCCATGTCCCAGTGCCATACCCACACAGCTTTCTAAGCTTTTCCAGGGATGGGGATCCACCCCTGCCCTGGGCAGCTGTGCCAGTGCCTGACCACCCTTTCCATGAACAAATTTTCCCAAAATCCACCCTGAGCCTCCCCTGGCCCAGCCTGAGGCCGTTCCCTCTCCTCCTGTCCCTGTTCCCTGGGAGCAGAGCCCAACCCCCCCGGCTGTCCCCTCCTGGCAGGAGCTGTGCAGAGCCACAAGGTCCCCCCTGAGCCTCCTTTTCTCCAGGCTGAGCCCCTTCCCAGCTCCCTCAGCTGCTCCTCAGTGGAATTATGGAATTATTCCATGAGAATGGTGCAGAGATCAGCACATCCATCCTGGCAGGGACTGCCAAAAGCCACAAAGCCAATGTGGCAGCACCTTCAGGGGTGTTAATAAAGGCTTTGGTTATTCTGGTGCTGAAATTCCTCTCCCTCCTGCAGTCAGTCCTGTCCCCACTGCAACCCCCCTCTTGTTTGTCCTACAGGAATCCCAGCCCTTCATCTCAGCCTGGGCTGAGCTGGGACAGTCCCATCAGGCACTGCCAGCTCTGCCAGCTGGGATTCCCTCCCTCTCTCCAGGCAAACAGGGAGCTCCCTCCTGCCACAGCAGCCTCTGGATCCATCCCTGGAGCACAGCACTGGCTCCCAAGCCTCTCCCAGCAGCAGGAGATGTGTCACTGCTGATAGATCCGCCAGCCATGGGGACATGAGGGACACAACCCTCCCTCTGGCACTCAGGAGCTGGCTCCAGTCACCCATGCCATGCCATGCTATATCATGCCATGCCATCCCAACCCATCCCGTCCATCCTGCAGGGCAGGGCAGGGTGGGGCAGGGCAGGTCAGGGCTGCTCCCAGAACTCTCCCTGGAGGAGCCAGCTCCATGCTGGATCTTCCCCAGGAGCCAGGCACACACCACTGGTGCTTTTTCCCCCAGTGCCAGGCGATCCCAGCTTGGTGCACCCAGTGACATTTCCCAGGAAAAGAACAGCACAGTAAATGCAAAGGTTAAATTTGCATATTCCCTGTGCTGCTCCAGAGAGCCAGGCAGGCATCCAGCAGGAGCTGCTGCCAGCCTGGGGCACGGCAGCACGAGCAGCCTGTGCCAGCAGGGCTTAGGGGCCTGCTCAGGTGGCACCAGGCACCTTCCTGGGCAAGTGGGAAAGGGAAACAGCCTCAAGGTGCACACCAAGGGAGCTTCAGGTTGGAAATCAGGGACAATTTCTTCACTCAAAGGGTGGTCAGGCCCTGGAGCAGGCTGGAGTCAGCATCCCTGGAGGTGCTCAAAAAGTGAGCAGACATGGCACAGTTTGGTGGCCAGGGGTGTTGGTCAGAGGTTGGATTTGATGATCAGGGAGATCTTTTCCAGCCCTAATGATTCCATTTTTCTGTGACTCTCCACAGTGGCCTTTGGTCCTGGGAGGGAGCAAAGCAAAAGACCACAGGCAGTGGAGGGGACAGCACTGTGGCCCTGCCTCTGCAGAGCAGCCCAGGGCAGTGATGAGGAAACCAGCACCACCTCCTTGTCCCAGGGAGGGACAGCGTGGATGCACTTTGGGAAGGGCCATGGAGCCACCTCTGCATTTACTAACATAACATCTGCTCCAACGGTGTCCTTGGGACTGCAGCACTCCACTTTGTTTCATTGCTTTTGAATCATGTCCTTGACTTTCGTGTCCCTCCTGGGTGACAAACAAGCCATGGCCCGATCACCTTCATGAGCTGTGTGCCCATCCCACACTGATTTTCAGCCCTGTCCCATGACAGATTGTCTCCGTCATATTTTCTGAAAAATCCCCTTGCCCAGGATTTCTCTCCTGGGAAGCTGAGAAGCCTCAGAGAAAAAGGAAAACAATAATTACCTAATTGCTTCTCTTGTTTTGCTGCTTTGGAATGTGGTCTAGACATTGTTTGTCAAACTGGTCATTGTTTGATTGGTTTTATGTGAATTGTTTTAACTTAACGACCAATCATAGCCAGCTGTGTGGGACTCTGAGAAGTCAGTCACAGGTTTTTCCTTATTATCTTTTAGCATTCTGTCTGTATCCTTTCTCTCTTCTTTAGTATAGTTTAGTATAGCACAATATAATATAATATAATATAATATAATATAATATAATATAATATAATATAATATAATATAATATAATATAATATAATATAATATAATAATAAATTAACCTCCTAAGAACATGGAGTCCGATTCATTCATTCCTCCCAATGACAGGGGACCGAGAAAATACCACAACAGATCAAGGAGAGCCCCCGATGCAGCTGTCCCCATGCCCTGCCTGCTCCTCGTGTGTGTGCAGAGTGTCACACACCCAATCCCAGTGTCACACACGCAATCCCAGTGTCACACAGCCAGCCCCAGTGTCACACACCCAGATGTGTCACACACGCAATCCCAGTGTCACACACTCAGTCCCAGTGTCACACACCCAGCTGTGTCACACACGCAATCCCAGTGTCACACACCCAATCCCAGTGTCACACACCCAGCTGTGTCACACAGCTAGCCCCAGTGTCACACACCCAATCCCAGTGTCACACACTCAGTCCCAGTGTCACATACCCAGCCTGTGTCACACAGCTAGCCCCAGTGTCACACACCCAATCCCAGTGTCCCCCAGCCTGGCATGTCCCTGCTCTGTGACTTTGGCCCCTCCACGCTGGGTCCCACGGGCTGTGCTGGCCTGGCCAGGGGCTGTGCCCGTCCCTGCTCCTTGCAGGGCACCAGGGCAGCTGCTCTGGCAGGGTGGCCCCAGAGCTGGCTCGGGCTCTGTCCCAGGAGTTGTGGGTGCCCTGGCAATCCCTGCTCACTCCTGGTCCTTTCTGCACACCCAGGCAGGTTCTGGCTCCCAGCACGGTGACAATTCCCGTGCCATTGGAGCCCTGTCTCCGCCGTCCCTTGCCACCTCTGCCCATGCCAAGTGCTGGGCTCATGCCCTTCCCTCACGGATCTCTCTGGGTCAGAGAGCACAGCAAACACCAGCCCTGAGCAGGGAGGGCTCCCAGCGCTTTTTCAGCTGCAGCCCCTGGTTTAGAGCAGCTGCTGCAGTCCCTGCAGTGCCACAGGGCACCAGGTTACCCCTGGGGACATTCAGCCCAAGCAGGGGGCGTGGGGACAGGCAGGGGCACTCAGACCCTGCCCCTCCTCAGCAGGCAGACAGGCTGGGATAAGCTGGCAGGGATTTATTGGGAGGGCCTGGTGCTCTGGCACACACAGGGGAGGTGCCGGGGGGGCTGCTGACCCCTCTGTCACTAAATCATGGTCTGGACAGCAGGGCTGGCCCTCCCCCCTGTCCTGGTGACCCCAGGGCAAGCACAGCCCCAGTGCACACATCCCCCAGCCACAGAGGGGTGGAACACACCCAGACATCCCATGGAGCTTTAGGGGCTTTCACAGCAGTGCTCCCACCCCCAGCCTTAGGGGTGGCTTCAGGAGCAGGGCTGGGGCACAAATGTCACAGCAAGGGAGTCATGGGCTCACATGGGCCACGCTAAGGCCTTAATTTTAGGAGGAGAGGAGCAAGTTGGAACACTCAGAAACGCAGGTAAAATCAGCAGAGTCCCAACACTTCCAGAGGAGAGGGCTCAGCACCCAGGAGCTGCCTTGGGTGGCACCTAAAGCTGGGAGGGGGCAGAGCTGGAGCAGGCACAGGCTGAGCTGGGGGGTCCTCGTGACTATAAAAACAGGATCACAGAACCCTGGAATGGTTTGGATTGGGAGGGACCTAAAGCTCATCCAGTGCCATCCCTGCGATGGGCAGGGACACTTCCCCTGGCCCAGCTGTGTCTCAGTGCAAAGCACTCTGCACCTGCCCCAGGTGTCCCCAGGTTAAACTTTTCCAAGCTCCCAGTAAACCCAAGCTCCCCAGGAAATGGCCAAACACAGTGTTCTGAGGCAGACTCTGTCCCTGCAGCCCAGCTGGCCACCCCAAAGCTCAGGATTAGTTGTAAGCTTTGAGAAACTCCAGGAAAGCCAAAAATAAACACAGAGAAAGCAAAGCATTTCCCATGAAACACCATGGCCAAGGAAAGGCTCTCCTGGGCTGGCTCCCCAAGGCAGCTCAGGGTCATTTATGGTGCCACTGGTACAAATGTCTCTCCTTGGCTGGGCTGTCCCCTGGGGCTGCCTTCCAGCCTGGGAGAGAAGGGGGCAGGGACTGGACACGATGCCAGGCCAGCAGCACCCCCATCCCCTCCCAGAGCCCCTTCCCAGGGCTTTGGGACCACTCTGCACCCAGCAGAGGACACAGCCTCAGGAAAACAGGAGTAGTGGGAACAATGTTTAAACAACCACTGCCTGATCTCCAGGCCCCACACTGCCCTCAGTGCCTCAGCAGCAAAATTTGTGTCAGGGTAGAAGCTGAGTCTTGGTAAAAGCTTGGGAGAAATGGCTCCATGGGCCTGTGGGTGACATCAAACCCAAGGGTGTGGCCTTGGAGGTCACCTGAAGATGAAGCTGCACCCCTCGGCCAGGCTCTGCCTCCAAGCCCAGCTGGAGCCCCCTCTCACTTCACCCCTGATGTCAGAAATCAAGGTTCAAACCTGGAACATCAAACCTGGAACATCAAACCTGGAACATCAAACCTGGAAAATCGATCCTGCAGGGGCTGAGCCTGATCCTCCTGCCATACCAGGGAGGCTGGGGGGGAACAAACCCTTTGCTTCCCCCCCAGGAGGGCTAAAATCCATTTTGTGGCCTGAAATGGAGCCAGTCAAGTGGGGGATCCAGCAGCTCTGCCCAGGGCTGTGTAAATGGGGGGGAGCAGGGTGGGCTGAGAGTTGCAGCCCATGAACCCAGCCTGGGCAGCTGCCCCTGGATCCCTGGCAGTGCCCAAGGCCAGGCTGGACAGGGCTTGGAGCAGCCTGGGACACTGGAAGGTGTCCCTGCCATGGCAGAGGTGGCACTGGTGGGCTGCAGGGTCCCTCCCAAGCCATTCCATGTTTCTGTGGCTCCTGAGCTGCCCTGGCTGGCTGGCACATGGGCAGGGCACAGCAGCTCTGTGCCAGCAGGGCCAGTAGGAGCCCCCTGCCTGCCCACAGCTCCCAGCTGTGCCATGGGTGACAGGACAGGGACAGCAGGTAATGCTGCCTGCAGCAGTGACCCTGAGCAGCAAAGGGACCCTCAGCCTGGGGACATCCCTGTCCTGAGCCCTGGGGACAGCAGGGTCACTGCTGCCACTGCTGCCACTGCTGCTCTGCTCCCGTGCCAGCCGTGGCTGGTGGATGCAGAGCAGGTCCAACACCTGGTCCCCACGGCCCAGCAGTGTCCTACCACCATCACTGGGGTCAGTGCCACCACTTGGAGCTCAGCATCACCATCATTCACCCCTGCCCCACTCAGGACACACCAGGGACAACCTGAGGGAGGGAGAGAAGTGCCTGGAGTTCATAAACCAGCTTGTGCCAAAGAACCATCCTCTGCACTTGAGTGTGTGCTGGGCACAGCCCCAGAGTGCTCTCAGCACCCACCAGTGCCCCCCTCCACTCACTCCTGGCCATCCCAGCTCATTCCCCCCCCCAGCCCTGCTCATCCTTGGCCAGGGCTGCTCTCAATAATCAATAACAACTTTTGCCCAAACTGAGCCAAACCTTGACTGCCCAGGCATCCAGGAAGAGGAAAAAGCAGTGCCACAAATGCATGGCATGAGGTACATGGCAGGCACTGAGGGGTTGTGTTTGGGGCTGGAATTCCCCAGGCAGGCCTGAATTCAACATGTCTGTGAGGCAAAGGCAGGGTCCATCTGGTTCTGTCTTTACCTGGGTTAAAGGTGAATGGGGACAGAATTAAACAAATCAATTCAATTCAACCAGCAGAAGTTGTGCCAGGGATGGTTTTCCCCAAGAGGGTGCTGGCACTGCCCCGGCTCCCCAGGGAATGGGCTCAGCCCCAAGGCTGCCAGAGCTCCAGGAGCCTTTGGACAGCACTGCCCGGGATGCCCAGGGTGGGGTTGGTGGGGGGTCTAGGCAGGCCCGGGGCTGGATGATCCTGTGGGTCCTTCCAGCTCAGGATATTCTGGGATTCCATGCAACAAATGGCAGCAGGGGACCAAAGCAACCAGGCTTCATGGTGGCAATGTCCCCAGAGGTCCCAGCCCTGCAGGTGACAGGAGAGCCAGAGGAGCTGTCCCAGCTGAACTTTCAGGCAGAAGCGACCAAATCTCTTTCAGCCCTAGGACACTGAAGGTTCCCCCAGCCCCCAGAGCCATTTCCAGAGCAATTCCTGTCATCCCACAGCTGGATGTGCAGATGTTCAGGGCTGCAGATCATGACCAGGGCAGGGCAGCAGCAGGAAATGCCACACTCCTGGAAATCCAGAGCACCTCTGTGCTACCAGAGTGCTCTACTGCTGACAGCAAAAGGGGCCTGGAAAAGCAGGAGGGGAAAGAATCCTGTGTGGAAACTGCTGCTTCCTGCTGAGCTGGACAGAGGCAGAGCCAGAGAGTTCCTCTTCACCAGAAACAGCTCCAAAGGGCCCCTGCACCCCGGGCAGGGCTGCTCTGAGCAGCACAGAGAGCAGAGCTGGGCGCCACACACCAGACTGCAGCACTCCCCAACCCTGGGATCAAACTGGGATCCTGCCACAGGAACTTTCCCGGCACACGGGCTGCTCTCAGAAGGGAAAGGGACAGACAGCCCTCTAGTGTAAAGCCAATGCTAACCGTGTTTGCACGGCCTCAGAGCATTGATCAGGGCCAGAGCCCTCAGGATGTGTGCTTGGGAAGGCACCTGGGCACAGGGAGAGGGACAGCACAGCTCCCACTGCTCCTGAAATCATGCCAGTGCCCGAGGGATGTGCAATCCCAGAACCCCAGATTGGTTGTGTTGGAAGGGACATCAAAGCCCATCCAGAGCCACCCCTGCCATGGCAGGGACACCTCCCACTGTCCCAGGCTGCTCCCAGCCCCAATGTCCAGCCTGGCCTTGGCCACTGCCAGGGATCCAGGGGCAGCCACAGCTGCTCTGGGCACCCTTTGCCAGGGCCTGCTCACCCTCCCAGGGCAGAATCTTTCCTCATATCCAACCTAGACCCACTCTCTGTCAGTTTGGAGCCATTCCCAGTCTCCTGTCTCTCCAGATCCTTGTAGTGCAAGTCCCACAGGTCCTGGTGGCTCCCAGGTGACCATTTCTCTCTGCACAGACAAATCCCATGTTCCCAAACTCTGGATTTGCTCTGAGGCTTTCCAATGACCCCTCTGGACAGGGGAGAGTGTAGAGCTCTCCCAGCCTTACCCTAGCACCCCCAAAGGGCTTCTGAGAGCCCAGCTTGGCCAGCAGCTCATGGCACATCCCTGCAAGGCCCCCATGGGAGCAGGGGAAGCTGAGTTTGGGGGCTCCAAAGGTATTCTCCTTTCTCTCCCTCCCCTGTGCAGAAAGCCAGGCTGAGTTCCCCCTTCCCGGTACACGCGGCTGTGTTGTGCTCAGGGATTATTGTCCATGGCTCCCACCATCACTCACAGCCTTAAGAAAGAGGCACAATTAAAATCAATATTTAAAGTCATCAAACAAGCAGAGGGAGATTTGAGCAGCCCCACAATTTACGGTGACACAACAACCCAGGGTGCAGGGCTGTGCTGCAGCGCCGAGAGCGCACTTCTGCCCACAGTCTTCAAAATTTAATGAAAACTCACCAGTTTTAAACACTTCCCCAACTCCAGCTCGCAAAATCTGTCACTTTGATGTGAATGGTCCCAGTCTCAGACTAATCAGTCACTTTTACTTCCTCTTTAGTAGCTAAAGACGCAAATGAACTCCCTGCAAACCGCACAGCTCCGGGAGGAGAATTTAGCAGCCAGATGGTTCTTGCAAAAGATTGGTTTTTAAAAAAAAAATAAAAGTGAACCCGTTTCCCCCATGAGCAGCTCACGGGAGATGAGATGACACATCACAAGTGTGACATTAGAGCATCACTTCTGCCAAAGAAATGCCCCTTCCTAAAGCACCACGTAAATCACAATTATCACTAATAAGGGATCAATTAGTGCAAGGCACTGTAATTATCCCCTACACTCAGGGAAGAAAGGGAAGCATCACGCTGGAATGCAAACATCCCTTTGTTTCCAGCAGAAGGTGCAGCACGGAGAGAGAAAACAAAGCACGGAGCTCTGGAAAGGCACCAGGACTCCCAGAGCCAGGGAGGGAACGTGTCCAGCTCCAGCGGGACTGAGAAAAGCTGGGCTGGAAACTCCCATCCAGGCACTGAGCCTTCCTCTGCCGCTGGATCCCTCTGCTTCCCTGTGGAATTGCAGCTGCGGGCGGGATCAGAGCACAGCTGACAGCAAAGGCACTCAGACCACGGATCAAGGACAGAAATGCTGGACAAGGAGGTTTCTGGGAGTCGGTTCCAGTCAACAAGCACCTTGGGGCACAAGGGTTTGGATCTTCTCAGGATGCAGCTCCTGGAAGGAAGAAGGAGCTGATGTCCAGCCCTTGTTCTGGGCTGGCTGGGCTGGAACTCCACTGTCCCAGGTGCTCCAAGCCCTGTCCAGCCTGGCCTTGGGCACTGCCAGGGACCCACGGGCAGCCACAGCTGAGTGGGGCAAGAAGTGCAGGGAGTTCTGCTCCTGGGGCTCCAGCCCCTTCCCAGCTCCGTTCCCTGCCCTGGACACGCTCCAGCCCCTCCAGGTCTCTCCTGGCAGGAGGGTCCCAGAGCTGCCCCAGCACTGGAGGTGCCCCAGCAGTGCCAGCTCAGGGGACGGGCACTGTCCTGATCCTGCTGCCACCCCAGGGCTGCCACAGCCCAGGAAGACCAGAAGCCTATAGGATGTCATAGAACCAGAGAACCACAGAGTCCAGAGTGGGTTGGGTTGGGAGGGACCTTAAAGCCCACCCAGTGCCACCCCTGCCATGGCAGGGACACCTCCCACTGTCCCAGGCTGCTCCAAGCCTGGTCTTGGGCACTGCCAGGGATCCAGGGGCAGCCACAGCTGCTCTGGGCACCCTTTGCCAGGGCCTGCCCACCCTGCCAGGGAACAATTCCTGCCCAATATATGTCCTAGTATGTCCTACAGGATCAGGCAGAGGGAATTATGATGGTTGGGCTAGGCAAATAGAAGGTGAAGGGAGATTTAATTCCAGCCTCCAGCTACTCCAGGGCAGTTGAAAGGATGGCAGAGCAAAGCACACCTTTGTGTGGCCAGGTGACACCGCAAGGAGCCACTGCACCTTGGGAGTTTCAGTTAAGACATAAGGAAAAGCTTTTTCATCAGCTCCAGTACTGGGAAAGGCCAGCAAGGTTCCATCATTGGAGCTTTCCAAAGCTTGGACAGAGAAATCCACAGCAGAAACCCACAGCAGACCTGAGCTGAGGTGCAGTAGCCCCTCCTCCCAGCACCACAAGGGTTCTGGGATTTGGCCAGGTCTGTGTGTCCTCAGAGAGGCCCCTGTCCCTGCAGGGTGTCAGGAAAGGCTCCCAGCACAAGGAGCATCTGAGGACTGCAGAGCTGCAGGGAGCTCTGTTTAATTACCATTGATGTGGGCCCGGAGGCTGGCGGGGCTGGAACCAGGCCACATCAAACTGGCCAGGGGCTCCTTCCCCAGGAGCAGCCACACAGCAAAACAGGCACAGGACAGCTGTGTGCAAGGTCTGCTGCCACCCTGAGTGTCCCACTGCCACCCTGAGTGTCCTGCTGACACCTTGAGTGTCCCTGTTGCCACCTTGAATGTCCCTGCTGCCACCCTGAGTGTCCCACTGCCACCTTGAGTGTCCTGCTGCCACCCTGAGTGTCCTGCTGCCACCCTGAGTGTCCCTCCCATGGCACCTGGCTGTGACCCCTGCTTTTACCCCTCTTTGCTACCTCCCCAGCACCTGCTCTGACCTCACAGGGAGCCAGCACGAAATCCCCCATCGCTCCTGCCCCAGCCCTGCCACACCCAGGGACAGAGCCAGGTACCCCCAGGTCACCGGACATGGTGCTGCCCCAGGCCAGGTGAGAAAGGCTTGGGCTGCCAGACAGGCTGTGGAGGAGGACAGGGCATCTCCATCCTTGGGAAGACATCCATGCTGGACAGGACAAGCCCCTGAGCAGCCAGATCTGGCTTTGAAATCAGCTGTGCTTTGAGCCAGAGGTTCTTTAGATACCTCCAGATGTGCTCCAGGTGTATCCAGATTATAATATCCAAAATATTCCATTATTTCATGAAAGCAAATATTCTGAGCCTGGCTTGCCTGAGCCATGCAGACAGGACCCAACACTGCTCCATGAGAGTCATCAGGGTGATGCCTCACACTGCTGAGCTCTCCAGAAACTGAACTGAAAACCCCAGCATTGGAGTGTTTGTGTTTCTTTGTTTCCAGTCTCCTTGATGCTTTGCATGTGCTTGTGGAGTGTTTCTGCTTTCCTTGACAACCAGGGAGGATTCCAAATAAAACTCAAGTGCTTTGTTAATCTCCTGGTTCCAGGAGAGGGACAAAAAATGCTGTAAAATCTGTAGTGTGAAGGTTGGGAGGAAGGTGGGCCAGCCCAGAGACACAAACCTGCTGTGGATGCAGCAACAGCCCTCAAGAGATCATCAGTCTTGTCACCTGCCACTGTGGCATGGCTAAGGAGGTGATCAGTGACTGCTCAGCCTCCACACCTCAGCTCTGGGCTGAGTCTAAGCATATCCTGGGTCCCCTGGGACATAACTCAGCATCATCTCTGAGGACGGTGCTGGAAAAGCTGAGACTACATCACAGAAAGGCTCATTGACCTGGTCAAGGATACAAAGCAGGGCCAAGAGCAGACTCCAGAAGCCTTCTAGGAGCACTCCAAAAGCAAAGCAGGCAGGTCAGGGGCTGTACCACACCACAGATGTGCTCTGCCTGTGCCACACCACAGATGTGCTCTGCCCACAGCCCAAGGGAAGCAGCCATGTCACCTGCCCTGAGCCCACACACCCCTCTGAACACCATACAAAGGAGGAGCAGCACCCCCAGCCCCCCACTCCCCTGTGTCCCAGCAATGTCAGGCACACACAGCTCAGGCTGAGGTGAGTTTGCACATTTGAGCAAACTCTGCACTAATTCCTCCGGCACCTCTGCGCAAGCACGGCAGGATCCATCCTCAGCCTCTTTCAGCTGATTAAGACTTTTCAGTACAATTGTCCCCTTTTCCCTCAGCCTCTGGAAACCTCCAGGAGTTGCAGCCGCAGCAGGAAAGGGGAGGAGAAGGTGGGCTTTGTGTCTCATCAGCCTCACTCCTCCCTCCCACAGTGCTGGGTGTCTGTGATAGAGAAGCCCTGACACCCTGCTACTCACAAATCCCAGACAGATCCACCTGGCTCTGGGACACAGCACAGAGCTTCCCACGCGGCCAGGAGGGACAAGCCCTCCCAGAAAGTCCCAGGAGGGACAAGTTCTCCCAGAAAGTGGCAGCCCTTGCAGGCCCCAGGCTGGGCTGCTGCCCGTGACAGCCCCCCTGTGCAGTGGTGCAGGGTGCTCCTGTTCCACGGGGGCTGTGCCCCCTGCATAAAGAGAAAACCTCTTCAGGAACATCAAAAGAGGTGCCTGGCACTCGGAGATCTGTCTCACTGAAGGTGACAGCAGCAGAGAGCATTGCAAATCCAAGGGGAAGAGGACAAACACCTGGCAGGAGCGGCTCCTCCCTGGCCCCTGCAGGTGAATCCCGGCTGCAGCTGCCCCAGCAGGGCAGGGGCTCCAGCATGGCAGGGCCGAGCAGAAACCAGAGCTCAGCTCTGGGCACTCTGCCTCATCCTGCTCTGCGTGCAGCCTCGGGCTCAGGCCGTTTTCCTTCTCCTTGTGCATGCATCAGGGGGAAGGGAAGGGAAGGGAAGGGAAGGGAAGGGAAGGGAAGGGAAGGGAAGGGAAGGGAAGGGAAGGGAAGGGAAGGGAAGGGAAGGGAAGGGAAGGGAAGGGAAGGGAAGGGAAGGGAAGGGAAGGGAAGGGAAGGGAAGGGAAGGGAAGGGAAGGGAAGGGAAGGGAAGGGAAGGGAAGGGAAGGGAAGGGAAGGGAAGGGAAGGGAAGGGAAGGGAAGGGAAGGGAAGGGAAGGGAAGGGAAGGGAAGGGAAGGGAAGGGAAGGGAAGGGAAGGGAAGGGAAGGGAAGGGAAGGGAAGGGAAGGGAAGGGAAGGGAAGGGAAGGGAAGGGAAGGGAAGGGAAGGGAAGGGAAGGGAAGGGAAGGGAAGGGAAGGGAAGGGAAGGGAAGGGAAGGGAAGGGAAGGGAAGGGAAGGGAAGGGAAGGGAAGGGAAGGGAAGGGAAGGGAAGGGAAGGGAAGGGAAGGGAAGGGAAGGGAAGGGAAGGGAAGGGAAGGGAAGGGAAGGGAAGGGAAGGGAAGGGAAGGGAAGGGAAGGGAAGGGAAGGGAAGGGAAGGGAAGGGAAGGGAAGGGAAGGGAAGGGAAGGGAAGGGAAGGGAAGGGAAGGGAAGGGAAGGGAAGGGAAGGGAAGGGAAGGGAAGGGAAGGGAAGGTAAGGTTTGGGAAGGGAAGGTTTGGGAAGGGAAGGTTTGGGAAGGGAAGGTTTGGGAAGGGAAGGTTTGGGAAGGGAAGGTTTGGGAAGGGAAGGTTTGGGAAGGGAAGGTTTGGGAAGGGAAGGGAAGGGAAGGGAAGGGAAGGGAAGGGAAGGGAAGGGAAGGGAAGGGAAGGGAAGGGAAGGGAAGGGAAGGGAAGGGAAGGGAAGGGAAGGGAAGGGAAGGGAAGGGAAGGGAAGGGAAGGGAAGGGAAGGGAAGGGAAGGGAAGGGAAGGGAAGGGAAGGGAAGGGAAGGGAAGGGAAGGGAAGGGAAGGGAAGGGAAGGGAAGGGAAGGGAAGGGAAGGGAAGGGAAGGGAAGGGAAGGGAAGGGAAGGGAAGGGAAGGGAAGGGAAGGGAAGGGAAGGGAAGGGAAGGGAAGGGATCCCAGTGCCCTCAGGCAGCAGGGCTGTGCTGGGCTGGGCAGGGTTGTACCTGCAGCGATGCAGCAGCCTCGGGCATCCTCCCCTGCCCTGTCCCCAGCTCACAGGCTCCTTGCTGCTTCTGAGATGAAAAATGTGGAAAATTCTCATCTATGCTGCTTCTGGTTGTTCCTTTGGAAAGCTGAGGCCCAAGTCGTTGTTGGGGTCAGAAGAAGATTACACAGGGCCTGTGGCAGCAGGCACAGCCTGGCACAGGGAATGTGGCATCTCGGCTGGGCATCCCCATGGCCCTTGCCAGCTTCCAGCTCCACAGGATGAGTGGATGGAGCAAGAGCCACTCTCCTGCCCTTGCATTCCAGACCCTGGAGCAGGGCAGAGCAGAGAGAGATGCTGTGTGACAAATGTCCCTTTGCTCTTTCCCACCAGCCACTCCCTCTCCTTCCCACTCCTTTATGGACACACCAGGCTCCCGGGAGGTTTTCCCAAGCCAAGCCTGGAGCTCCTGAGCTCCTGAGTTTGGCATTGAGAGAATTCATGAGGGGCCTGGCTGGTTCAGCACGTGCTGCCCACAGCCCTCCACACTTCCTCACTGCTTCTCATTAACTCCTCCTCTGGCCCAGCTTTGTCTAGGAAAACATCCCAGATCCAGCAGGAAACAACGATGTCTGCACCAGTTCAACGCCCAGGCACCAAGTGGTGCAATAGCACCTCTACCTTTTTGCCCTAAAATTCCTCTTTAAGCACATTCCTCCTTAGAAAACCTCTCCAAACACAGCCTTTGATGGGCCCATGGAATACCGGTCTGAGGTCTGTGCCGGGGGCTGGGAAAGGAGGGACAAAGCCCAGAAAATGCAGCGGGCCCTTGATAAAAAATTTACATTATAAAGACAGGAAATACAGAATAATGCAATGAATGGTGTCTTCTCTCAAGAGGAAAAAAAGATCTGCTCTCACATCTGTGATGTCGATGTAGGTTCTCATATTACAGGGGTTTGTATTCGGGTTAAAAAAAAAAAGGAATAAGCATAGAAAGCCCTTTTTCAGTAAAAATGAATCGTGTTAATAAGGCAGCAAGTGCTGAGAACAGGGAAAGCTCTGCCTGTCCAACCGCCCCTGGTGGCTATTTCTGGCTTACAAGGCACTTGAAGCATCCTGGCAGCCCACAGTGGGAAATGTAGTCCAGATCCAGCAGGATGGACACTCAGCTAAACAGAATCCCCCAGGTTCCTCAGGACTTTCCAGCCAAACCTGCCAGCAAGCCAGCCTCTCACAGGAGCAATTCATAAACTGCAGCAAAAAACCAAACAATTCAAACCCAAACTCCTCCAAGCCTTGATCTATAAATAAAGCCGTTGTAAGAGAGTTTTTATATTTCATTATCCCCTGTGTTGTTCCACACGATGCTGGCGGCAGCCGGGAGTGTCAGTGCGTGGGGAGAGCAGCGCTGCAGCAGCAGCGGGGATGGAGCGCAGGGGATCGGGGCACACCCAGCACCTGCACGGCTCTGCCGGCACCGCGGGTGACAAAGAGCCCCGGGCACAGGCCGGCACCGGCTGAGCAGGGCACCGAGCCCTGGGCTCGGATCGATGGCAGCCCTTGCGCCCCGGCAAATGGAGGTTCGGCTGTCAGCATCCCCTCCGGGCCCGGGGAGAAGCTGGTAGCCGAGCCTGCTCCCGAGGTGTTCCCCAAACAGGAATAAATTGGCCATTTCACATTTCAGTTCGACACAAAGCCTCTCGAGGAGGCAGTGTGCGGTGTGGATCACAGCTTGGATGTGTCCTTTGATCGTCACAAATAAATCAGCCAGAGTGCCCTCCAAAATAGAAAGGAAATGAGAATTATATCTGTGTCGTTGACGGGAACGGGAAGCGAGCTGGAGACGGCACAGCCGGGAGCAGAGTCAGAGCGGGCAGAGGCTCAGCATGCCCAAACCTCCCCTGGCCAGCGCCCGGCCAGCCCGGGAGCTCCCACGATGGGCTGATCCCTCCCGTTCAAAACTGCAATCCGTGAGCTGGCTTCCCAGCGAGCACACCTGGGCGGCACAAGCTTCTCGAGCGGGCTGAGCCCAGCAGCGAGTGTCCCTCCGGAGCTGGGGCCGCTGCCCGGTGCCCCCGGAGCCCCCGCAAGCGATCACGGCACGGCAGGATCGGGGGGGTCCGGAAGCCGCCGCAGCCCCCTGCCCCAGCCCCAGCCCGCGCACGGGGCGGGGAAGCAAAGGTTATCGCCAAAGTGCATGGAAAAGGTTCAGGCAGAGTCCGGCCGTACCAGGCTGCGAGCTCCGCACCTCTCTCCCGGCGCTGCGAGCGAGTGGAAAGGGGGTCCAGCCCCGCACCCCCAGCCCTTCCCAGCCTCTGGCTCCCGAACACGAAGCGGCGGGACTCTAAGGGAGGGCTCTGCGGGGAGCCCCACCGCACCCCGGGACCCGCTGTCCCTGCGGGGCCCCCCGACCCTCCGGGAACTTCCCCGTCCGGAGGTTCCGCGAGCGGAAAGGGCTCGGGGAGCGGGGCCGGGGCTCCTCC
Source organism: Haemorhous mexicanus (assembly GCF_027477595.1). NCBI lineage: Eukaryota > Metazoa > Chordata > Aves > Passeriformes > Fringillidae > Haemorhous > Haemorhous mexicanus. The sequence goes on along the minus strand of NC_082359.1, from coordinate 753,468 downwards.
AGCGGCCGGGCTGCGAGCGGGGGAAGCCGGGCTGCCCCATCCCCTCTCCCGCCTGTCCCGGCCCCTCCGCCGCGGGATGCGGGATGCGGGCTGGGGACACGCTTTCCCCGGAGGCACCAACTTCGCCCGGTCACCCCAAGGCCGATCTGAGCCAAGCCAGGCTGGGCGGGGGCTGGAGGGGGCTTAGCCCGCTGCTCTCCCTCCACCCCGCTGCTCCCTTTCCACCATCCCTCTGTCCTCCTTCCATCCCGCTGCCGTGCTCCGCGGCTGGAGCCGAGCCGTGCCCGGTCCTCGCTCCCCCTCTGGCCTCGCCTCCACTCCGCTCCCGCAGCCGCGGCGCTCCCGCTCCCCCCGCGCCCTCCCCGCCGCCTCTCCCGGCCCCAGCTCCCGGCCCGGCCCCCGGCCCCTCTTCTCCTCGTGGGACCTTGGCCGCTCCCGAAGACCCCAGGGGGGAAAAAAAAGTTGCGGCGAGGGAAGTTCCCGGCGCCGGGCGAAGTTGGGGCCGCGGCCGCCGTGCCCTGCCCGGGGGAGCCGCGGCGGCGGAGGGAGACCGGGGCGCACCTACCTTCAGCTATCGCCCTCTTCATCTTAGGGGTCGGGGAAGGCACGTCTGGAGGCGCAAAGTGGAGCGGCAGCAGTACAATCCCTGGGAAAGCGGGGCAGATCCCGGAGCCAAACTTCAGCCCGAGCGGGGAGCGGCGGCGCACGGGGAGGGGGGGGCGCTCCCGGTGCCCTCGCTCATCGGGGGAATGAGCAGCCCCCGAGCTGGAGTCAGCATCCAGGCGAGGCTCCCCCTCCCTGCCTCGCCTCGCCTCGCCTCGCCTCGCCTGCCTCCTCCTCCTCCCTCCGCCCGCCCGCCGCACGCACGGGGCCGAGGCTGCGGCGGATCCCGCGGCGGGGAGCGGAGCCGGCTGCGCTGTATCCCGGGAGCGAGCGGCGAGCGAGCGGGGATGGAGAGGCGATGAATGTTTTATGGGATCATGTGGTTTGACGTGAGAGGAATCAGCCTAGATCGGATTTACTGGCTGGAGGAGTGAGCGGGAGGACGAGGGAGCCGGGCACGGGCTGGCGAGGGGAGGAGGGGCCGCTCCGACGGCGGCGGCTCCGCGGCGGAGCCCCCGCGGTGCGCGGCCGCGGCCCGGGCAGGGCTGCGCGGGGCCGGGAGCCTCATTCCTGGAGGAGAGGTGCCACCTAAAGGAAGCGGCGGAGAGGGACGCCCGGGCGGCGGCGGGCACCGGGCCCGCTCCCTCCTCCCCACCTCCCGCCGCAGCCGCGCCCGCACCGCCCCGGGGACCGCGGGGCCGCGGCTCGGAGCCCCTCGGGAGGCCCCGGAGACCTCGGCGGGTGTTTTCCCCTGCTCTGGATCTGCGCACCGGGGAGGCGGCGAGAGACATCCGAACCTGCGGTGCCTCCTCTTCCTCACAGGATTCGGCTGCTGCGGGTGCGGAGCCGCTGCTTTCCCGAGGGAAGGATGTCAGAGAGCCCTTAGGGTACGGCCCGAAGGAGAACTCCTCCCCGTGGCTGAGCCCTCTCGCCATCCCTGCTCTTTGGGATCGCTCTCCCGCGGGCAGGAAGGACGGCGGCTCGCCTCAGTTTACCCACAGAGCACGAGGGTTACACTGTAGCTGAAGCAGGGTGAAGCTGGATTCCCACCCTGCTGAGCCCTCCGGCCCCCTCCCTGGCCTGGAGGGACAAGGGCTCCTGCACAGGCAGATCCCATCTGCAGCCGTCCCATCTGGGAAGGAGAAAGATGGATTTTTATTAAGTGAACTCATTTGCTCAGTGAGGAAAGGAGGAGGGAAGGATTGTGCCGGGGAAAGCTGAACATCCACCAGATGGGGAGGTGGTGGCTCTGTCCCTGCTAGGCAGAGGTTCAGCTGCCACCCGATCCATGGACAATGTGTGGATATGTCTGTATCCATGTGAAACCCCACTTGGAGCTCTGCATGCAGTCCTGGCGCCCCCAACATACGGGACATGGAACTCTGAGAGCAGGTCTGGACTGGAGCCCCTCCCCTGTGGAGCCAGGCTGGGAGCTGGGATTGTTCAGCCTGGAGAAAAGAACGTTGTGTGGAGACCTCACAGCACCTTCCAGGATCTGAAGAGGCTGCAAGGAAGCCAGGGAAGGCCTTTTCATCAAGAACTGGAGTGCCAAGACACAGGGAATGGCTTCCCACTGCCAGAGGGCAGGGATGGATGGATGGGATATTGGGAAGGAATTGTTCTCTGGGAGGGTGGGCAGGCCCTGCCCAGAGCAGCTGGGGCTGCCCCTGGATCCCTGGCAGTGCCCAAGGCCAGGCTGGACATTGGGGCTTGGAGCAGCCTGGGACAGTGGAAGGTGTCCCTGCCATGGCAGGAGTGGCACTGGAAGAGCTGGTGCCTTCCAGCCCAATCCATTCTGACACTCTAGGTTGTGTGTATTTATCTTTACCTGTGTACACTGGGTGTTGAAATGCTACTGAGCCTTCATTCCTCACTGAGTTTGTCACCCCAATATTGGCCATCACTCCAGCTTGCCCTCAGGGTTGTTGTCACAACCACATCCCTCCAAGGCCTGCCCAGTTTCCCCCTTTCCACATAGGCATCACTGCAAGCTGAGCCAGGGTTCAGTTTCTCCTGTGTGCAACTCTCCCCCCGCCACACACAGAGGCTGAGGGTGCCTCACACCAACCCAGCCCACAGTCATCTATGGAACAAAGAAACTCAACCAAAGGCACCCAGCTGGACACTTGGGGCAGCTGGGGGTGATTTACTCAGTGTGGGCCTTATTTGTGCCAACAGCCTCAGCTGGCCTGAGGTGCTGAGCTCTGAATCACAGAATCACAGCATGGGTTGGGTTAGGAAGGACCTTAAAGCTCATCTGGTTCCGATCCCTGCCATGGGCAGGGATACCTTCAATAGATCCTTGAAACCCCATCTGAAAATGATCCAGGAGAGCTGCCCATGTGAAGTTCTGTGCAGCCCAGGGCCTGCAGCCCCTTCCTTCAGCCCCCTGGGGAGGGCTGGGGGACTCCCTCTTTCTGCCCCTCCAGAGTGCAAAGGTGCAGAGATGATTCCCTAATCCTCTTCCTTCCCACACCTCCAGCCCAGCTCAGGCATCCCCTGATCTCCTCTGCCCCTTCTGCCTTGCCTGCCCCCTTCCCTCTGTTTGCTCTGGGTGACTCCCAGCTGCATCCTGCCCATCCTGGATTTTCCAGGAGCCCTGTACACACTTCATGAACAGGAGAGCTCTTGATGAACGTGCTGCCAGAGGAGCAGTGTACCCACAGGGCCACAGCTGGGCCACAGCTGGAACACTTGGGCCACTCTTGGATGCTTGGGCCAGTCCATGGCAGGTCTGCTCTGAAGGAATAGAAGGGATTTCTGGGAATGCTAGGATCGGTGAGCTCTGGGAAGAGACCAGGAACATTGCTGTGCAGTCTGCTGCAGCACACTCTGTTGTTGGTTTATGGGCATCTTCTGGGGAGGAGGATGATCCCACCCTGCCCTGCTATTGCTGCAGTGGCAGCCCAGCTAGCACAGGTTAGGAATGTGCTGCTTCTCCCTTTTGAACACACCTGCAAGCACTCCTGTTTCAGCAGTGCCCTTTGACTCCACCATCCCAAATGGTGCAGCAGGATAGAGAGGTCACAAACGTGCAGGGCATCAAAATAGCTACAGAAGAAAGGGCCCTGGACCTGAAATTTCCTGGGAGAGGTCTGGAAGGTGAGCAGGAGCACTGAAGGAGTTAATTGAAGCTCTAGTCACAGGCCCGAAAATTCCAGGTTGTAGCAGGGAGGCAGCGGTTGTTTGGCTGACATTTCTGAAAGGTTAATCTGGAAATGGAGAGAACACATCTGTACAGGGCTGGGGCTGACTCTTGCTGCAGATCCCTGCCCCTCCTCAGGCTGTTTGATCCAGCAGTTGTGACACAGAGGCCACTGTGAGGCAGCTGGGGCTGTGACCTTGGCATGCAGTGATGCTGCAGGGTGTCCTCGGGCCAGCCCTGCCTCCAGGCCGTGTGGCAAGGCACAGAAACTGTCTCTGCTGTGTGTCCGTGCTGGACAGCTGTGCTGCCTGTTTCTCTGTGTGACAACTCTGCTTCCCATTTCTGAGGGACATCTCTGCTTCCCATTTCCCTGTGTGATACCTGTGCTTCCCGTTTCCCTGTGGGAGGTCTCTGCTTCCCATTTCTCTGTGTGGCAAGGGGACGTCCAGCAAGAACTGGGTGAAGGAGGGAGGTCCCAGGCAGGAGATCTCCAGGGGGAGCTGGGGTGCTCACAGTTGCAGTGGGAGTGACTCTGGAGAGGAGCCAGCACTCCTCAAGATGAAGCCACTGGATAATTATATGTTCATCTCTACCTGATGCTTAATCACACCGGGATCAATTCTCTTCCTGCACGTTGGGAGTCTTGTTTGCAAAGTGCCATCCCTCCCTGCTCTCTTCAGCTGTGAGCACAGGGCTCCCAAAGGATTTAGGGCACATTCCTGGGCCTGTGGGCACTGAGAGAGGTGGATGTGGGGAAATAGAGAGGGCACATGAAATGGGAATTCATTGCCCTTTGCTATGCTCACACACACCTCTTTCTTTTTTAACAGAGCCAAAAGGAATTGACACCTGAATCCCAGTATTGAATAAAGTGCATCTTGTTCTGGTCCAGTAAAGGCTTTTCACCTTTCTTCCTCATGGCCTTGTGGCTGCACCTCTCCTGTGTCTGATGTGGCTGGGAGCACCTGAAAACACCTCTGAGAGGAGCAAGGAGGCAGAAAAGGGCACCAAAAGACCAAGGTTTTTTTTCTCTTTCTAATGGAAGGGGGACAAGATGCTCTTTTAAGATCCCTTCCAGCCCAGACCCTCCTGGGACTGTACTGAGTCTCTGCCAAGTTCTGGCACTGCCTGTGCTCACAAGAGGCAGGAGGAGATGTGGGCAAGCAGCAGCTGGGGAATGTCACCTACTCCAGTGGTGACCACCTCTCTGGTAGAGTCACCCTGCAGAGACACAAGAAGATCTTTTTAAAGCAGTCTCCCCCTGCTCTGAGGGCAGGCATGGGCACACCATGGGGCAGATTCTCAGCTACAGAACTAAAAGGGCTCTCCAGAGTCAGGTATCACCCACTGACCTCAGCCTGGGACATTCTCTCCAGAAACCCCCAGCTCTTCTCAGCAGGGCTCATTCCAGCTCACCCCCACAGCTGTGACTGCACCCCAGGTCCTGTCCCACATTCACTGACAACTGCCCCAGGAAGGGACAGCTCCTCCTGGGGGCAGCTCCCATCTCTGCTCTGACAGGGACAGGAGCCAGGGCACAGCTGGAGCTGGGCCAGGGCAGCTCAGGCTGAGATCAGGGAAAGGTTCTTCCCCCAGAGGGTGCTGGCACTGCCCAGGCTCCCCAGGGAATGGGCACAGCCCCGAGGCTGCCAGAGCTCCAGGAGCCTTTGGACAGCTCTGCCAGGGATGCCCAGGGTGGGGTTGTTGGGGGGTCTGGGCAGGGCCAGGGCTGGGCTGGATGATCCCTGTGGGTCCCTCCAGCTCACATAGGTGATGTGCCAGGCCTGGTTTCTCCCCTGCAGTTAGTGAGCTCTGGGTACCAGAGCACCTCAGAGGCTGCCCAGGGCCAGCACTGACAGGGCCAGCCCCATGCCCAGAGGACAGAGGCATGGCCTGCCACCCCTGGGTGCTGTGCTGGGACACAGGACATGGCAGGAGCTGCTGCTGGCCCTGGCCCTGGCCCTGGCCCTGGTCCTGATGTGAGCTCTGCCTGGCTCCAGCCCTGCCAGCTGCTGAGTTCATGAACCCAGGAAGAGGCACCTCTGAGCTGTTCCCTGGGCTGCTTTGCTCCTCCTGCCATGAAACACTGCACCAGAGCCAGGCTGGGCTGGGCAGGGCAGGGCAGGGCAAGGAGAGAAAAGCTCCCCTCTGTCAGTCCATGGCAGGACTGCTCTGAAGGAACAGAAGAGTTTTCTGGGGATGCCAGGATAGGTGAGGTCAGGGAAGAGACAGGAACATTGCTGTGCAGTCTGCACCTGTGTCAGTGCACCCAGCCCTGCCTCTTCAGCCATCCCCGGGCTGCTGCTGCTCCCAGCTGTGAGTGATGGCCCTGGCAGTTCCTGCTCCGTGATTTCCCTCACATTTCAGCCTCTGCCTGAGCAATGGGGTCGGTGTGGACGAGTTGTTCCTGTAAATCATCCCAGCACCGCTCCAGCCTGACACATCAATCCCCTCTGGAAAAGGTTCCCACCTGGTCCTGGCAGTGCTGCTGAGATTGGGATGTGCCAAGAATCCTTCAGAAGGCTGTGCAGGAGGGGCTGCTGATTTATTCAGGCATCTCTTGCAGAAAGCTGCTCCCTTCCAGCCTCAGGGAGACTCACCTGGCTGAGGGCTCCCACTGGGCTTGGGGCTGCCCTGAGCTCGCCCTGCACTCACTGTGAGCAGCTGGGAACAGAATCCCAGAATGGTTTGGGGGACACCTTCCAGTACCGCACATGGCTCCAAGCCCTGTCCAGCCTGGCCTTGGGCACTGCCAGGGATCCAGGGGCAGCCACAGCTGCTCTGGGCACCCTGTGCCAGGGCCTGCCCACCCTGCCAGGGAACAATTCCTAATTCCCAATATCCCATCCATCCCTGCCTCTGGCAGTGAAAGCCATTCCCTGTGTCCTGTCCCCTCCATCCCTTGTCCCCAGTCCCTCTCCAGCTCTCCTGGAGCCCCTTCAGGCCGTGCAAGGGGCTCTGAGCTCTCCCTGGGGCCTTCTCCTCTCCAGGTGAGCACCCCCAGCTCTCCGAGCCTGGCTCCAGAGCAGAGAGGACAGGGAAGAGGGAGAGGTGAGGGAAAGCTGGTTTTAAAATTTATTTTATTCTCATTGTCCTGCTCTGATTTGTTGGTAATAAATTCAATCACTATCCCCAGGTTCAGGCTGCTGTGCCTGTGATGGTGACCAGGGAGGGATCTCTGTCAGTGTTTATCTCTCTCTTTATTTTCTCTCCCCTTTACAGTTGCAGAGGACACTGATAAAGCAGCTTTGGTGGGCACCCAACATCTAGCTGGGGCCAGCCCCCCCCCAGAGATTCTGCACATGCAGGGGAGCCAAGGGGAGAGGGAGAGGTGCAGTAAAGTCTGAACTAAGACCTGACAGCAAAAGCTGCTCCTCCACAGAGCTGGGCCAGGGGAGTCCCGTGCATTCCATTGTCGGGACCCAGGACATCCCTCTGACTGTCTCGAAGGACCCAAGACCCTGGCAGGGGGCTCAGAGACCTTGGCACAGAGTCAGAAACACCTGTGCCTTCGATGGAAACAATTACCAACTTTGTGTGAAGAGTTACAAGCCACAAAAGTTTGAGTAGAACGACAGTGAATTTGTCACAGGTGAAAAAGTAGAATTTTGGGGATTTAGAATGGGGGTTCAAGAGGCAAGATGGAGGAATCTGGGCATGTCCTGTCCTTCTTCTTCTTCTTGTCCTCCATCTTCTGCTGCGATGGGGACACTTCTGGATTGGTTTAGAGTAGAGACAAACTGTCTAACACAGGTGATAGGTGTTGGGAAATTATTGTAAATAAAGCACACGTAGTTCTTAGTATAAAAAGATAACATTGCCCTGAGGGTGGTCAGTGTGCCTCAACCCGACCTGCTGGAGAGACCTCAGCAGGTCAGAGAAAGAAAGTTATAGATAAGAAAAAATAAACAACCTTTAAAAGCAGAACCCACGAATCTCGACGACTTCTTCAGTCGCGGGGCTGGGAAAAAGAGACTTTCTAACACCTCGGGGTCATCTGGACACCAGAGACCTCACCATTCCATGGGTGTTGGACGCTGAACTGGGAGTACTGGGTGTCTCCAGGCCAGCCCAGGGAGCCCAGCACAACCACGGCCTCTCCATTCCTGCAGCAGCTGCTCTCAGCCCCACCCCAATGCCAAACCTCCAGGCAGACACAGAATCCACACTGAGCAGGTTCTTGGGGTGCAAAGCTCCCAGCAGCCCCCAGTCCCAGCTGCTGAGCACATCCTGAGTGTGTGCTGGACACACAGCCGAGGGGTGGGAAGGGTCCTGGGAGCAGCAGCTGAAGAATGGATGCTCCAGCCCAAATGATGCCTGAACATTTTTGCTTTTTCTGTATTTTTCATGTATTTGTGAATTTGTAGATCATAAAAATGTGTTTGTAAAGCTCCTAGTATTTTTCCTATCCTTTCTCTTAGATTTCAGAGTAAGAATCTAACCTTCTAACACATTCCTGGAATACTATTTAGTCTTATTTTCAAGTAGAGGACCCACAAGAAGAACATTCCATTTTCTTCATGGAATTCCATTCTTCAAATCAGAATTTGAGGAGACATAACAAGAAGTGAGGCAAATAAGCCCTGGACCAACTCCAGTGGGGCAGTACTTGGGGGGAAAATTACCTAACCAACTGCTCTTCTAATTGGACAATATTTGCTAGCATATGCTAGCTTGTTAAACCTCTAAAAAATGTAAAAATACAATACTGGGTGTGCCCATGACCACTGGGACACCTGGAAGCTTCCAAATAAAGGTCTGCTTTTATTTTACTATTTTAGCCCTGTTGCAAGAGTTTCCTCTTTTGATTCTAGGCAGCACAGTCACAGCTGTAGGACCCAGCTGGGGTCGCTGCTCTGAGCTCTGCCTTCTGGGGGCTCTGCTGTTCTAGGGCAGCATTTTGGTGGGCTGGGCTGCAATCCATGGGTTATTTGTCTGGTATCTGAGGGCTCAGCTTGGTGTCTTCCTCCAATGCAGTGGTGGGACAGACATCGCTGCCCAGACTTCCTCTGTCTTGAGGCACTGGGACCTGGCTTCTCCTCACTCTGTTTGTTTGTTTGTTTGTTTGTTTTCCATTTCCTTGTGTATTTTTCAGGCTGACCCCTCCTCTCCCAAGGCCCCTGGCTGTCCTGGCAGCTACAGGCACTTGCAGGAAGGCTGCTGGAGAGGCCTGGCAGAAAATGAGCATGGAATTTGTGCCTGGGAGCAGCTGCCCTTGCAGCCCCATCCTGAGCTCAGAGATGTCACAGAGGAATGAGAGCATGGCAGCACCACCTGACCAGTCACAGCAGCTCTGATTTCAGATCTGCAGTGCTCCCAGCAGAGTTAGCAAATGAGTTGCAGACTGGGAACTATCTGCAAATAGTTTCCAATAATGAATTGAGGTGTGAAAGCTGCAATCTGCTCTGAGACAATCTGTAAACAGAGGGAAGGAAAATTCACCAAAATAAATTATTCATTTTGGATTACTCCTCTAGCACATGTCTTAACTTGAAAATCTCCTGGGCCTGCAGAGACTTCCGGGGATGCTGCTGTACCTTGAGCAGAGCTGTGCTGAGGCAGGCACAGGGCTGTGACACATCAGGGCATCCCATCAACACCTGGCCAGCTCTTCTGCCCTCACGGATGGGGATCTGCTACCAAACATGGACCAGCTCCGTGGGCTGTCCAGGGGCACTGAAGGTAAATCCATTCCAGGCCAAAGATTGGACTCTTCCTCATTCACTGCTGCCATCAACAAAGAGTAGAGGGAACCAGCCTGGAGTAGGAACCAAAGCAGAGGGGGGGTGGGGAATGGGGGAAGGAGAGGACACGGGATAGAGGGGCAGGGCAGGCTGGAGGCAAATCACAACTTCAAGCTGGACCAGACCGTGTGGGACACACAGATGTGCCCACCATGGTGTGACAGTCCTGGGCAGGGGCACTGGAAGGGCTGGGTGTGGTGTGAGGCACCAGGAACTGTGCCCAGCCACCCTTTGAAACCTTCCAAACAGCCTGAGGATGAGAAATTGGCCCTGAGGAAGAAGGAGATCCCCAAGAACAGCCTGGAAGTCCCTGGGGCACAACAGGAGGAACCCCCCTGGCCCCAGGCAAGGGGAGCCACGAGCAGGCTGTGCCTGAGGGATGTGAGGGACTCAGTGTGCCACCCCCTGCACAGCTCCCTGATGAGTCTGGGACTGTCATGGCACTTGACATGGCACTTGGCATGGCTTGGTGCTGGAGAAGCTGGCTAAAGAGCAGAAAAACTGCTCATGGAAAAGAGAAGCCTATGGAGCTGGAGGAAGGTGCAAGATGGGAAGCTGGGGTAGAGCAGGGATTACTTGTTCAGTTATCTGCAAAGATTGGCTTGAGCTGCTCCTGGGGCCCCCTAGGCAGGATCTTCACCTGGGACAGGCCAGGTTTAAGCAGCTTTGACACTCTACCCCATGGATCTCCAGGTACCACAGTCTGGCTCTTCAGTTTTAGCCCTTTCAGTCAGTCCCAAGTCTTCAACCTCCCCATGGAAAGCAGCAGAATGGACTGGAGTACACTAAAGCATTTCAGAGAGGGGTAAGGCAGTATTGTCTTCTTTAGTTAGAATTAAACAAGTAAATACAATTCTAGTGTGGGTTTTCCTGAAAATGTAATGTGTGGGACTGCAGGGAAGGGCAAAGTTCAGAGCAGAATTCTCCAGTACTGACTGTGCCAAACTGGGCAGAAGATTGGAGAACCAAAGTATTGCTCCCACTCCAAGAAGGTTTCAGACTAAACCTGACCCCAGACATCACCTGGAGAGAACCTGTGGCAAACTGGATTTTTTAAAACCTTTTTTTCTGCCTTGAAACTTGCTCTAAATTCAGGGGAGTGCAGGAATACTTGAACAGCTCAAATCTGATGGATTTGTCTTTGATCCTGTTTGGCAATTATTGTCCCAAACTGCCGTGATCCCAGCAAATGCTGCTTTGGCCTTGTGGAGCTGCTGGTGTTAGAGCCCAGCTCACCCTGACCACCAGGCATGGAATTACTGGGGCATTGTTGCTGCTCTGGACCACAGAGATTTTCCAGGAGATGTGCTGGAACCTTCAAGGATTTACAAGAACTACTTCAGCTTTCAGAAATAACCCCAAGAAAATGCCATCAGCGCTGTTGAACCAGTTCTTAATGAAGGCTTTAGAAACATCCCTGTCAAAGCCATGGCTTTGCTCTGCTGGCAAAGGGCAGGGGAACATCTGGGCACCCAATTCCACAGGGCAAGTGGCAAATGAAAGTCATGGAATTGAGTATTTTGGCAAAAAACCACCGAGTACTGTGAGGAGGAGGTGTGGTTTAGGCAGCAGCCTGAGCCTAGAAGAGTTCCTGGGATTAAGCCACCACCTGACCCCCTGGCCTGGTGGCCCCTCCATCACCCACCCTTGCCCAGAGCAGTGCAGACACTGAAGTGACAGCTGAGAGCTGCTTCTGCAGAGTGCCCCAGGAAAAGCCAAGTGCCCACGTAGCTTCCTAAAGAGAGTAGTTTTCAGGAAAAGCCAGAAGGCTGCAGGAAAGCAGAATGCAGCTCTGTGGGAAGGCTCAGCGGCCCATGGAAATCAGCTCCTCTCATTGCAAACCTGACTCTGCAGAGCAGCTGCTGCTTCAGAGCCCTGGCAGCAGCACCAGGAGCTGGGGATCCACTGCCAGGGTTCCATGTCCTGCCAGACCAGCACTCCTGAGACCGTGCTGGCCAGGCCCTGAGCAGGGGACAGCACTCAGGGCACTCAGACATGCTGCTCCTGCAGGGTGAACATCATCAAAGTGTGCGGCTGTGGCGCCATCAGGAGTGGCTGTGACAATGGCACACAGACCACATCTCCAGCAAACCCTTCCACATTCCTGGACTGGAGGAACCTCCATGAAGCTCCTGCTTGCCCTGTAGGGGGATGTTTGTGCCACCTCTTGGCTAAGGATGTAAAATGGGCAGCATGAGGGTGCTGGTTTGGGGGGTTTTGTGTTTCAGAGACCTCAGAGCTCTGAAGAGCACCTGAGCATTCCCCCCAGTGCAGGCTCAAGAGCTCAGGGAGCAGGTGCAGGTGTTACAGATGTGCCTGGGCATGAGCTGGAGGAGTTTCTGGCGCTGCAGGTGCTGCTTGGACTGGGACTGATGGGGCTGTGCTGCTGCCTCGCTGAGGAGGGCCCCTGTCAGAGGGACCCCAAAGCCTTCAGAGGGTGCTGGCACCAGCTGTCAGTGGGACCCCAAAGCCATCAGGGGGTGCTGGCACCAGGGCTGCGCTCAGGTGTGAGCTTGGATTTGACCCGTGCTGCCAAAGGGCGCAGGGCCAGCGCTGCCCATTCCTTCCCAATGAAATCATCCTCTGTTTCCTGGCTGTTTGCAATTAGCCTCCCGCAGCAGATGAATAATCTGTTCTTGTTGATTCGACAGAGCCGCTTGGAAAGGGGACAAACAGAGCGTTCCACCTCGCCCGGCAGTGGCAGGCAGGAAGGGAGGGAGGAAAACACGGACACACCACTAATTCCCAGCAACAATCCCGTGAATTTAGCAGGGCTGGCACAAGGCAGGCGACAAATGCAATGAGCAGCGATTGGAGGAGCCACAGTACTGCTGCCAGCAGGCAGAGCAGAGCGGGGCTGGAGAGAGGGGTCAGCAAGGGCAGGGGCAGCCCCTGGCCCGGGCTGCTGGGAGCTGGGGTGCCAGCCCACGGCCCAAATCCCCGTGGGAGAGCTGCTTTCTCACCGTCAGAAAATCAAAGCCATTTTCAGAAGGAGAACAGATTTTGGTTGGGAGGTGAGGGAAGCGGAGGGCCAAGAATAGAAGGGAACAGTGGGCGGAATTCTGACTCCCTGCTGCATTCAAAGTAAAGTACAGGACAAGTCTCAAGGAAGCAGCGGGGCAGCCCTCGGGGGAGTTGGCAGGGACCGAGGAGCCTGGCAGGGGCTGGGGGCCGGCCCTGCTGCCCGGGGGGCACGGGAGGGCAGCGGCGCAGGGACTGCTCCGAGCAGAGCTGCAGCACCGGTGCAGGGACAGCTCCGAGCAGAGCTGCAGCACCAGTGCAGGGAGAGCACGGCGCTGATCCCGGGCAGCCCCAGAGGCAGCAGCCACAGCCCCTCACGGGGATTTCAAGGGACACAGGGGTTTTGCAGCCGGAGGTGATGCTGTGTGGCAGCGCTGAAGTGGATTTTAAGAGCCATAGCGCTGACCATTAATCGGAGAGCAATCTGCCAGGGCACGGAGATGTCCAAAGCCGGCATTTTGGGGGGTTTGTCTCTGTGCGGACCCGGCCGGCACCGCAGAGCCGCGCTCAGCACGGCCGCGCCCGACGCCATCTGTGCGGCCACGGCAGGAACTGCACTGGAGCGGTCGGGAACGTGGGAATTCGGGAATTCGGGATCAGGAGAGGCAGGAACTGCACTGGAGCAGCCGGGAACGTGGGAATTCGGGAATTCGGGATCAGGAGAGGGAGGAACTGCACTGGAGCAGCCGGGAATGTGGGAATTCGGGAATTCGGGATCAGGAGAGGGAGGAACTTCACTGGAGCAGCCGGGAATGTGGGAATTCGGGAATTCGGGATCAGGAGAGGCAGGAACTTCACTGGAGCAGCCGGGAATGTGGGAATTCGGGAATTCGGGATCAGAAGAGGCAGGAACTGCACTGGAGCGGCCGGGAACGCGGGATGGTGGGACAAGAAGCAGGAATTGCACTGGGCCAAACGTGAGCTGGGGAATGAGGAATGAGGGAGGCAGGAATTGCACTGTGAGCTGGCAATGGCAGGCTGAGGAGAGGGCATCACTTGGAGCCCCACTGTCACCTCTGTCCCCTCCAAGGGCAGAGCTGCCAGGGCTTGGCACAGGGCTGTGCCATGGGCTCCTTGTGTTGATCCATGAGATTCTGGGAACATCAGGCAAAGCCAGCACGAGGCTGAGACTGCTGCAGGTGTCAGGCAAGACAGACAGAGTATTTCCATGCTACAGGAGCTGCACTTTTGGCTTCTTTTCTCCATGAGAGATTCCTGCAGGGCTGGAGGCTTTGCCCAGAGTCTGCTGGAATTGAGAACCTTGGCTTTATTCACAGAATCCCAGAATCACTGAGGCTGGAAAAGCCCTCCAAGGTCATTGATTCCAACCTGTTCCCAATCCCCACCTTGACCCCAGCCCAGAGCACTGAGTGCCACATCCAGGCCTTCCTTGGACACCTCCAGGGATGGGCACTCCAAACCTCCCTGGGCAGCCCCTGCCAAGGCCTGACCCCCCCCCTTTCCATAGGGAAATTCCTCCTGGTGTCCAGCCTGACATTTTTCCTGGGCACTGCAGCTCTGGGGTTGTTTGCAGATGGGCTGGAGGCAGAGGCTGTGTGGAAGATGTGCTGCTGCCCTGGGCATTCCGGGGAGGACAGGCAGGACTGAAAGGGACTTTTCCCTGTGGAATGGGGCTGAGGCCATGTCCCAGCTCCATCTCTGCATCAGGAGTGGTGCTCGGGGAGCAGTGCAGGAACAGGGCGGGTGTGAGGAGGCAGCTGCTGGCAGCCCCTGCAGATGGATGCTGGTGTGGCAAGGACAGCAGGGATTCCTTATCCTTCCTCCTGAGGTTTTTCCAAGCCCAGAGCCCAGCTGGCTCTTTGGCTAGCCCCCCCCCCCCCCAATCCATGGTTTTCTCATCTTTCACAGTCCTGCCATTTCCATGTTCCCCTGGGCTGCAGTCCCAAGGACAGGGAGCCAAGGAAGCCATCACACGATGCAGGAGCCTGCCTGAGGCTCAACCCCACCCCCAGCCTCAGCTCCTCTCGTGCCATTCCTCAGCTCAGAACAGGCAGAGGGCAGGAAAACCAGACTGATCATGTGCCCAGGTGTGTGCCTGGTTGGTCCCACTGTGGCTGTCTGAGCTCCCAGCAGAGCAGCAAGAGGAGGCTCCTGGGAACTCCTCCATCTCCCTCAGCTGTTGCAGGGACCATGCTCAGCTCTGCTCCAACAGAGCCTTGTGGAGTGGGTCTGTGCCCTGGAAAACTGCAGCCTGAGGAGCTCTTGCACCACTTCCTGAGTGTGGAAGGACTTCTGGTGTCTGGGGCTGCTCTACCTCCAGCTCCAGAGGCTCTGTGATTCACATGGACAGCTTGATGCCACCCTAAAGCAACAGAGAAGCCACCTATGAAGGGCACTTTCCTGTGCATGTGTGTGACAAAGTGCTCTGAAATACATAAAACATCCTCAGAGTGGGGAAGATCACTGAGAGCTTTACCAAAACTGACTTGAGAAGCTGTTTCAAAGCACTTCAAATGGAGCTTGCAAATATCTGGCCATGTTTGCTGTTCCCTGGCAGGAGTGGGTGGTGGTGCCTTCTGCAGTGCTCCTGAGGAGCTGCCGGGAACATCCCAGCTCTGCAAACCACGCTGCTGCAGGGTGCCTGGCATGGCAGCACTGGGAAGGGAAGATGGGCTCCAGGCTGAGTGTGCCAGCAGCCCTGCAGCTCACGGTGCAAGCACTCCTTCCCCTTTGGAGTGGATGGAATATCAGCTGCTCATGGCTGGGTGGCCCCTACACCAGGATGGTGATGCACTGGAAAAGAGAAAACCAGGAGGGAACCTCACTTAAACTACAGTTTCAGGATCTTGTGGCAGCGCCCTGGGGCTGTTCCCCTTCCCAGGGAGGTGGGCAAGACCGAGGGGGTTTTCCTGTTGCACCGGGGCTGAGCTGAGCTCCTCTGAAGGAGGAGTGGGGCTGGGGAAGTTCCCAAAGCTGCTGACAGCTCGTGGTGTCCCCTGGGGTTTCCCTGGCAGTCCTGTCCAGGTGTTCCAACTGCAGCAGGTCCTGAAGCGGGCTTTGATCACTCAGGGTTTTGGAGAGCCCTGCAGCATGTCCAGAACATCTCCCAGCGTGTTCCCCGCCCCACATGGGTGGAGAGCAGCCTGCCAGCCTCGCAGCTCCTGGCAAACACAGCTCCCCACTCACTCCTGATAACAACAGCCTGAAAAAAAGGAAAGAAAATGGATTTTCCCCCTTCCTTTTTCAGGAATTCTGGCAAGATGTCAAAATGCTCCGCTGCCACTCAGAGTGGAGAGCGTTGCCCAGCTCTTCCCGTGCTCGTCTGCCAGGCCTGGAGCGATTGCAGAGCTTATTTTCGGCAGCTGAAGCGGCAGCAGGAGCGGGAGGGGAAGGCTGGGCTATCAGTCACCGGGAGATGCTGCTCGCTCCCACGGAGGTGTTTACAGGAGGGGCGTGAGTATGAGCTGCAGCCAGCTGCCATTAGCATTGCAGATCGGGCACTTGTTAGCAGAGTGCTTCGCCCCTGCTTTACAATTTGCTAATAAAAAAGCATTTGTTCCCGGCAAACAAACGCCCAGATTTATGTCTTGCTCACAAAGGACTCCAATAGATATATTGATACCTTGTGAAGCTGCAGCGGGAAGAGGGATGGAAAAGCTGCTGTTTCCTTGACTCCATCCAGCTCCTCTATTGATGACTGGGAGGCATTTATTTCAACGGGGATAGAGCACTCAGAACTGGGAACTCTCTGTTGCCAATAGTGCCATATTTAGGGTTATTATATCACCATAAAACAGCTTTATGGGGCCATGAATATTGGGGCACGTCGATACCCAGCACTGCAGCACGGCTGTGCCTCCAGCCTGATGGGGCTGGCAGAGTCCAGGCAGCCCTGGAGCCCAGAGAACAGGGAACAGCTTCCAGGGCAGAAATAGGCCCAGAAGGAGCTCCTGGAGCTGTCCCCTGCCCTGCTGCTGAGCCGGTGAGGACAGCCAGCAGACCGGTGCTGGCACTGGGGGCTCGGTTCCCCAGCCCATCGAGCCAGTGCAGGGATGCCAGGGCCCTGGGAATGGCTGAGAATGTGCCAGGCACCAAAAAATCAGGGCAGGAGCTCCAGTGCTCCTCCCCAGCCACAGCTGAGGGGTCCCAGGGAGGGCTGGAGGGGGCTCTGGTGCTGCCAGAGTGGGACCTGGCAAAGCAACATGCCCTGTTCTCCAGTGTGACAGGTGGCACCTTGTCCTGGGCTCCTTCTCAAGGACTCCTCAGCTCCCACGGGCAGCACAGCACGGAGGGAAGGAGCTCAGGTGTCCACAGGAGAAATCTTTTGGGGAAGAGGAGGGGCAGGCACTGAGCTCTGCTCTGTGGTGAGCAGGAACAGGAGCCAGGGAATGGCTGGAGCTGGGCCAGGGCAGCTCAGGCTGAGATCAGGGAAAGGTTCTCCCCCAGAGGGTGCTGGCACTGCCCAGGCTCCCCAGGGAATGGGCACGGCCCCGAGGCTGCCAGAGCTCCAGGGGCTTTTGGACAGCACTGCCAGGGATGCTCAGGGTGGGGTTGTTGGGGGTCTGGGCAGGGCCAGGAGTGGGACTGGATAATCCTGTGGGTCCCTCCAGCTTCTTCCATGGTCCTGTGAATCTTCTGTGGGAGAGTTGCAGCCCCAGGAAGGACAGACAAGCGCTGCTGTGATCCCCTAGAGGGGCTGTGCCTCCCACAGCTGAAACCTGCCACAGCCCCAACACCCCCAGGGTCTGGGCTGTCCCTTCCTGCCCCATTCCCAAGTTCAGCTGCTGCACCCACACCCTGGTGAGCATTAGTTCCTGGTGATCCATCAAGTGAGCTCTGTGGGTGCAGGAGAAGCATAGCCCTGTAACCACTCCAGAACAGGCTCTGCCTGTCAGCTCCCATCCTCTCTTACAATTTAGCTGCTAAATAATGCACTAATGGAAAAGGAAACCTTAGCCAGGGCAGAGAGATTAAGATGCAGAGCAACCACAGCTTTTAGCTTTCATTTTCTAGCTCCAAATGCTGCATTTCTCAGCTTTATTCCTATGCATTGTGTTGTTGGTGGGTTTTTTTGCAAGAGCTTTCCAAGAAGAGGAGACAGATTTTGACTGCAGCCCTTGAACTTTTGTTACCAATGTTCTCCTCACAACAAATTTTGGATTCAATAGGAAGCTGCTGGATCTAAGAAATCACAAACAGAGGAAACAAAACACAGAAAAGACTGAGAGATGCCTTCACCGTTTTGAGAAGACTCTGTTAAGATGCTCTAACTCTTGGGCTGTATTTTAGCCTATCTTTCTGCTCACTGCTCTGTTCACCTTTGAGGGGGAGTGGCTTTTCTCTTTACAGCCTGAGAGAGTTTTATTCTGACTATTAAATTAGTAATTAGCACTTCATTTAGCTGGGATCTCCAGTGCCCAGACAGTATTGATTTGTCAGAGATGGAAAGATGGAGCCTCTTTCACCACAGTTTTGGGCACCGAGTCAAGGGGGCTTCTCAGCTATTTAAAGATGCATTTCCCATGCAGAGGACAGGCAGGGTGGGACAGAGGGGACAGGGAGGGTTTGTCACTGCAGGTGTCTTATCCCTGCACTGTTCTGCCCAAATCCCACCTGGCAAAGTGCCCCTGGGCAGGACACAGGAGCTGGAGGCTCCCCAGGGCTGCAGGGGACACTCCATTCCCAGCCAGGCACAGCCACCCATGTCCTGCTCTGCCAGTCCCCACAGACAGACCAATCTCAGAATCCCTGGGATGGAAAAACTTTTCCTGCAAGGCTGTGCTGCCTGAGAGGGACTCCAGGCTCAGGGCTCACCTCAGCTGGGCCAGCAATTGCCAAAGTCACCCGTGTGTTTTAACAAGAGCTTGTGATTCCTCTGGAGAGCTGTCAGCTGGGTCTGGAGAGAGGAATGTGTGCAGGAGCTTGGCCAAGGAAAGCCTGGGCAGTGGTGGACTCCCCATCCCTGGCAATGGGGAAAGAATGAGAAGTGGCAACTGGGACATGGCTTATTGACCATGGTGGGATTCGATTGAAGGTTGGACTTGATCTTGGATGCCTTTTCCAAGTTAATGGATGTGGGGAAGGAGCCTCACTGATGTTTTGTGTGTCATATTCACCCTTCTTCCACCTGAAGTTTAAACCAGAGCCTAACTCAGCACCACCCCAAAGTTGAGTCCAATCCCAAGCGTTCAGCAAATGTTTCACTTGAAGCAGCCATTGATGAACTGATAAAACATCACTGAGGAACCCTGGCAAACTCAGGGGAAGAGATGCCAGAGACCAGGGCAGAGACAGGAGGTCACAGAGCTCCCCTGAGCATCCCAAACCAGCACAGGAGAGCTCCTGGCACAATGACAGGGAATGGGCACGGCCCCCAGGCTGCCAGAGCTCCAGGAGCCTTTGGCCAGCACTGCCAGGGATGCCCAGGGTGGGGCTGTTGGGGGGTCTGGGCAGGGCCAGGAGCTGGGCTGGATGATCCTGTGGGTCCCTCCAGCCCAGGATATTCTGTGATTGTGTGAATTCCTTTCAGAGTCAGGTTACAGAATCACACAATCACAGAATGTCCTCCCTGGAAGGACCCACAGGACCATCCAGTCCAGCCCCTGGCCCTGCCCAGACCCCCCAACAATCCCACCCTGGGCATCCCTGGCAGCGCTGGCCAAAGGCTCCTGGAGCTCTGGCAGCCTGGGGGCCGTGCCCATTCCCTGGGGAGCCTGGGCAGTGCCAGCACCCTCTGGGGGAAGAGCCCCAAGGCACCTGGGGCACACCCGGAGTCCAAGCCCATGGGAGGGGACCCAGGGCATGGAAATGCTGGAGGCTCTGCATGAGGCTCTGCTGGAATTTCAATGCAGGAAGGAGGATGCTCTGCATTGCCAGGGCTGCCCAGCCTGGCAGTAGCAGCACATCAGCCTGCACAGCTGTGCAGGGGATTAACAGCTCCAAGAGGCTTTGCCCACAGCTGTGCAGCACAAGGACAAACATATGTAAAGAAAAAGCCTTTACAAATAATCTTTATCTAATCTGGGGCTATAGACTCTCTACGCTTACCCACAACCACACATCACAGCAGGCAAGCAAAGTGTGTTCCCAGGCTCTGTGCTGCTCAAGGGCTGGCTAGGGCCCTGTCCAGTGCCACAGCCACATCCTCTGGGGGTCACAGGAAGTGGCTGTTCTCACACTGTGCATCTGCCTCTCACCTGCAGCATCACCACCCCTGGCACTGCCCAAGAGCAGCTTAGTGAGAATCCAAACAGCACAAATTTACAAGATGCTATCTCAAGATAAAGCTTGGAGACATTTAAGAGATTAAGGGACTTAATTTATCTCAACAGCCAATGATCTTTGCATGGCAGAGCAGTTCCCTTGGTCCAGTGGAGTGCAGGGAAGTGAGAAACTGCTCTGGGCTCTCCACATTTGTGGGGTTTTTAATTTTACAGAATCACAGAAAAGTTTGGATGGGAAGGGACCTTAAGCCCATCCAGTGCCACCCCTGCCATGGCAGGGACACCTTCCACTGTCCCAGGCTGCTCCAAGCCCCATCCAACCTGGCCTTGGGCACTGCCAGGAATCCAGGGGCAGCCACAGCTGCTCTGTGCCAGAGCCTCATCACCCTTCTCCCACCAGAGGATTCCCATTCCCACAGCTCCCAGCAGGGGAGGTGTGGTATTTGCTGGATCCCCAGTCCAAAGGAGGAACTGAGAATCTGACTCCATGTTCTTAGAAGGCTAATTTATTATTTGATATACTATATTAAAGAATGCTATACTAAAACTATACTAAAGAACAGAGAAAGGATACAGACAGAAGGCTTAAGAAGAATGATAATGAAAACCTGTGACTGACTCCTCAGAGTCCCAACACAGCTGAACTGTGATTGGTCTTCAAGTAAAAATACATGTTGGATAAACAATCTCCAGACCACATTCCAAAGCAGCAAAACAGGAGAAGCAATCAGATAATTATTGTTTTCATTTTTCTCTGAGGCTTCTCAGCTTCCCAGGAGAAGAAATCCTGGCAAAGGGATTTTTCAGAAAATATGACAGCGATAGGAAGGGTCTCTGCTCCCCCCCTCAATGAAGGCTTCTATCACACCTGGATCTAGAAATGTGTTATAACAATTCCTGCTGCTATTATTTCCAGCAGCAGTGGGTCAGTTATCTGGATTTTCCATCCTGCCCCTCAGGGACACCTCGTGAGCCTGGATTCCTGGCTGGGAGAGCATACTGCTTTTCCCTGCTGGGTTCCCGCACTTTGGCAGGTCTCAGCCCTGCCCTGCCAATCCACCCTGCACCCTGACTCCGACCAGCTGGGGCATCCTGAGCAGGAGGAGAGGAGAGATCAGCTGGCTCTGGGAACAAACGGCCCCTGGGAGGTCACCCAGAGCATACAGCAGGACCAGGGCTGGGTTTGGGGCAGCTCCAGGCACTGGAGTCACAGGATGTCACCTGCAGCTCACCTACAACTTTTGGGGGAGGTTGGTGTGTGGAGCAAAGCTTGAAACCCTGGAAACCTGAGCATCAGATGGCCAAAAGCGGAGGGCAAGGACACAGAGAGAGACCTGAGCATCAGATGGCCAAAGGCGGAGGGCAAGGACACAGAGCTCCTGTTTTGAGCCTCTTGGCCAGCAGCCGGGAGCAGCAGGAAGAGCCAAAGCCAGGGTGGCTGGGATGACCACCAGCAGTGTTTGTCAGCCATAGGCAGGACGGGCCTGGGTTTTGGGGAAGATGAAACAGGAAAGCATTATAAACGTGACTGCCTGGCAAAAGATTTTGAGAAAATGGAAACTATAAGTGAGAGTGAAATGAAAGCAAGCTTGGCGATACCTTAGTTACTGAACAACTGGAAAACAATGGCATGTCTGGCTGAAGGCAATCCCCTTTTGATGGAATAAATGGAACAACACCCTCTGCTTGCAGGCAGGTCTAAGGGTCAGCGCAGACCCTACTAGCTTGGCAGAAGGGGTCCAAAGAGGAGTTTTTAGTGTTTTAAATGGAACACAGCATGGGAATGTAATGATTCTTATAGGCTGTATGTAAATGCTACAGGATTTGTATCTTGTACTAGATTGGTTAGTGAGAATTAGAATATTCAGCAGAGAAGATTTATTGTATTGTAACAGGAACCTTGCTCTCCTCCTCTTTACCACTCTCTTGCCCTCTTGTCCCAGGGTGACATTATGATGCCTGTATCCCCATTGGTGTGTTCTGTTTATGCTGGATATTATGCTCTGTGCCTTCAAGGCTGGCTCTGAAGAGTGAAAGTTTTGTTTTGTTTTGTTTTGTTTTGTTATCAGCCGCTCCCCCACGGCTGGAGGGACACACAGACAGGGCAGTACATAGTGCTGCTTTGGCTTTTTGCCTTGGTTTCACTTTGCTCTTGCTCTTGCTTCTGCTTTGCTCTTGCTTTTTGCTTCTGCTCATTAGTCAGTTTAGCTCAGCAGTTTGAATCTTTCCCTGGACTCTTTTTCCTCTCCCTTTTTTGGAACCACTCAAGCCTGCTCTGGACTGGGACCTGGGAAACACCAAGAGTTGGCACCTTGTGGCTGCAGCAGCAGCCCCAGCGGGATTGATAACAGAGCGACCACCCCAGGAGAGACTTTCTGAATTTGTCATCTTTTTCGGAGCAGTGACAGAGTGGTGTCACCCAGTATTGTTCGTTTTGTGTGCTGGGGGTGCTGTGCCTGTTAAATAAACAGGTTCTTTCCACTTCTCTGAGAGGAATTCTTCCCGAACTGGCTGGGGGAAGGGGCTGTGTGGGCTTGCTTTCTGGAGGGCCCCCTTGGGAGGTTTTCTCCCAAATTTGCCCTAATCCAGGACACCTCTCTCCCTCTCTTTACCTCTCTCTCCCTCTCTCAAGCCTGCTCCGAGCTGTGGCTGGCAGCTCCCAGCCGGGCCCTGCACCCTGGCTCTTTGCAATAAACCCCAAGTTCCACGACCTGGCCTGGGAGATCTCTCATCTCCGTCTGTCCCCATCGCTCCTACCCCCGGGCAGCTCAGGGGGCACCTGAGGGGGCTGAGAGCAGTGCTCAGTGTGGAGTGGCACTAGGAGCTGTGGGAGGTGTCCTCTACTGGGCTCTGCTGCTCTCCTGGGGCCCTCCCAACCCAGTCCTGGTGCTGCAAGCCCTGGGAGGGTTTTCCTGGCGCTGGGCTCAGCTAGGGCTGTCACGGGGTGCTCACTGGGCAGTGCAGGGGAGGAGGGCACTGGTTGCACAACCCCAGGTGCCTCCCAGGACTTCACAGAACTGTAGGCAAATTGTGCCACTGGGAACTCATTAAAAACCCACAAAAGGATAGGAAAAAAACCATTTTTTGTGTTTTGAGCTAATTAACCCAATATTAATTGAACCAAATTTGCAGGCAGAGGCCCAGTCCCCATCTCCTGCCCTTGGGGGGCTGCTGGGATGCAAGAAGGAGCAAGGAGTTCCCTGCAAGGGAGGCGGGCTGGGCAGCAGCCAGGATGGGCTCCAAGCAGAAAGATTTATGGTCTGGCCTTGGCATCCCAGATGGAGTCAGGACCTCCCCAGGCTCCACAGAAGCTGCTCCCCAGCTGGTGCGTGGTGCTCACAGGCTGCTCGTTTCCTGCTCAGGGCCCCTGGCTGCTGCCATCAGCAGAGGCAAATAGTTCAAACAGCTTGGAGTTAAATTTGTGGATATTTGTGGTTACTGGGAAGTGGCTTTATCTTTAGCAGGGCTCAGGAGCAGGGGAGGAAGGAGGGAAAGAGAGCAAAAGGAAAAAAATCTAGAAAATTCAAGGACATTTGGAAAAGTGTCTGAAAAAAACCTGATTATTTTTAATCAAATTTTTAATAAAAATGAGGACTTTTTTAAAAAATAATTTTTTGTTGTCTGGGCTTTCACAGGAGAAACAGAAAAGCCTTGGTATTCTGGGTTAGTAGGGAAGAAAAACTGGATTTATCCTTTAAAATCTGCTCATCTTCTTTCTCCATGCAAGCACCTAAAAGTAGGTTCTAAAAGTGATCCTGTTAATGCTGCTCTCCTGAACAGAGGGAAATATGCCATAAAATGCCAGACTTGACAAAAAAATACTTCTGTAAGGAGAATCCCAGAATGTCCTAAGTTGGGAGGGACCCCCCAGGATCATCCAGTCCCCCCCAGCCCTCCCCAGACCCCCCAACAACTCCACCCTGGGCATCCCTGGCAGTGCTGGCCAAAGGCTCCTGGAGCTCTGGCAGCCTCGGGGCTGTGCCCATTCCCTGGGGAGCCTGGGCAGTGCCAGCACCTCTGGGGGAAGAACCTTTCCCTGATCCCAGCCTGAGCTGCCCTGGCCCAGCTCCAGCCGTGCCCTGGCTCCTGTCCCTGTCCCAGAGCAGAGATGGGAACTGCCCCCAGGAGGAGCTGTCCCTTCCTGGGGCAGTTGTCAGTGAATGTGGGACAGGTCCTGGGGTGCAGTCACAGTTGTGGGGGTGAGCTGGAATGAGCCCTGCTGAGAAGAGCTGGGGGTTTCTGGAGAGGATGTCCCAGGCCAAGGTCAGTGGGTAATACCTGACCCCTTTAAGGACAAAAGGCAGGTCCCAGGGACAGGGGGGGCAGAGCAGGGGGACACTGGCGCTGGCTGATGGCTCCTGTCAGACAGTGCCGTGGCACAAGAGCAGGGACGGGCTCTAGAGGCCACACAGTTGCCAGGCTGACTTGGGTGCTGGTTATGCACCTAGAAGGAGAAGGATGGAGGTGGAGGTTCTCTGGCTTGGTCACCTACAAGTTGATATTCTGTGAATCTATGTCAAATTGCTGCTGAAAACCCAGGCTTTAAAACCAAGGCAATTTTCCCAAATAAATTCCTCCGATCTCTGGCATTGGCCTATTCCTCCTGGATGGGCTCAGTGTGTTGGGTGTTCACAGACATTTTCCCAGAACCCCAGAAGCCCTGAGGTAAGAAAAGTCCTCCCAGCTGTTTCAAATCCCAGCTGTGCCCTTTCCCCACCTTGTCACCAGCCCAGAACTCGGAGTGTCACCTCCAGGCCTTCCTTGGACACCTCCAGGGATGGAGACTCCAAACCTCCCTGGGCAGCTGTGCCAGGGCCTGACTGCCCCCTCCATGAAGGAATTTTCTCCATATTCACCCTGAGCCTGCCCTGGCCCAGCCTGAGGCCGTTCCCTCTCCTCCTGTCCCTGTTCCCTGGAGCACAGCCCGACCCCCCCGGCTGTTCCCTCCTGGCAGGAGCTGTGCAGAGCCACAAGGTCTCCCCGAGCCTCCTTTTCTCCAGGCTGAGCCCCTTCCCAGCTCCCTCAGCCCCTCCTGGGGCTCCAGACCCTATTTTGTGATGAAAAAAGGAAGTCTGAAGAAAAAAGGAGTTTGAGGAAATTCAGGCACAGCGCAGAATCTGGGGCTGAACTTTCCTCACCTGAGCTCTGGCTTCACTACATGAGCTATGTCCCAGTGGCTCTGCAGGTTTGCAGTGACACAAACCAGGAATGTTTGGCCCATTCAGATCAGTTCCTGGAGGGATTCCATGGGATATCTGGTCCTCAAAAGGAAATCTTTGTGAAAACACCTGCCTGGAGTGGGTCAGTGCTGCTGTCAGCACTCTGGGGAATGAAGCAGTTACGGGCATTGAAAATAAATGTCAAGAAATTGCAAGGAGAGTCACCTGCTCATTATTTTTATCAGACCTTGCTGAAAGAATGCAGCTCTAGGTAGCACACAACAGTGCCATGAGAAGCTTTAAATGTCTTATCTGTTTTCCTTAATTCACAGCAGGCAAAGGCAGCTGCCCGTTACAAGTTCCTGCTAAAGAAGGACATGTGTGAGTGTGGCCACCCAGAGCCTGCTTAACATGCTCAGCCTTCCCCAGGCATCCATCAGGCAGCCAGCCCTGCCTGCTGAGGCTCCTCCAGCCCAGTCCTGCTCTGCTGCTTCCGTGGGCCATGGAGCCACCTCAGAGCTCTGCTCCTGGAAGGAACACCCAGCCCTGTGGGCACCTGGGCATTTCTCACATGGGCTGGGGCAGGAGGGGAGGGCTGCAAGCAGGGGGATGTGTCTGGGCTGGGGAACAGAAGGAAGAGCATCCCATGGGCCTGATTCCTGCAGTGCCCAGTGCCCAGGTCCTGTGGGGCCAAGAGCTCTATTCCTGCAGCGCCCAGTGCCCACTTCCTGCAGCTCCTAGTGCTCTGTTCCTGCAGTGCCCAGTTCCTGCAGCTCTCAGTTCCTGCAGCTCCCAGTTCCTGCAGCTCCCAGTTCCTGCAGGCTGAATGGGGCACTGGGAAAGACGTGGTGCCCTTTTGCTCTAAGCATAAAGAGGCCTCTCCCAGCTTTGTGAGCAGCCAGGCAGGGAGGAGGGAGCTTGGGTGTGCAGGGAAAGGGGGATCAAGAGCTGAGTGTCAAAAAATCACAGAGTCTCAGACTGGTTTGGGTTGGGAGGGACCTTAAAGCCCATCCACACCACCCCTGCCGTGGCAGGGACACGTCCCACTGTCCCAGGCTGCTCCAAGCTCCAATGTCCAGCCTGGCCTTGGGCTCTTCCAGGAATCCAGGGGCAGCCACAGCTGCTCTGGGCACCCTGTGCCAGGGCCTGCCCATCCTGTTCATCACCCTGCCATGCCTCCACAGCTCCACTACTCTCTGCCATCCTGTAAGCTCCTTATATCCTTCACCTGTCTGATCTCCAATGCCCCTGCATTGGCTGGACACACGATGGCTCCTAGAGGAGCTGGAATGGAAAATTTCCCTTGTCCTGGGGGGTTGCAGGCCCAAGGCCTGTGTGGAGTGTAGAAATTTTAGCCATGTCCCTCTCTATGTAGTCAGGGTGGAAGGGCTGGGGCTGAGAGACCCCAGAGCCCCTCCCCGTACCTAAAGGCTGCAGAGCTGAGCAAGGGCCTGGAGCAGCTCGGGGCCAGGAAAGGCTGAGGGAGCTGGGGCTGCTCAGCCTGGAGAGGAGCCCCAGGGAGAGGGGCCTCAGCCCTGGGGGTGCCTGGCTGTGCTTGGCTGTCTGTCCCTGTCCTTGTGACCCCCTGTCTGTGTCCCCCAGTCTGTCCCTGTCTGTGTGTCCCAGTCTGTGTGTCCCTGTGTGCAGAGGGCAGAGCAGGGCCAGGCTTTGCTCCAGGCCCAGCCATGGCCCCAGAGCCACGGGCAGGGCTGAGCCCAGGAGCTGCCCCTGCCCAGGAGGCAGAACTGCTGCCCTGGGCAGTGCCAGCCCTGAGCAGAGCCCAGAGAGGCTCTGGGGGCTCCTCCCTGGAGCCATGGCAGAGCTGTGAGCACACCCTGCTGTGTCCTGAGCTCTGGGAT
Organism: Haemorhous mexicanus; assembly: GCF_027477595.1. NCBI lineage: Eukaryota > Metazoa > Chordata > Aves > Passeriformes > Fringillidae > Haemorhous > Haemorhous mexicanus. The sequence goes on along the minus strand of NC_082359.1, from coordinate 726,753 downwards.
GGCCCTGCTGGAGCAGGATATGGCCCCAGGTGACTCCCAGAGGTCCTTTCCCAGCCATCCCGAGTGGCTGAAGCTCTGAGGTGTTGCTGTGTCTGCTCTGGTTCCTGCTGGATCCCACCTGGGACATTCCCCACACCCAAGTGCCTCCAGCAGTGCCCCAAGCACATCCCCCCCTTCCCCTTCCAAGCAGGAATTGTCTCTTGGGGATGACAGCAGGGGAGAACCAAGGGGGGTTCCTGTTCATCCAGCTCCTTCTCTTGTAGCAGCAGAGACTCAGGCAGCCATGTGTCATTGCCTGCATCCCTGGGATGGGGCCTGGAGGTGGGAAAATGTTCTCTGGGCAGAAGAATTCCCACAGTGTCTTTTTCCAGGAGAAAACACCAACAACTGCAGCTCTGTTGCTTCCTGACGCTGCCAGTGTCTCTTGCTTCGAAGCCTCTGTCTGATTTCATAGCTGGGGAGATTCCTTGGCAGTGCCCCCTGTGTCCCCTTGATGTGACCCTGAGCAGAAGCCACCAGAGCTGAGAAATCACCTGGCATTCACCAACACGGGCACGGTCTGATCATGTCCAGAGGAATCCAGGCTGGTTTGCAGCCCCCAGAGCCTGATGCCACCAGGACACTGATGCCCATAGCTATTTCAGCAGGCACTTCTGGAAGAGGTGAAACTGGGCCAGCAGCCAGCCTGGAGGGGCTGCAGGGACCTGTCAGGCTGGCCAGAGCCCTCTGTGCCCTGGGGAGGGTGGGGGATGATCCCCCTCCCTTTGCCAGGCCTGTGGGGTGCAGATAATTCTGAGTCAGCAAGTGACACAAAGCCCTGCTCCTGCTGCTCCCTGATCCTTCCAGCCCCTGGGGCCTCTCTGGGACACCCTGCAGGTGGAATACCCTGTCTCCATCCCTGCCAAGGCTGGGATCAGCAGATAAACCCTGCTGAGCTCTAGGGAAGTTATCCCCAGTGGGTCTCAGGGCCACGTCCCATTGTTTAGTGGCAGGATTGGACACCAGTGAAAGCCCTGAGCTGCTTGGGATCTCCCTGAGCCCACGTGGGGGGCTGATAGCTGTGCTCCGTGAGCTCCCCAGCCCCCTCAGGACCTGCTGGGACACCCTGTGCACATGGAATGTCCTGGCTCCATCCCCACAAAGGCATGGCATGGCATGGCATGGCATGGCATGGCATGGCATGGCATGGCATGGCATGGCATGGGCCAGGATGGGAAGGGAGGCAAGGCAGAGATGAGGAGCTCCCCAGCCCATCCCAGCTCGCTCAGGCTGCCATCCTGACTCCTCTCACAGCTCCGAATCCCACCAGGGATGGAGCCCAGCTGCAGCTTCTGTCTGTGGGTGAGCTGGGGCTGGCTCAGCTGGTCAGAGCCTGGTGCTGACAGCCCCCAGTGGGCTCCATCCCCACATGGGCCATCCCCAGTGGCCTTGGTGGTCCTTTGGGTCCCTTCCAACTCAGAACCTTCTGTGAGTCTGTGAAAATCATCTCAATCATCCCACTCGGAGCACACACTCCCTTTCCAAGCTGCCCCACTGCCCAGCTGTGCTGGGGTGAGGAGGCTGCTCCCTCTCTCTTCCCATCCCACCCTGATGGGACACGCTGGCACCCAGCTGGGGCCAGGATCATTCCCAGGCTCGGCGCTGCCAGACAGGCACGGCTGAACATTTAATCAGCACTGCCTCCTGTGCCCGGCAGAGCTCCTGACAGCGCCGGAGGAGATGGAAATGGAACATTTGAATGAATGGCCCTTTAACGATGCCACCCTGCCCTGTTCTTCCCGTGGCAGCCCAGGGAATGTTAATGGGGGAGCTCCCAGCCCGTGCTGCTGCCCTGAGCAGGGACTGAGGCACAGGAGGTGACTCCTGCTCTGCAGCCCCAGTGAAATGCTCCCTGCCATGGCTGGGGAATCAGAGCACCTGTCCTTGGTGGAAATCCAGTTTAAGCTCCTGAATCCCTGAACTGCACAAGGAGACAAGGAGCCCAACGCTTCCAGGGATTTCATCCAAGCACAGGCTTGGCCTGACCTTTTCTTCCTTTTTTTTTTTTTTTTTGGGGGGGGGTGGGGGGAGCTCATTCTGCTTGGAGAGAAGCACCAACGGAGCAGAATACAAAAGCTTTAAAAAAAATTCCCAAAGAAATGTTTCTAAACCTCCTGTGTAATCCTCAGCTGGGAAGCAAATTCTCTGTGCCCTGGGCAGCTGAGCTGCCCCTGGGAGCCCTGCAGGGGACATGACATACACCCAGGGGACATGGCACACACATACAAGGGACATGGCACACACATGTCCTTGCCAGGCTGGCAGGGAGTGGTGCTGCACCTCTGCTCTTTTGGGAGAACACCAGCACCTAAAGGGGCTCCAGGAGAGCTTGGACTGGGGACAAGGGATGGAGGGACAGGACCCAGGGAATGGCTCCCACTGCCAGAGGGCAGGGATGGATGGGAGGTGGGAATTAGGAATTGTTCCCTGGGAGGGTGGGCAGGCCCTGGCACAGGGTGCCCAGAGCAGCTGTGGCTGCCCCTGGATCCCTGGCAGTGCCCAAGGCCAGGTTGGACACGGGGACTTGAAGCAGCCTGGGACAGTGGGAGGTGTCCCTGCCCATGGCAGGGGTGGCACTGGATGGGTTTTAATGTACCTTCCAACCCAAACCATTCCATGATTCTGAGAACATGGGAGAGGCTGTGGAAATCCAGGATTTTTGTCCCCACTCTTTAGTGGAGGAAGGAAATGGAGATAAAACATCAGCCAGGGTTTTGTATGAGACCTTGGAGAGTTTGCTATTGTCCTTTTAGCCACATGAAAAGATGAAAAGGAGCCAAGACCTTTGATAGGGATTTGTTAATTGGGGCAGAGAGTCTCCAAGAGCAAACATGGAGCTGTGTGAGCAGGATGGCATTGACTGAGCGTTTTCTGCATCCCTGTCACTCCACGACCCATCCCATCCCCAGCCCCCTTGGTTATCCCTGCCTTTCCATGGCTATGCCTGACATCCCTTGGAGCCTTCAGTTCAAGGTGAGGTTTGGCTTTCCCAACACCTCACCTGCATGCTGGGACAATGCTTCTGCACCCCACCTTTCCCAGCCCTTCCCCCTCCTCTGAGTGTCCTCCTGTGCTGGAGCTCAGGCAGGAGCTCCCTCTTTAGCCAAACTGGACTTCTGACTTTCCTGAAAGCTGGAAGGGACCATTCTCCTGCTGGGGCAGCTCTCCTGGAACACCTGCCAGGTGCCCTGAGCTCCTTTACCCTCCAGAGCTCCCACCCATGGCCTCCCACCTACCCAAAACCCAAACACCAGAGGTGCTTCCCAGGCCTTCCCTGTCCTGCAGGGAAAGTCACTGCCTTGGGGACATCTCCAGAAGGTCCCTGGGAAGCTCCAGACCTGCTGTGTCCCAGCTTAGGGGAGCAGAGCTGTGTCCATTCTGCACAGGAGAGAGCCTGAACTGAGCAGCACCAGCTGCCTCCTCCTGCTCCTCAGGCTTTGTTCAGGGCTGGCTGAAACCTCCCCTCTCAGGTTCTGGTCCTTTTTTTGGGCACAAAGGTTTTTTCAGGGCTGGCTGAAACCTCCCCTCACAGGCTCTGGCCCATTTTTTGGGCACAGGGGTTCTGCAGCCCTTTGCTAACCCAGCCCAGCAGAGCAAGGCCATTATTCCCAGGCTGCCTGAAGCCACCAAGTACCACACTTGTCCAGGCTCAGCCAATATTAATCCACAAGCCCTTCCAGCCCCATCTCCTCCATTTCCTTGCACACCTCAGGCTCTTTTTTCTCTTTAACGCTCCCCAAAGGCCTTGGGGAGTGTCACTCTGTGTTCCTCCTTCCTGCAAGTGCCTCTGTGTGCCCCCCACTCCTTCCTGTGCCAAATCAGGCTCTCAGCTGGCATTTGCCTCCCCCTGGGTGCCACCAACGCCCCCACCCCCAGGGCGGGTGGAGCAGCCACAGCCCACTGGTGTGAACCTTTTTAATGAGGGACGCCCCCACTAACGAGGGAACAGCCAACAGAGATACTGAGCTGGACAAACCTCTGATGGTACCGGGGGGAAGCAGAAGTGACAAACTAGATTTGATAAAAATTACAAAACTGAGACAGCAGAGAGACAGATAAATCTATCAACCAGTGCACCCATTGAACAACTGCATGGGACATGTGGGAGAGGAGGGAGAAGCACCAAAAGCACCTCCACTAAATAAATAAAAGACAATGAGCAATGACTGACCAAGAAACTGCAGATGGGAACAACAACAACAATTTTTAAAAAGCTGCTGGCCCCAAAACAGTCCCCAAAAATTGCCCTAGCTAAATAATATACACAAATTGTTTGCCCTGGCCTCTGCCATTGCACCGCTCTGGTGTCCCCTCAGTCTCTATGCCTAAAGGCCAGCCAGCATTGCATGGAATGCTGAATCTAGGAACAGGAATAGGGAGGGGTCACACAGGTCTGTGATGTGCAGGGTGAAATGCCAGCATGGAGATGCAAATCAGCCCTATCAGTGCACTGAATCCTGATTTTTTTTATCCTAGCTGAGATCTACCCAGCAAACTGTGTGTGGGATGGGACAGACAGCTCTTATCCCACAGACTGGGCTCACCAGGCACTCAGAATGGCTGTGCTGGACAAGGTCCCTCCTCATTTCTTGATCAGCTGCAAAATCAGAATGTGGAGGGAAAGTTTTCTGTCCCTCCAATGAATTGATTTATTCCTTAAACATAATTATTTTCTGTATAATAAATGCTGGGATAACAAATGAGGATGGAGGGTGATGAGGAGCAGCTGAGGGAGCTGGGAAGGGGCTCAGCCTGGAGAATAGGAGGCTCAGGGGGGACCTTGTGGCTCTGCACAACTCCTGCCAGGAGGGGACAGCCAGGGAGGTCAGGCTCTGCTCCCAGGGAACAGGGACAGGAGCAGAGGGAACGGCCTCAGGCTGGGCCAGGGCAGGCTCAGGGTGAATATGGGGAAAATTCCTTCATGGAGGGGGCAGTCAGGCCCTGGCACAGCTGCCCAGGGAGGTTTGGAGTCTCCATCCCTGCAGTGTGGATGTGGTACTGGCCCGTGGCTTGGTGGGTTTGGTGGAACCTAGCAGTGCTGGGCTCAAAGATCTTAGAGGGCTTTTCCAACCTTAATGATTCAATGTTCATACATGACCAGATTTGTGGTGTGGATGGATGTATTTCTGTATTGCATCCACAGGTCCCTCTGGGGCCTCTTGGACTGTGAACTGAGCTGTGCTATAAATTGCAGTTTTTTATGCTCAGCATTGATGTGAAAAACCTTTACCTGTCCCTTCATCTCCCAGTGAGGAACTCTGCCTGCTCCTTGCCTTGCTGGGTTTTACCCTTGCACTCACCCCTGGTTTGGTGCCACCCTGCAGGTGCCTGTCAGCGGGGAGGGGCTGCCCAGGACTCACCCACAGCCAAAAAGAGCAAGGTTCAGGGAGTTTATAAGTCCTGCTCTCCAGCCAGGAGTCCCAAGCCCCGGTGCTGGGCTCTGGAGAGCTGCCTGCCTCGCAGAGGCCTGGCAGGAGCCTTGTAATCCAGCCAGGCTGATGGCAGGGCTTTCTTCTCCCAGGGGATGTGCTGCCATGTGGGAATATGCATTATCCATTCTGACAGCATGGCAAAGCAAAAGAGGAATAAAACTGACTTTAATCCATCAAAGCACCATCAAACTCTGGCTGTGCAGTTTGTCAGCGATACAAAACAGGAAACAAATATGTGCAGAAATGTTGACATTTACCAAAGATCCTTTTCTTGAAGGTCTCTGCTCGGGGGACTGCGGAAATGTCCTGGAGCTGATCCAGGCCGGGATGAGTCAGAGCTGCTCCTGCATGGCTGCAGAGTCCTGGGCTGGACAAGAGCCTGAAACCTGGCTGGCCAGCCCTGTCAGTCCTGGGGACAGCAGGGCTCTCCAGGGACAGCCACAGCCTCTCTCCTCTCCTCTCCTCTCCTCTCCTCTCCTCTCCTCTCCTCTCCTCTCCTCTCCTCTCCTCTCCTCTCCTCTCCTCTCCTCTCCTCTCCTCTCCTCTCCTCTCCTCTCCTCTCCTCTCCTCTCCTCTCCTCTCCTCTCCTCTCCTCTCCTCTCCTCTCCTCTCCTCTCCTCTCCTCTCCTCTCCTCTCCTCTCCTCTCCCTCTCCTCTCCTCTCCTCTCCTCTCCTCTCCTCTCCTCTCCTCTCCTCTCCTCTCCTCTCCTCTCCTCCCCTCCCCTCCCCTCCCCTCCCCTCCCCTCCCCTCCCCTCCCCTCCCCTCTCCTCTCCTCTCCTCTCCTCTCCTCTCCTCTCCTCTCCTCTCCTCTCCTCTCCTCTCCTCTCCTCTCCTCTCCTCCCCTCCCCTCCCCTCCCCTCCCCCCTCCCCTCCCCTCCCCTCCCCTCCCCTCCCCTCCCCTCCCCTCCCCTCCCCTCCCTCTCCTCTCCTCTCCTCTCCTCTCCTCTCCTCTCCTCTCCTCTCCTCTCCCAGGCCTGTTTGTTTGTGGAGTACAAACAAAGAGAACTGGGCACTGGGAGGGGTCAGCACTCACACATTTATTGGTGAGGATGTTGGGACTTCAGAGAATCCGAGGATGATTTGGGTGGGAAGGGACCTAAAAGCCTGTCAGTGCCACACTCTTCTGCTGCCCCAGACGACTCCAAGCCCTGTCCAACAGGCCTTGGACACTTCCAGGATCTAGGAGGAGTTCTGGGCAACCTGTTCATCTCATTTTTCTCAGCTTTCAGAAAAAAAGAAATTAATTTCTCCTGAAGAGCTTCTCAGCATATCTGTCTGACAGGGGCTAAAGGAGAAGCACAGGACTGAATCCCATCCCTTGGGGTGGTGCACTGGGAAAGAGATCAGATCTGGGTACAACAGTGACATAAGGACAAAGAGGAGGACAGCTATGGGGCCAGTCTTGCTCTACTCCTTTGGGAAAATAGAGGGCTCCCAGCAGTGTTACTAGCAAGGTGAGGAAGTGAATTCTCAGTGGAAAAAGGGCAAAGGACAAGTGAGAATTTGGTGTTCTTTGCTGGGCAAATGTTTGAATCTGCTGAAATTCATCAAGCTTTGGGTATTGCCCCAACCCTGGCAGTGTCCAAGGCCAGGCTGGATGGAGCAACCTGGGACAGTGGAAGGTGTCCCTGTCCATGGTAGGGGTGGGACTGGATGAGCAATAAGGTTCCTTTTAACCCTTTTAATCCATGGTGTGGGATTGTTTGGGTGTTCCCAAGCATTACCCTGCCCCACATCATGGCCAAACCCAGCAGATGTTGGCTTTGCCATCACAGGCACAGGAGTCATTCCCTCTTTGTGAGTACACCTGTGGCAGCAGTGGCCAGGTGGGACCAGGCAGCTCCTCCTGACCTCCCCATGAGAGCCTCAGACCTTGCTCAGCCTGTGGGTGCAGGAATGCTCTGACCCATCCCATGGTGGGGAGTTCTATCCTGGGATTTGCTGAGGAGCAGAATCCCCTTGTGCCATGGGCAGGGTCACCAAACCCAGAGGAGAAGCATTTGCAGGTGAAGGGATTCATTAATTTCCAAGTCCTCAGTGTTCTCAGGAGCATGCCCATCCCCACCCCCATCTCCAGCCCCATCCCCACCCCCATCTCCAGCCCCATCCTCATCCCCATCTCCAGCCCTCCTTTCCCAGCTGAAGAAGGCTGCCCAGGGCTGGCAGCTCTGATGGTTCAGCCCTCAGAAAGCTGCTCTTCTCTCAGAGCCCCAGCTGCAAGAGTCAGGGGATTACATGGGACACTCGATCCTGAATGAAAATCATATCAGAGCCAAGCTTGTGACTGCAGAAAAAAGCTGGAAACACAATGCCTAACAGCCAAAAAAAAAAAAAAAAAAAGCAGAAGGCAAATAAACAGCACCTGAGTTTATTAATTTTTAAAATCTCATTATTTTTGGACAGCATAATGTTGTCAGAGACCTGAGTTAAGTGTTTGGAGCAGTGGGAGTTGATGAGGGAGCTCTGCATTCACTACAGGCAGGGGATGAGCAGCACACGGGCTCCTCTTGAAGCCTTCGGCACTGTCTCCGTTCCTGACAGGATTCCTGGAGTGGAGCTGGGAATGGTCCCTGTTTAGGGCATTGATGGGCTTGGTCCCCACAAAGGGGAGGTAAAAGGAGGTGGATCAAGGAGTGTGGCACACCCACAGCCTCACCTCAGCATCTCCATGCTGCAAAGTTAACGCCATGTCAGTGTAGCAATCCCTGAGCCACCCCAGTCATTGGGATGTCCCCCCACGAGGACATTTGCCAAGAGCTTGACAGGTCCAGGTGTCCCCAGCTCTGAGTGAAGTGAAAAATGGAATTGTTGGCCCTTAGTTTGGCTGTGCTGGGCCCCATCTCCCCTCTGGCTACACCTCGTGGGTCAGGATGGGCTGGCAAAGCTGGGCAGCCCCAGCCTGGCACCTCTCGGCCAGGCAGAGCATGGCAGGACACAAGGACAGAGGTGGGATCTCCCTCCTGTCCCCAGGGCTGCTGCCAGGTCTGTTTGTCACCAGCATTGTAGAAAAGCACAATGAGCAGCCCAAGGAGCAGCTGTGCAGACAAAACTGCACCTCTGGAAATGCAGGAGAATAGCAGGAGCCACCCTTTACTCACCAAACCCAGAGCACCCTTGGGACCCCTGGACCTCCAGTGTCCCCATGGGAGGACATTCCAGTGACTGGGATGGCTCTGGGATTCACACAGACAGGAAGTGAGTTTACTCTGCACCTCCAAGTCCTGGGTGAAGCTCCTGCCCTGGTTTGAAGAGGAAGATGAAGGCTCTTTCCAACAGGAGTTGCTCAAAGGTGGGGTTTTGTTGGAAGGGATTATTCAGGACACAAGGCACTTGCTTTTATCAGGCAGACTTTTAAATGTGTCACAGGGAGGGGAAAGGTCTTCAGGGAGGGGTAAAAATGAGCACGGGTTTAAAGTAAGCATAATTTGAGCAGCAAACCAAGATTGATTTAGGCTGGTTGGGGCTTGGAGCAACCTGGTCTCGTGGGAGGTGTCCCTGCCCAGGGCAGAGGAGGGAAGCAAGATGGGCTTTAAGGGTCCTTCCAACCCAAACCATCCTATAATTCCATGATTTATGGGTAATTTCTGAATGAGAAATGTGGGGAAGACAGGGGAAGGCTCCCACTTCACAGCTGCCCCTTTGTGCTCAGCTCTGGTGCAGCCAGGAATAGGCAGATGTCTGCCCACCACTGCTGCAGTGCTCAGGAAAACAGGCTGAGCATCTCCCTGTCCCTGTCTGGTGCTGATCACACCCATGCTGTGCCTGCAGGGAAACCCAAGGGTCCCACAGCACCTGTAGTGCCAGGGAAACAGGCCCTGTGGCATAAGGCTGTGTGAAAGCACCACCTGTGCCACAAATGGAGCAGCCAGGCTGGGATAAGGTGTGGGTGTGTGTGTGTGTCCCTGGTCGTGGTGGCAGTGCCACCCAGCAAACTCAACTTTTGTCATTCCCAGCTGAAAGCCAAAGGCCTTCATTGATGTGGAGTGTCAGGGCCAGTCTGGGCTGGCCTTGGCCTGAGCTGCCTTCAGCAGGCACCAACAACAGCCCAGAGCAATCGAGGAGCTGCTGCTGCTACTGCTGCTGGGACAAACGCTGTGATGGTGATGGTGGAACAAACCCAGGCTGTTGTGTAGGATGAAAAGAGCCCTTCGGGCTATGGGAGGCTCCTGTGAAGCTTTCAGACTTTATCCAGGAGTTTAGGAAGAGGGAGCATAAAAGAATAACTGTGGGGTGTTATTATGTGATGTTCCACGTGTTTCACAGGGTCAATGGTCAGAGACAGGGATGACACACAGCACGTCACAGCAGTGTGTTTTATTGTTGAGAGCCTTCTTATACAGGGAGTTCAAAACTCCAGGATCTCAACTGCTGATTGGTCTGATCCTCACACAGCCCAGCTCCTGACCAGGGTGATGTCTGCATGTCTTGAAAAGACAGGTGTCTGCTAAGGAAGGCATGAGCCTCCCTTGAAATGGAAAATTCAAACCCCCTCCCTCCAAATTGTTATAATTTTGGAATTAAGGGGCTCTCAAGCAAAGATATGGGAGCAGGAAAAACAGTTTTTTAGTAGGAAAAAAATTAAAAAATAAAAGAAGATATAAAAATACAAATGCAGTAATACACAGCACCACTGCCAGAGTGAGAACAGTCCCTGCCCCGCTGTGTGTCAGGGTGGTGGCACAGTCCCATCCCAGGGGGGCTCAGCCCTCCTGCAGTGCCAGCTGTGGTTCTGCTGGAGCAGGGATCCTGCACAAGGCAGGAGTTTTCCTCTGGAGCTCCAGGGCTGCTGGAGATGGGCCTGCTCTCCCTCTGGGAATGCAGGGCAGGAGAAAGCTGCTCCTCTGGGAATGCAGTGGCCAAAGGCTGCTGGGCTGTTCCCAGGGCAGATTGGATCCAGGTAGGAATGCTTGGCTCCTCCCCTGGGCCGAGCATCTCCCCATGGGATGATGGAATTTGATCAGCCCTGCAGGGACACTCAGTGGCCATGGAGAGCAGAGATCTCCTGGAGGGAGGATTGGCTGTGGGAGAGATAAAGAAAAAACTGCCCCAGGAACAGCAGAGAACTGCCCCAGCTCTGACAGATGGGGATAGAACACACCCACAGCCACATCTTGCATTTCTGACCTAAGACACTGCAGCCAAGGACAGAACGTGATAGGGGAAGTCCCTGCGTTGATTTAAATCCTTCCAATCCTTGCCCACCCAGGGACTGGCACACTACAACTCACCCTTTCAGTTATATAAAAAAAATGTACAAGTGTTCTTTGTTACCTGGTAGGATGACAAAGACAACGCAAGTGTTCTACTCAATCTGACAAATTTAGCTTTCTCGGTTAGAAATGTTTCTCATGTATCACTGCAGCTGCAGCACTCACCTCTAGGAGCTGTTGGGTGAGAACTCAGGCCAGCATGTCACAGGCTATTTGCTTAGAAGTTACAAGGTTACAATTTAACACTAAAAACACTAAACCCTTTAACCCCTAGAACTGTTAGAAAGACCCCAACTACTAGGAAAACAATTTGTAATCGGGAAAAATGATTTGGCATTTTGTTGTAAATTGATTGAAAGACATGAGAAAAATATGAGAACATGAGAACACTCAAGACCTTTGATAGGGTTGTACATCCACCTCTCTTCTCCCCCTTCTTTCCAGCAATTATAACAAGAACAAAATATGTACAACTGCCAGTATGCTTTGCCATCACCCAGGATCCGCCATTGCTGAGGGACCTCTTTCTCACAATGAGGACTTGGAGAGCTTCCTCTGGACAAAGCCTCCAAGATTATCTCAAAGGAAAAGGGTTCAACTTTTGCTAAGCCAAATTAGCTAGTCAATGTGACTTGCTTTCATCTTTTTTGTACGGAAACACCTGGTTTTGATAACTTTCCCTGCCAGTCAAAGCCATAGCCTGGCCAGGGCTATTGCCTGGCGTGAATGAACACCTCTCCTGCCAGTAAAGGCCACAGCTTGGCTAAAGCTGAAACCTAGACTGGGCGGGCTTCCCTATCATATAATTAAAATAAATTTTTATAGAATAGGTGGTTTTGCTATTTACCTTCAGCTAAACAATCAATGATGCTATAAAAAACCTATAAACAACTGTAACTATGTACACACATAAATAAATCTCTTGAAAGCACCATTTACCCTCCTATTACAAACAAACCAATTTAAAACTATACACATAGATAGTCTGTAGTACTATAGAAGAGAGATAACAAAAGTGAATCATTTTGACATCTAAGGACACTTATGAGGTTGTCTCTTGAGGTTGGCAGGAACCTAAATTATTTATTTTAGATTTTGAAATTCTATAACCAAAATCGTGAGATTTTTGGAAGAGGAAAAAAGAATTTCAGGTTGTTGGAGTAAATATGCTTGCAGAGTACACAAAAGCAAAACCATTAAATATTCTACCACAAATCTTAACCCATATTGCGTAAACAGTAGCCTATATTTGAAATATTGACTTAACACTTCCATAGTGACTGCAATAGAATTAGTTAACAAAGACATGCCACATGAATCAGTTTCAACCCCAGCACATGCAAATGCTGCAGTCTTCTCTTTTGACGAAGGGCTATTAAACTAGCCCGATCCTTTCTTTCACTCAGCATCGCTTTACTAGAGTTTGTAGGGTACGAGAGCCTTGGTAGAGTTAAAGCAGTAGCAGGTGGGGGAGCTATGAGGTTTTGCTGAGGTATGTGGGGTAAGAACTTGGCACTGCCTCTCTTGGTATCATTTGGTTCTCCTCCCACAACCCTGGGAAACTTTGGATGTAGAAAGGCTTGGAGAGGCTCCGGTGGGATCGGGGCTGGGACTGCGACTTGGCACTGTTGTGCTAGGACTTGCTGGTTGTGGTGTATTTCCAGGAGTGACATAAGCTCGGCATATGGGCACCTGTAGTGAGGAACAGCAAGAAGGCATGGCCATCGGGGCCTGGATTGGGGTGGGACCATGCCCACTAGAGACACGGTGTTGCATCCCAGAACAACAAAGGGGATGCAGAAACTGGGATGCCCTAGGAAGAGATTAATCTTTAAAATAGGGCAACCCAGAGAAATGCCCTCCCACAGTCCCTTGCTTCATTATGTAATAACCCCAGTTACATCATCCCTGTTCTCCTCCCCAGTTCCAGAATGTTCTTCACACCTGTCTACCTCATTGGTCCTCATTCCTTGCTGCTCCTCCCCTGAATCCCAGTTGTTTGTTCCCCTGTAACATGCCTTTGTACTGCCCCTGGTCCCTCTACACATTGGCCCTCAGATCCGATGCTCCGCCCCCCTCGTCCCATATAAAACCCCGGACCCTCCTTTGTTCTTGTTTCCTCTGTCCCTAGACTCCTTCAGTGTGTTGGCCAATGAACCACCTCTGGAACTCCAGACAAAGAACCCCTCCTGTCTCTTCATTCTGCCGAGCTGCATTCACCACCTGGTGACGTGAGCATCTGGTCCTTGCCCAGCTATCCATCCTTCCTCGACACTCTCGGGCAGGCAGTGGCTTTGGCAGCTTATGCTGCACTGCCACAGCACGGCCATGCTCCACGGAGGAGTGGCTCTGGGGCCGGCCCACTCCCTCTCAGGAGGAGGAGGAGGTCCTGGTGCACGTGTGGTAGTGGGGAGTGCCAACATGGCAGCACAGGGTATGGTCTGATCCCGCGGAGTGGGGCGGTGTGGTGTGCCTGCCCAAAACAGCAGCATGGTCCAACCCATCACAGCAGCCCAGTGCAGGCAGTGCAGGGGCGGCCCCGGGGACTGCGTGGCACTGCAGAATGGTCCCAGGGTGCTCAGCTGCTGTGGTGGCACAGCTCGACCTGGGGTTATAGCCCAGGGTGGCCAGGTGGCAACTCAGCCCAGCTCAGCAGCAGACTAGAGTGGGTGCCATGGCTGTGTTTTCCTCTGCTCCTGGCTGAGTTGCACAGTCCAGCATGCCACCCCCCTGGGCACTGGCAGCCGCTGTGGCATGGCCAGCACACAGACTCTCTCTGCCTGCTGGACCCCCACCACTTTCTGGGGCTGCGCTGCCAGCTGCGGCACTGCCCACACATGCTGAAGAACTGGCTCTGTGCAGGCTCTCACCACCCACTGGGATTCGGCCATCCCTCCAGGCCCCGCTGTTGTGTAATCTTGCATATGGTGCCTATTCAGCATCGCGCAGCATGGCATGGCTGCTTTTCCCAGCGCCCATTCCTTGTCACTCATCTCAATTTTTATCTGTATAATTAAATTCAATATCAGTTTCCAAAGTTTTAGGATTGTAACTGCACTTTTGTCACCTTTGTAAGCTGTGTCCATTATATATTTACCAGTCTGTGTCCATGTATGTATATTTAATGCATTCTCTTTGGTAGGTTCCAATCCCCAATTTTTAGTCCATATTACCAGATCTAATAAAGTTTCTTGTTCATAATCTATGTCCCATTCCCTTAGAAAATAGGTGCATCGCAGAATGTTTCTCCATGGAGATGGATCCTCCCATTTTTTTCAGTGGAGTTTTTCTTCTAGTTTAAATGGGTATATACAATGGAAATTTGCATTTTTTAGCAGCTTTCTGCCACAAAACAGCTCTGCTTGCTGTATAATTTGGGAGGCTCTTTGTGCATGCTTCTGGTTATTTCCAGATTTCTGCTGGTTTGGCGGCTCTCCACACATGCCTTTTGATTATTTCTTCAGCTTTACCCCTGGTCTCTCCGGTGGCTCTGCTTGCACACCAGCCTGTCTCCTCCCCTTGTGCCCATGGGGTCTGGCTGAGTCATATCACGTCAGGATCACCACTGATTTAGTTAGAATCTACATGTTCTATGGGGTCAGTGGTTGTAGACCAGGATAACACACACAGACCTCAAAGTTCCACATGACAGCAGGGTGTTTTATTGTTGAGGGTGTTCTTATATAGGGAGCTCAAAACTCCTGGGTCTCAGCTGCTGATTAGTCTGATCCCCACACAGCCCAGCTCCTGACCAGTGGGATGTCTGCAGCCCAGGATGGAACGTGATAGGTGAAGTCCCTGTATGTATTTAAATCCAGCAGTCTTAGGTCAGAAATGGGGGTGTGTGTTCTATCCCCATCTGTCAGAGCTGGGGCAGTTCTCTGCTGTTCATGGGGCAGTTTGCTTTATCTCTCCCACAGCCAACCCTCCCTCCAGGAGATCTCTGCTCTCCATGGCCACTGAGTGTCCCTGCAGGGCTGATCAAATTCCATCATCCCATAGGGAGATGCTCGGCCCAGGGGAGGAGCCAAGCATTCCTACCTGGATCCAATCTGCCCTGGGAACAGCACAGCAGCCTTTGCCCACTGCATTCCCAGAGGAGCAGCTTTCTCCTGCCCTGCATTCCCAGAGGGAGAGCAGGCCCATCTCCAGCAGCCCTGGAGCTCCAGAGGAAAACTCCTGCCTTGTGCAGGATCCCTGCTCCAGCAGAACCACAGCTGGCACTGCAGGAGGGCTGAGCCCCCCTGGGATGGGACTGTGCCACCACCCTGAGCCCCCCTGGGATGGGACTGTGCCACCACCCTGAGCCACAGGGGGTCAGGGCCTGTTCTCACTCTGACAGTGTTTTTTGTTGTTGTTGTTGGTTTGTACTATTGCATTTGTATTTTTAACTTTCCTACTAAAGAACTGTTATTCCTGCTCCCATATCTTTGCTTGAGAGCCCCTTAATTCCAAAATTATAACAATTTGGAGGGAGGGGGTTTGAATTTTCCTTTTCAAGGGAGGCTCATGCCTTTCCTTAACAGACACCTGTCTTTTCAAACCAAGACACCAACCTATCCTTGCCCACCCAGGGGCTGTAATGGCTTCACGGTATCCCAAAGAGAGACAGAAGAAACCCCACTCTGAACATCAGATTCCTCCTAACAAAGGGCTGAAGACACTGGTGACCTACGGTGACTCTCCCACCTCTCTGTGATTCCCTCCCACCCCTCTCTGACTCTCCCCTCTCTCTGTGACTCCCCCACTCCTCTGTGACTCTGGCTGAGGGACCTGTGCACTCCACGCCAGGTCTGAGTCCCCAGAGCCCCACAGGGACATTGTGGAGGTGAGCACGGCACCAGAGGAGAGGACACATATAGGAAGTTTTTGTGTGGTGGTTTTGATTGCATCTCTAAATAGAGGACTCTGTATCACTTACGTGACATCAACTATTAGACTGCCAAACATTAAGTGGACTTTGCTCCATGTGGTGTTTTCCCTTTCTCCCATGATGAACCTTAGGCAAGAGTAGCCTGGAGGAGGCAGGCATACCCTGAGCCCTGTAAAATGGTGGAGTTATTCCCTTGGGTCTGTTCTCCCCTTGCCAGGACCCAGCCCTGCCGCCTCCTGAGCAGTCCTGAGTGCTGCGTCTCCAGCTTCCCCCTTGGAATACTCCACACCTGTGATCTTTGCCATCCCCCATTCCCACTGTATTGGCAATTCCCAGAATCCTTCAGTGGCTGATGAGGCAGAACTGCCAGAACAGTCCCAGCCTGAGCAGGCTCTGTGGGGACAGTGGCTCTGATCCACAGCTGCTGATGGAGCCTGGCAGCTTGCAGGCGGTTTTAAAGTCTTTGGGATCGGTCTCAACCAGTGCTGGGATTTAACTTCTCTGTGTCATTTCAGACTTCCACATCTGGAAGTGAACTGGTCTGGACTAGACAGGAAGCCCTTCACCGTGAGTCCAGAGCATCCAGTCCTGTGGTGGGATGCATCAGCCACCAGGAGTGTGACTGGTGGGCTCAGGCTGCCCCAGGATTCCCCTCCCTCTCAGGAACTCCCATATCTGTCCCTGGACTTGGCAGCAGCTGCTCCGTGGGCACAGCTCTGGTCCCTTCCCCACTGGAACCCCAACAGGAGCTGAGAGCAGGCTCAGCCCAAGTGTTTTGCAGCTCTCCATGCTCCAGCCTGACTCCTGCCTGTGCCTTCCTGCCTTTTCTGGGATACACTGGCTCGGAGGGAGTGCTCTATGTCCTGTGGCCAGGCTGGCAGCAGAGCCCGGGCTGCAGAGGGAAGGTTTGGGGAAAGGTTTGGGAAGGTTTGGGAAGGTTTGGGAAGGTTTCGGGAAGGTTTCGGGAAGGGAAGGTTTTGGGAAGGTTTCGGGAAAGGAAGGGTTTCGGGAAGGGAAGGGAAGGTTTCGGGAAGGTTTCAGGAAGGGAAAGGGAAGGTTTGGGAAGGTTTCGGGAAGGTTTGGGAAGGTTTCGGGGAAGGTTTGGGAAGGTTTCGGGAAGGGAAGGGAAGGTTTCGGGAAGGGAAGGGAAGGTTTCGGGAAGGGAAGGGAAGGGAAGGGAAGGGAAGGGAAGGGAAGGGAAGGGAAGGGAAGGGAAGGGAAGGGAAGGGAAGGGAAGGGAAGGGAAGGGAAGGGAAGGGAAGGGAAGGGAAGGGAAGGGAAGGGAAGGGAAGGGAAGGGAAGGGAAGGGAAGGGAAGGGAAGGGAAGGGAAGGGAAGGGAAGGGAAGGGAAGGGAAGGGAAGGGAAGGGAAGGGAAGGGAAGGGAAGGGAAGGGAAGGGAAGGGAAGGGAAGGGAAGGGAAGGGAAGGAAGGGAAGGGAAGGGAAGGGAAGGGGAAGGGAAGGTTTCGGGAAGGGAAGGGAAGGGAAGGGAAGGGAAGGGAAGGGAAGGGAAGGGAAGGGAAGGGAAGGGAAGGGAAGGGAAGGGAAGGGAAGGGAAGGGAAGGGAAGGGAAGGGAAGGGAAGGGAAGGGAAGGGAAGGGAAGGGAAGGGAAGGGAAGGGAAGGGAAGGGAAGGGAAGGGAAGGGAAGGGAAGGGAAGGGAAGGGAAGGGAAGGGAAGGGAAGGAAGGGAAGGGAAGGGAAGGGAGGGAAGGGAAGGGAAGGGAAGGGGAAGGGAAGGGAAGGGAAGGTTTCGGGAAGGGAAGGTTTCGGGAAGGTTTCGGGAAGGTTTCGGGAAGGGAAGGGAAGGGAAGGGAAGGGAAGGGAAGGGAAGGGAAGGGAAGGGAAGGGAAGGGAAGGGAAGGGAAGGGAAGGGAAGGGAAGGGAAGGGAAGGAGGGAAGGGAAGGGAAGGGAAGGGAAGGGAAGGGAAGGGAAGGGAAGGGAAGGGAAGGGAAGGGAAGGGAAGGGAAGGGAAGGGAAGGGAAGGGAAGGGAAGGAAGGGAAGGGAAGGGAAGGGAAGGGAAGGGAAGGGAAGGGAAGGGAAAGGGAAGGGAAGGAAGGGGAAGGGAAGGGAAGGGAAGGGAAGGGAAGGGAAGGAAGGGAAGGGAAGGGAAGGGAAGGGAAGGGAAGGGAAGGGAAGGGGCTGGCTTAGGATCGCAAGGTCATGAATGAAGCTCTGTTTTCCTTGAAATATCCTGAGGCTGCTGATTGTGGAACATGGAAAGGGCACTGTGTGCAGGGTGGGCTCAGCGATGGGTGTGTGTGACCTCACAGGGGTTCTTCCCGAAAGTGCTCGGAAACACTTCCCAGCATGAAGCCCAGCTCCACTGAATCTCTGGGAAGGATCAGAACATTCTTCTTGGAGCATCACCATGCTCCATTCCACTTCCCATTATGGTCCTTTGGGAAGCATTCCCACCTTCAAGGTGACTGAGACTATGACTGGGCTGTGGTTCAGTGTGTGAAGTACAAAACAGGCTGGGAAGGTTTTCTCATGGTTCCCGTCTTGCTCCCATTGGTTCATGCCAATATTTTCACCCTCCTTGCCCTTCCCAGAGCTGGGCAATGCTCCCAGCACAGCTTCTCCTGCTCAGCAGAGGGAGGGGAGAGAGGCAGAGCATCCCTGCAGTGGGACCAGAATTTGGGCTCCAGTGGGGGATGCCTGGAGATGTCCAGGCCACCCAGACCCCCGGTTTTGGCAGAGGAAGAGTCTGTCTGCTGCAACTCCCAGGAAATTCCCTCCCTCCCAGCGATTGTTCCCCTGCCCTGGGGCCAGGCTGGGTTTGGTGGGACAGTAGGACAGCCTGGCAAAGCCTTGCCCAGGGGGTTAAACCCTGCTGGGGATTTGACCTTCACTTCCTCCCACCACAGTGATCCGCAAGGCTAAACCCATGAAGATAAAACATCAAGCCATTATTTCATGTCCATCCCTTCCCCAGGCACCAGGCACCTTCCCCCCTGCCCCCAGGCCTTGGCAGCTCAGAGCTCTGCTTGCACCCACACCTCCCCAGGTAACCAGAACCCCTCCCCTGCTGCAGAGTGTGGCCTTGTCTCACCATCCTTCAGCATTCTGCCATGTCTGTTTGTCCTGCCAGCACCCACCTGCCTGGATCTGGCTCTTTTCTAACCAGGATTCGGACCTGGCTGTGTCCTGACACCCACTGGCACCCTTCTATGGGCTCTCCAAGGGAAAGGCAGTGCTTGGATCCATCAGGAATTATCTGCTCCTCCTGTACCAGGCAGGAGGATGATGATCCATGATCAGTCCCCATCACCTGAGGGTTGGGGATTATTTACTGTAGTGGTTTTGCTTCGCTAATCTGAGATTTCTCTGTTAATGCATCAATTGATGAGGTGAGTTTAACACTGGCCAAATGCCCGTGCACCCACTAGAATATACTCACTCATTTCTTGTTGTGAGATAGAATTAGGAGGAAGGTAAAGCAGGCTCAAAAATCTAAAAGGGGATAAAGCAAAACTTATTAACAGTAACTAAAAGAAAGAAAAATAAGAATCAGAAGAAAACTTTTAGAACACTTCTCCTTCCCCCTACAACCTTTCTTTCTCACTCACAACATACAGAAACAATTTAGTTTATTACTTCTACAATAGTCTTTCTTCAGTTCACTTAGAGAGAGGAGTCCCTCTTGCCAATTTATGGAGACTTCTCTACAAGAAAACAGTTTTCTTGTGGCTTTTAATTTCTATGAATACTAGCTGCCAGAAAAATCTGCAATTATGAACTTTCTCCTATCTCTCACAGCTTTTTTTACAGCTGTGTTTATGGGCCACGTCAACTTATGGGGTACTACTTTAAGGATGAGCTGTTCAAGAGGAAAGGTTCTCTTCATCTGTCTCTGAGATCATCTCCATCTCTGGGAACAGAGATCTTCTTCTCTCCCTGGGGCTAAAGGGTCTTCATCATTCTTCTCTCTCTCTCTCTGTTTAAACTTCTCATGAGATCACAGCTACTTCAACATCTGCTTACTTTACCATGGAGGCCTTTGCTCATATCTACAATCTGAACACTTCATCTCCTCAAACTTTCAACGAGTTACAGGGAAAAAGAGTCTGATGCATCAATTATATTCTTCTCTATAGCTTTATAAGAGGATTTCAGCCCCAAAATTAAGGCATCTCCTCATCCCTCCTATCTGGGACGTGACTGTTCACTGACTTTGTTGTCTTCATGTTGTTCTTCTACATGATCTCACTCTGTCCTTTTCTCATACCCGAGGGAGGACTGAAGGTTTGCAAGTCTTATCTGTGCACTGAAAGAGTTAACATCTCACTTGATATCTGCAGGTCAGGTGGTCCCTGCGAAGGGTGATGGATTTTCAGGCTGCACTGGAGCTGTGTCAGGCTGTCAGTTCCAGCCGTGGGCCGAGGGTTTTATCCTCTCCAGCCCAGCAGGGCCAGGCCCCGCCGAGCCGCGAGGGGGAGAGGGCCTGGCCCAGCCCGCGGCCGCTCCCAGGGCCCGGCGGAGCCCGGCTCGGCCCGGGCCGGGCAGCAGGGCCAGACTTCATGTCAGCAAAATGGGATCAGCAGCACGGCCCGGCCCTGCCTCGGAGGGGGGCCCCACAGCCTCACCTGGCCATCGGGCCGGGAAGGGGGAAGGAGGGGAAGGACTTCTCACGCCAAACGCCAGAAGGAAAAGAGAGCTTCCCTATTGATTTTCATCTTTCACATGTGTATTCAGAGAGGCGTGTTCAGCTTTCTCAGTGGATTAACAGATTGTCAGTTCTCAAAGCTAATTACTGATTAGGTTTTTTTGGTCAGACATGGAGGAAACTGCTAGCACCTTCTCTTATAAAGTCACTTCCATGAATGGCTCCAATGCAAAATCAGCACATTTACACAACACCAGCAGTGCAGGAGCGAGGCTCCTCTTGTGTCCCATGGCTCACGGTGGATTCTCTGTGGGAGGAAGCTGAGCCATTTCAGTAGGGGACATGGGACAGCACATGTTCTCCCACAGGTCCTGAGTCAGGAACTCAGGGATTGGCAAACTGGGAGCAGGAAAATTTCCTTTCAGCGCAGAGGAGTTATTAATAATCTGAATGAGGGACTTTGTGCTGTGTCAGTTGGTTGAACAGAACCATGGGCAGAAGAAGGTATTGGCAAAGTACAAGGTGAGGCTCCTCGTTTGACAGGACTAGAGCCTGTCCCTGGTGCAGAGGGTGCTGCCAGTTTGGCACACATGGAAAGGTGAAGGTTGGGTGTTGTCATTGCAGCCACCCAGACACAGAGAGTGGGACTAAGCAGCATTCATGAAAACACAGCTCTTGGAGGGCTCCAGACTGGTTTGTGCATCCTGTTCCCCACCAAGGGCACCCGGGTGTCAGACTGGGGCACAAAAGGAGGGACATGTCAACGCCAGTCCCCCAGTAGCACAGACTGAGAGGGAACCTTGTCCCTGCTCTCCTGGGCAAGCTCCATCACCTGGCCATGACCATGTGGGCTCTTCTAGCTCAACACTTGCACATCACTCCCACACCCTTCCCAGCTGCCCTGAACCCCTGACCAGCAGCAGCTCATCCATCCTGAAGCATGGCTTGGCTTTCCAAGGCACCAACAACGAGGGAGTCTCATTGCCCAGTGTGGCTTTCTGCCTGTGCAGTTTTGTCAAGAAAGAAAGAATAAATAGAAGTTTTCTGGGCTGGGGAATTGAACTGGTGTAAAACTGGTCTGAGTTCATTGTCCCAGTGTGCCCCAAGTCCTGGTGTCATGGATGCTACCGTGAACGGATGCTACCAGCCTGGGACTGACAGCTCAGGAAGCTTCCTGAGGCAGGTGGCATCATCCCTGCTGGGCTGGGCCTTGGCCAGGCAGGGGCTGTCCTGGAGCCACTGGAATTGGCTCTACTGGACACAGGGGAAGCTTCTGGCAGCTCCTCACAGCAGCTACCCCCTGTGACCTCCCTGGTCCCAGAATGTGGCCATGCAAACCTGTAAAATAAAATGAAGCCACAGGGGCTAGCTTCTTAGCTGGATAGCTGATCCCTCGTAGGGTAAGCGCCCCAGGCAAGCAGTCTTTAGACCGGACACCTCAGCCCTCTGGAGGCTGGGGTGCCCTAGGCCGGACTGCGGCACAGCCGTGACCCCTAGCAAGCTTAGTGATTGTCAACTCTTAGTGAAAATCAGCTCTTTTATGATTTCAGCTCTTAGCTTGCTCATAGGGGCTGTGGCTGGCCGTGGCTTCTGGAAGGCAGACGAGGAGAGAGAGGAGAAGGCGGCCAAGTGTTCCACGATGGTTTATTCTGAGGGTCTCGCGAAGGGTCTTGAAGCTGCTCTTCCAAAGAAATGAGCCAAGACAGCCTCTTTTATAGGGTTAGGGAGGATTGAAAACTGACCAGTTGTAAGGGTTAGGGAAACTAGCCTGTGGGGTCACAGAGAGATAAGCAGGCCTGGAGGACCAGAGTGAGGACTCCTGGTTCAATTCCTATGACTCAGCAAATACATATCTCTAAACATTCCTCCATGGAGCCGTAGCTGGCCCTGAGCCTGCTACACAAACCCAAGACATCCCTTCAGAAACCCCACATTGCTCACCAACCTGCCAGCTAGGGATTTTTTTTTTATTTATTATTATTATTATTATCTTCACTTTTCCTTATTAATTCCTACCTTTCCTTGCTGCACTTCATTACATGAATTTTTCCCTGTCTCCAATCTGTCCATGTGACATTTTTATTTTAAGAGTTCCTTCCCTTGACCACTAAACCAGTGCAGACTTTCAGGCAAAAATCATCTTTCTTTGAGGTGAAATTCTGACCTAATCATCCCTCATGAAAGAACTTTGTGTCTTAATTCACTTTTTTTTTAATTCCAATTTCCCTCCAAATTAATTCCAGTGCTCATTTTGCCCAGCTTTGGGAAATGAATCTGTTTAAAGCACGGTGTGAGTGTGTTATAGACATGAATTGGTGGGGACTACTCTCTTCACCTATATTAAAGATAATCAGGTCATGAACATGGCTCCCTAGGCAACCACTAAGTTCCAGCACAGTGATTAATTAATCTTTATCCATAATAACGAGGTCCAAAATAAATTACCCCGTATTGGGTGCAGTACCTTTGCTGTTAGATAATGGCCATCTCTAATGTGCAACAACGTTAACAAGGTTTGACTCCTGCCTCGGCAGAAGGGATTTCTCTCTCTGTGCCTCATGTGAGGGCTGCAACTGCTCCTCCTCCTGCCACAGCTGCCTGGAGGAAACCCCAACCCATTCCCAAGAGGAGGAAGAAGGGGAGAAGGCAGACGCCTTTCCCAGGCATTGGGGACTTCAGAGGGGTCCTGTGTACCTTTGATATGCCAGGCATGCCAAGGTGGGATCCCAGACCTGGCTGGCTCTTCCCAGAGCTTTGCCTGGATTTTCCAAGTCTCTGGTCTGTATTTTCCTGCCACTGTTGGCCAGAAGAAAGATGGCATCCAGTGTGGGGAATGCTGATATTTTCATTGCTGGAGAAAGGGGTAATAGAGCTGCTGGCAGAGAGTGAAGATCCAGAAACATTCAAGGAGAACTGGAAAAGGTTGCCAAGGGAAGATGTGGCTGCCCCTGGATCCATGGAAGTATTCCAAGGCCAGGTTGGATGGGGCTTGGGGCACCCTGGGACAGTGGGAGGTGTCCCTGCCATGGCAGGGGTGGCACTGGATGGGCTTTTAAGTCCCTTCCCACCCAAACCATTCCATGATTCTATGATTCTATGAAGAGTGGACAGCAGTCCAACTTGATAAATCGGAATTCTCTTGGCTGCTTCAATCCTTCCCATGCCCTCTCCAGGGTTTCTGCTTCCCACAAATTTCTCCTGATGGATTAACTGGGATCTGAGGGTACAAAGAAGACCATGTCACATCCCAGAGTGGGACTCGTGGGGCTCCAAGCACAAAAAGTCTTGACATGTTTATTCCCAGGGCATTGAGCACAATCAGTCTCTGGGAAAAGAAGGACACTGCTCATCTCCTCTGTACCTGCGAGAAACCCATGTGTTGTCCTTAGAAGAGACAAAGGCCTGGTCCTTATAAAGGGATTGTCTTCACTGTTTTTCTTTCTTCACATTCTTTGGGAAGGAAAACAATGCCGTGGAGGCTGGGATGGACTTGAACTCCAGGTGCTTGGCTATATTGCAATAATACTCTGCTTTTCTGGAGCCTGGAATCACCATGTTTGTCCCAGGTCAGGGCATGAATCATTGATATGGGAGTTATGAATCTGTGGGGGTCAATCCAAGGTGTCTTCCTGAAGACTCTGCCTTCTTCTTGGACTTCTTTATCCCCTGGAAGTAAGCACCGGAGAGGCTACAGGGAAAAATGTTTTGCAGTCATTACTCAGCAGGGTTGAGAGCTCAGGCTGCCCCTTGGCCTCAGGGATCCCAAAATCTTGGGTAAGGAGTTCCACAGCTTTCCTTTCCCCTCTGGTTTTCCATCCTCCAAGGAGATTGGTGCACCAAGGACACCAGCCCAGCCTGTGGCATTCCAAGGGACCATGGAATGCATCTGGGGATGTTCACACAGCCTGATTCCAGGGAGAACAATCCACCTGTCCTGGCAGCCAGGCCGGGGTGACATAGCAGGGACAGGAACCTGGGGGACACAGGGATGAGGGTTTTGTCTGTCCAGGGCTGCTCTGGGAGAAAGTGGAAGGACTTGCTTCAAAGGTCATGGAATGCAGCTCTCTGGGAGCTCGGGGGTGGGAATTCCCAGGAGTTCCCAGTCCCTGGTAACTTTATCTGGTGGCCATGCATCTCCCAGCATTTCCAATGGCTCTTGGTCCTTTTTCAGTTTTGTCCCCCTCCTCTTTCCTGTCCCATTCTGTCCCGCTTCCGCTTCTCCATCCTCCCTCTCTACCACAGCCCTGCAACACTTCCCAAACAACCCTGGCTGCTGAAATCCTTCCCATGCCCTCTCCATGCCTTTGCTTCCCACGCACTTCTCCTGATGGATTAAGTGGGTTCTGAGCACCACTGGGTACAGAGAAGACACTGTCACATCCCAGAGTGGCACTTGTGGAATTCTCCTGGCAATGAGAGCCAGGGAGAGCCAATGTCAGCTTTAATGAGGAATTTGGGCAGGGGGAAGGGAATTTGGAGCCTATTAAGCCTTCCCTTGTAACAGCATCTCTTACTGACTTTTCTTTAGCCACAGAAGCCCTTAATAGAGCAAGGCCCTGTGACGTTATTACAGAAAGCAATAACTGTGCTTTTGGGGCAGGAGGAATAAATCAATGCAATGATACCAGGCTGAGGTGCTGCCACTGCTGGAATTTGATTCTGCTTTCTATGAGGCAAAACAAGGCTCAAATCACGTTAACATGGCCTGAAAGAGCAGCAAAGCAGAAAATCTGTCTCTGAGAGTGAGAGATCAAATGGCAAGTCAGTGTTGGAGGAACAGCTTCAGTACATCCAGTGAACTGTTGTCAGGGACCTGGAGAAGGGACATCACCCAGGAACCTGCTTAACCCTTCCAGGGCCTCATTCGTACCCCAAAGGATGCAGTTACACCCAGCAAAGCCAGGATCCTGTGCAAGGAGGGAAATAAGGAAAGGGAAAAGAGGGATGGAGCAGGGAAAGAAAAGCCAAAGAAGCCAGAGGAGCTGTACAAGGCTCTGTTCCCATCATCTTCAAGCCTTGGTTCAGCTGTGGAGGGTGAACACTAAAGTCCCCACTTCTGCCAAGGTTCCTCAGGAGCTGGGTGATGAAAGGGTGGATTCCTCATCCCAGCAGTGCATCCCAGCAGTACAAGGTCAAAGAACGGGGATAAAGCCTCACAGTCCATGATTGTCTTGAGGGATCATTTTGTTACATCTCTTTTTAGAATCACAGATTTTTAGAATCACAGAATCACAGAATATCCTGGGCTGGAAGGGACTCACCAGGATCATCCAGCCCAGCTCCTGGCCCTGCCCAGACCCCCCAATAACCCCAACCTTTGGCATCCCTGGCAGTGCTGGCCAAAGGCTCCTGGAGCTCTGGCAGCCTCGGGGCCGTGCCCATTCCCTGGGGAGCCTGGGCAGTGCCAGCACCCTCTGGGGGAAGAACCTTTCCCTGATCTCCACCTAAGGACCCTGAAATCAGCCAACAGATTTTCTCAAGTAATTCAGGCCTGCCCAGGCCAGGTGTCCATTTGTTTCCTCTTTGGCTTTCTTGGTTTGCTCTCTGTCCACTCCAAGGAGAGAGTTGTGAACCTTAGATAGCTCAGGTCTTCACCCAGCCTCCCATTCCCAGGAAAATCCTGACTTTGTCCTGAGGGGTTACTGTAAACCTGCAGAGAGGGGTTGGCCTTGGAGCCAAGGGATGCTCCACACTGGATGCCTGGCTGAGGTTGACATTCACTGCCGGGCAAAGCCCTTGGATATTCAGGAATATCAGGATTAAAATATCCTGTGCTCATTCTTCTCCTCACCTGTAAATGTTTGCATGAGCACTTGTGATGCCTTGAGAGGCCACCTGGAACAGAGGCTGGACAGAGTTAAAGTTGGGATTTATTAAAAGGCCTTAAAAGTATGTACCTTGGGCAATACAAGAGCCTGGCTGTGGCTACACCCAAGAGGAACCCAAGATGGACTCAGAGTCACAAGTTTTCACACTTTTGTAAGTTTTGGTCCATTTCCATATTGGGGTTAAGTGTCCAATTACAGCTCCAGGTTCTGCAGTCCCAACCTCTCAGTTTGCTCTCCTCCATTCCCTGTTGTTTGCACTTTTTGGGGCTGAAGCTGCAGTGGTGTCCATGGTTCTGGGGCTGGAAAAAGATTGTTTTATCTGACTGAGCTGTGAGGAGAACTGTGGTATTGTCTACAAGGGTCCCAGGATGAGGGGAGAGACGAGAAAGTTGACTCCATGTATCAGAAAGCTAGGTTTATTATTTTATGATAGATAATATATTAAAACTATACTAAAAGAATAGAAGAAGGGATTTCATCAGAAGGCTAAGCTAAGAATAGAAAAGGAATGAATAACAAAGGCTTGTCTCTGACCGAGACAGTCTGCCCAGGTGATCTGTGATTGGCCCTTAATTAAAAACAACCAGATGAGACCAATCACAGATTCCCTCTGTTGCATTCCACAGCAGCAGATAAGAATTGTTTACAGTTTGTTCCTGAGGCCTCTCAGCTTCTCAGGAGGGAAAAATCCTAAGGAAAGGATTTTTCATAAAACATGTCGGTGACAGAGAACTTGCTGACATTTATATGAAGTTCAGAGTTACACACTAAGGCAGTACAGAATCTGGAAAATATAAAAGCTAAAACTTAAGGCATCACTTGGAGCACCCTCAAGCAGAGGGTGTAAGATCCAGCTCATCCAGAGCCTGGACAAAGATTCCTCTACCAGGAGTGTCCTAGCACTGATCATTCCATGGAGGATACTCTCTAGAGTCCAATTAGAGCCTGGTTTTGACCAGCACGTAGTGGACACTGGTATTGTTGGCAGTGTAGGAATTGGCTGGGATAGACCAGGGATGGCCCTCCCAAGACAGGTTCTGGGCACATTTCTGAGTCTGCAGCAGCTTGAACACAAATTGAATTGTAAGGAATAAAAGAATGCATGGAGGAGGAGGCAGTGGGAGAGAGGGAAGGGCTGGGAGCTCTGGGAGTCCAGCTCTGAGGAGTGACCCCCGCCCAGCTCTCCCTGATACCCATCCCTGGGTGAAGAATCCCACAGGAAAGGGAGGATTCTGCTGTCAGTCCTGCCCCAGGATCATTTTACACATTTCTGTGGTTCCCTACCTCCACTCTACGTTCCTCTTTCCACACCTGCCCTGCCACCCAGGGCAAACACCAGCCTCGCCTCGCCTCGCCTCGCCCCGCCCCACCCCGCCCCGCCCCGCCCCGCCTCCTCTCAGATCCCCATGTCCATGGGGAGCAGGGATGCTCCTGGGAGCAGCTCAGCTGCATTTCTTCAGACATCTCCCATAGCTGAGGCCTCCCTGTGCCCTGGAAGTGCCAATTTCTCTCTGTCAGCTGCAAAGACAACCAAGACATCGAGCTCTGGGGAGCAGGAGAAGCTGGGATGCATCTACTCTCACACACCTCTGTTTGAACAGATTAAACCCAAGCAATTATTTCCAATTTTAAACATGCCAGACTCTGGAGGCAAATCTGGGGGGAGCTGAGCAAAAGGAGTTGTTGGGTCTCCTGGAAGATGCTGGTTTCAAAGCCAACAGCTTGTGCAGGGTTACATACCAAGGAGACATGGTGCAGGAGAATTGTCCTTCTCCAGCAGCAGCAGAGCTGCAGCAGCCTCACCAGAAAGCTGAACACACACTCTTAAGTGAGGTTTTGGGTGCTGAACACACACTTTTAGGTCAGGTTTTGGGTGCTAAACACACACTCAAATCAGGTTTTGGGGGCTGAACACTCTTTCATCAAGTTTTGGGCTGACTGTGCATGGGATTGCTGGAGGTTTTCCATTCTACTTCTCCCACGGAGGTGGGTTTGGAAGAGCCTTCCTCCTCAGGGTAATCGTGGCAGAAAGAGACAGAATCTGTGGTGAGGAGGAATATCTAGGCTCGAGTGCCAGTCTTGGAGCATCTCTGAGTTACAGGGCCTTCTGCAGGGTCTGCTTGTGCTGGGAGCTGTGCTGGAACAGGGGATAGGAGAGAAGGCCTTCCCCAAGGTTTAAGCTGCCTGGCTCAGAGGATGAGTTCAGTTACTCCACATCATCTGAGCCTCTCTAATGAAAGCTCCTCTCCCCGTTTGAGGTAATCTGCCTTTGATCAAACCCTCTTCTCCTCTGATGAGAACACAGTGCAGTAATCAAGGAGCTAATCTGAGCCTGAGCGGGCTCCCAGAGCCCTCATCACCCTCACCCAGCAGCTTCCTCGCCTGCCTCTCCTCCCTAGTCCGTGCCAGGAATCCTCCTGGACCCTGCCCCTGGATCCTGCTCCAGCTCCACGTGGCAGAGCCCCCTGGGAAGGCCCTGCAGGGCCTGGGATCCCAAAACAGGGAGCAGAGAGTGCCTGCCCACACCTTTGCTCGAGTGAGCCCTCTCCAAAGACCAAAGGGGCTTTTAAACTCCAAACCCAGCTTTATTAGAACATAAACTTGAATAACCACTTTCTGGGAGAGGAGGAACTCAGTGACCAGGCCAGATGGAATAGAAATAAAAAAGCTTATAAACAACTCTTTTCCTTCCCCCGTGTTCCCATGGCTGAATCTTTGCCCCTGGTTTGGTTTAGTCAGTGGCTCTCTGAGTTGTAACAGATCCTTTCTTATCCTCATCTCATCCCTGGCACATCTTTCCCTTTCTGTCACCCCACCCAAACCCTCATCCCAGCTGGGAAAATGCCATCCCACTGCTCAGAAAATGCACTGTGCAGAACAAGGAGGGTGCCTTGGCCAGAGCAAGATGCATGCTGGCTGCTCTGCTGCTGACAGCAATTACAGCTGAGACAGGAATCTCCTTTGCTTTTCCATCCTCCCTCCCTAGAAGGAAGGACAGAAGCAATTTTGTGAGAATAAACCTGGGAACACAGCAGGAGGCCCTGCCCCTGACTTGCTCCTTGCTGTGATCCAGACATGATGCCCAGGCCATGGGGTTTCATCCACCCCTCCCTGGAGTGGGTTCTTGGTGTGGCAGAGCTCGTCACAAACACTGAGCAGCACTTCAGGTGATGAAGGAGCTGCTTTGCTCCCAGCAGGATCCACATGCACTCTTTATCCCCATGCTCCCTCCTCAGGTGAGCACTTCCCACTGAAGAGGCAGAGCTGTGGGACTTGAAAATGCAAATTCAGGCCTGAGCATCCAAGGAGAAACATGGGAGCAAACACTCCAATGGCTGCAAGGCTCCTCATACAGAGAAAGAGGCACCTGAGCCTCCTTGAGTGCCTGAACCAAGGGTTTTGCTCTGCTCAGCGAGAGCTGCAGCCATGGGAGCAGGACTGGCCTCACACAGAGTGCCAAGTGCTGGTTTGCTAAAAATGGAACATCTTCACCCATTTCCAGAGGTGGGGAATCCAGGAGTTCATCCCAGGGCTGAATTCCCAAGCAGTGAAGCTCCGTTTCACAGCAGGGTTGTGCAGAGGCACAGAGCTCTGCTCCCCTGGCTCCAAAGCCTCTGGGGGTTGCAGTGCTGAACTCTGGGACAAGGTGGAATTTCCACCAGAGCCTCTGGCCTGGTTTTCTGCACGTTGGAGGAGCCCCGTGTCTGTCCCACAAGGGTGGGAACACAAATCCCTTCTCCAGCCACAGGAAATGAGAAAAGTGGCCAATGTCTGTCTTGCATTTGAGCATCATTTTTCACCTGGATTTCTCCTGCTCTTCCCACTGGGGGCTTCATACTGCTATGTCCTTCCTCAGGAGTGCTGGGCCAGAAGGAGCATCCCTGAGTGCCTGTTGTCCCACAGGGGTTCTGATTTCCTTTAGGAAGAGCAGCCTGCACCCCACATCCTCCTGGCACAGCTTCTCCTCTGTCATTATCCCTGCTGGAGCTCAGGTGGGCGCAGCCACAGGGCCACAGGGCCAGAGCTCTGCTGGGAGCTGTGCTGTGAGCCTGTCCCTGTGAGCTCAGGCTGGGGACACTCAGTGGGACAGTCACAGCAAAACATCTGCAAATGCAGCCTGGCAGCAGCACCTGGCTCCTGCTGGGGCTCTGCAGGGCTGGTCAGCTCTGAATCTTGGGCAGCATCTGGAAGATCTGGCTGATGATCCAGTTGAAGATGTCCCTGTTTACTGCAGGGGTTGGACTAGATGGCCTTTAAAGATCCTTTCCAACCCAAACTATTCCATGAAATCTCTGAACATCTCACTGTAAAATTCAGGGATTAAACCCACTCTGTGTATTTAACCTTTGTAGTATTTATTTTGTTCTCTTCTTTCCAAGGGGAAATTTCTCTGAGGAATCTTTTCTCAGCCCAGTGTACCTGTTATCTCTTATTGATCTGAAACAGAAACAGGACAATAAAAAAGGTAATTTCTGGTAAAACCCACAGAGCAGGAAATGAACTGCTGCACACCACCAGTGAATCGTGGCAGCTGAGCCAGAGCCCTGTGCCTGGGGACCCAGCTGTCACCATTGGTGGGGCTGGGGGCTGAGTGGCATGAAGCAGAGCTGCCCTGGCAGTCCAGCAGGTGTGGAAAGGGACTCACAGCCCTGGGGCACCTGCAAACCTGGTCACCAGTTCTGCAAGCACTGGATTGAAAACATGCTGGGCTCAGGAAAGTCACTGACTCATGGAATCCCAGAATCACACAGTGGTTTGGGTTGGAAGGATGTTAAAGCTCATCCAGTGCCACCCCTGCCATGGGCAGGGACACCTTCCGTTATCCCAGGGTGCTCCAAGCCCCATCCAGCCTGGCCTTGGATACTGCCAGTGGGACACTTCCCCTCCCTTCTGCACAGGGGCCAGCAATAATTCCAGAGAAAATGAGATTTGTGGCTTTAGGACTTCCCTGGAGCTTGTGAATCTCCTCTCTTAGTAAAATCAGAAAGAAGTGGCCAAAGTTTGGAGCATCTCTCTCCAGCCCTTCCCAGCCCAGCTGCTCAGGTGTGAGGCTGGCTGGGGCCATGCTTTTGCAGTCCCTCAGCACTGTCACCCTGGGAAGAATAGGGACAATTCCTCATGGACACAGTATTTTCAACAAGTGAAATCCTTGGCAAGGTGAGTAATATGTTCTACACCAAGTAGGGGCCATGGAGCCTCAGTCCATCCCAGGAAACCCGAGTGCTGGAGCAGGAGGTGTGGGAATTGTGCTGAAAAAAATCAGAACTCTCCACAAATGCCCGGAATTTACCAGATTGTTTGTGTCATTTTCTACCTGGATGGAGGGAGCAGGTGAAGAACTCCCTGGCTTGTGCTCCTCTGGGACAGAGAAGCTCTGCTGAACAGGGTGGCAGTCCCTGCCCACAGCCTGGGATCAAAGCCCCCATGGAGCTCATAAATCGAAGGTTTTCTTGCAGAGGGAAAGAGCTGAGCTGAGATTGCAGCCACATCCCAGTGGGACTTCAGCTCTTCCCTGTGGGAGGGCACGGCCTGGCTGCTCCTCCTGTGCTCCTCACACATGAGTTGTGGCAGGTACTGGCACTGTCCTGTGGTGCAGGGGACATCCCTGCTAAAGCTTTCCAGAGGCTTGGACCCCTCCAGGCTCTTCAGGGGGCACTTGGGAGCTTCATCCATGGGGCCCAATTGCCCTGTGGCACCTCCAGGACATGGCAGTGGTTGAGGTTGGAATCAGAGGACACGGGACAGCCTCAGACTAAAGCTCTGGAGCAATATTGAGGGCAAAAAATCAGCTTTGGGAGCCTTGAACAAAGGGTTCCAGTGGGATCATCAGGTCTGTCTTCCTGGAATAGCCAGCTGAACATCTCCTCTGGGACACAGCACAGGCTGCTTCATCCTCTGCCCCTCAGGGCTGTCAGAGCAAACCCAGGAGATTCCATCATCCCTGCACAGCCCAACTTTTGGAGAGAGACTGAAGCAGGAGCACAGGGAGGTGCAGACACTGGAGAAAGGCCTGGGTTTGCTGGGTCTGGTGTGGGAGCCACAGAAAGCTCAAAAAATAAGAGTTTGTCCAGAGAGGCCTGGATGCAGAGAATGCTTTAAAATGCAAAACTCCTGGAGCAAAATGCTGCCAGCTTCAGGATGTAGCTCAAAACTGGATGCTGAGGGGTTCCAAAGGGATCTCACCTGCACACACACCTGCATTTATCAGCTGTGGTTGAGAAGAGGAGGAATACCCCATCCCAGCCTCACTTCCCACCAGCCCATCATCTGAGGAGTGCTGCACTGACTGCAGCTCCATGCGGGATTTTCCTGGTGGATCCTGAAAGCTGGGGAAGGCAAAGGTGTGGCCGATGGTGGAGCCACAACTGTGAAGTTATGCGAGCAAATCTAAGGGTGGGAATGTCTCTGCCAAGGATTGAAGCTTTTGCAATAATGCTGCATGTTTGATTTGGAGGGATCATCCCAAAGTCACAGGGAAAAGAAGGAATCTAGAACAACAGGGGTAAAGACCCTGAAAAAGAGCTCCAAAAGGAGCTGCATCCAGGCTTAGGAGCAGCATTAAAATTCGTGAAAAGAAGACATGATTCTGCTGGCAATTATTGTCCAAAGAGTGCAATTTAAAGATTCTGGCTGGAATGAGAAATAAAATCTGGAGCGATAACAGAATGAAAAGCCACACTATCACACACCTCACCCGGACAGCCAGGCACGGAAGGATCAATCAGATTTCAGCCCTGCACACAAAGGAAGCCAGTTCTGCCTTTTATCAGCTCAGGCAGTGAGAAAAAGGCCTCAGGCAAAACCCATTGTACAGGAGAAGTCCAGAGGGCTCCAGGGATTCAGGGAAGCAGCAGGAGAAGGCCAGGCAGGATGGGACCCTGCAAACCCACAGGATGAGAGGAAAGGGCCTCAAGCTGGGCCAGAGGAGGCTCAGATTGGACATCAGCAGGAATTTCCCAATGGAAAGGGTGCTCAGGCCTTGGCAGGGACTGCCCAGGCAGGTTTGGAGTGCCCATCCCTGGAGGTGTCCAGGGAAGGGCTGGAGGTGGCACTCAGAGCTCTGGGTGGGGACAAGGTGGGGATTGGGCACAAGCTGGACTCAGTGACCTTGGAGGGCTTTTCCAATCTCTGTGATTCTATGGAATGCTCCGCAAGCTCCTCTCCTGTAGCAACTGGAATGTGAACACTGTGTGCTTGGGATTTGGGCTGGGAAGGTGAGAAAACTCTGTGAGAGGCAAGGTGAGCACAGCCATGAGCAAGGGCAGTGGGAGGGGAGAGGAGGGACAGCCCCATATGCAGAGACACATCTGGAGGAGCTGTGCTGCTGCAGTGCCCTGTGTGTGCACAGAGTGCCGGGAGGTGCATCTGGGCTCATTCCTGACTCAAACTACCCAAAACCACCTGCAAAGTCCAAAGAGCTCCCTACAGCATCACTGCTCCACCCCAGCTCTGCAGGGCTGCTGTGGGACCAGGGCCCAGGGGCCACACACAGCTGGACACCAGAAGAAGACGGGAATGGGTTTGTTCCATGTCCCAGTCAGTGGCAGTCAGCTTCTCATAAACCTGGCCTTCATGAGAAGCTCAAACTACTCAAGTGCCTGTAGCCACAAAGTGGAGGAGCCCCTCAGTGCAGCCCCTTGATAAATACCCCTTGGGCTGGCAGGACTGAGCACTTGCTCGGTGCATCCAGCACTGCTGTCCAAAATTTGGTGAAAAGCTCCATCCTGATACACCGAAGACTTGTGGGTCTAAAGAAGACTTGTCATGGAATCAATCAGGTTGTGAAAGCCCTCTAAGGTCATGGAGTCCAACCATGAACCCATCACTAACCTGTGTCCCCAAGTGCCACATCCCTGTGGCTGCTAAGCCCCTCCAGGGATGAGGACTCCATCCCTGTTGGGTTTGATGGCTGACTTTCCCAGGCTCCTTCCAAGGGAAGTTTGCTCCTCTGCAGCAGGGTCTGAATCCTCTTTCTACCTGGTTTTACCCCATTCCCATAACACAGACCACACCACCCCACCAGAATCCGTGGAAAGATGTAAATTTCCCACAAAACCCAGGTGGATGGATGCAAGCACAAAGCAGCACCAGCCCTCCAGGGAGCTCTCTTGCACAGTCTCAGTTCTGTGTCTCAATGAGGCACAGCACAAGGACAGGCCCCCGCCCTCTAGGAGAGTGAAATGCAGAGCTTGGCTCGGGTCGGGCAGTTCACTATCACCCGGGGGTCCCTCCCCTGCTGGCACAGGCCAGGAGTGAATGGGCACACCCAGACTTTCTGCTGCTGCTGTCCGAGGTGCTGGCAGAGCCCAAGGCTGGATCAAACGGCACAAAACCTCGCTGGGATGAAGCTGTTGATCCCACGGGCAGGAGCAACCCAGGAAAAGACTCAAAAGGGACAGGGCAGCCCGGGATGTGTGTGAGCAGGGTCACCCTGCCAGGGCAGGGATGTGTGTGAGCAGGGTCACCCTGCCAGGGAGCCTGAGAGGAGCCAGGGCAGCACTGGGACCCAGCACGTGAAGGGACCCTGTCCCAGGTGTCTCCTCCCTTGCCCAGAGCAGAGGATGGGCACTCACAAGGAAACAGTCCCTTGGCATCATTTTTCCCATCTGCACTGCTAAAGTGCTAAAGGAGAATTTTTGCTTTTCTCAGTGGGTCACCATCATATTTTCTGGAAAAATCCCTTCGCCAGGATTTCTTCTCCTGGGAAGCTGAGAAGCCTCAGAGAAAAAGGAAAACCAGTAATTATCTGATTGCTTCTGCTGTGTTTTGCTGCTTTGGAATGTGGTTGGAGATTGTTTATCCAATGTTGGGGAAGATGAAAGAGGAAAGCCTTACAAATATGATTGCCTTGCAAAAGATTTTGAGAATATAGAAACTATAAGCGAGATTGAAATGAAAGCAAGCTTTGACATCCCTTAGTTACTGAACAACAGGAAAACAATGGTGTGGCCGGCTGAAGGTAATCCCCTTTTGATGAAACAATACCCTCTGCAAGCAGGCAGGTCCAAGGGTCAGAGCAGACCCTGCCAGCTTGGCAGAAGGGGTCTGAAGAGTAGTTTTTTGGGTTTAAAATGTAGCACAATATGGTAATGTAGTGATTCTTATAGGCTGTATGTAAATGCTATAGGATTTGTATGCTGTACTAGATTGGTTAGTGAGAATCAGAATATTCAACACAGAAGATGATGTATTGTAACGGGAACTTCGCTCTCTTATGCTCTTGCTTTTGCTCTTGTTCTCTTGCTTTTACTCTTGCGCTCTTACTTTTCTGTGCTCTTAGCTCTTGCCTTTTTACGTTATTACCCTCTCATCCTCTCTCTTCTCTCGGGCCTGCTCCGAGCTGCAGCTGGCAGCTCCCAGCAGGGCCCTGTACCCACGCCCTTTGCAATAAACCACAAGTTCCACGACTTGGCTTCAGAGATCTCTCGTCTCCATCCGTCCCAACCGTGCTACCCCCAGTCTCGCCTACAATCCAACATGTGAGTTGTTTTTATTTAATGACCAATCACAGCCAGCTGTGTCAGACTCTGAGAGTCAGTCATGAGTTTTTCATTAGTGTCTTGTTAAGCCTTCTGTCTGTATCCTTTCTCTATTCTTTAGTATAGCATTCTTTAATATAATATGTCTTATATTATAAAATATAAATTAGGGATAAAATAATAAATTTGCCTTCTAAGAACATGGAGTCAGATTCATCATTTCCTCCTTCATCCTGGGGACCCAGCAAATACCACATCAGCACACACCATTATTATTATTATTATTATTATTATTATTATTATTATTATTATTATTATTATTATTATTATTATTATTATTATTGCTGATCAGCTGGTTCAGAAGGAGGTGCTGCACGGAAACTGAAGCTCAGGCTCTCTGCTGTAAATATTTTCCTTTCTGGAATGTGCCCTTCCAGTAGAGCCACTGGATAGGGCTTTCCCTCTCTATGCCCACGACTGAGTCCCTCACAGAGAGAGCAGTGTGTGGGGATGATGGAAACAGTCACACAGATGGACACAGACATCTCCTCGGGGCTTCCTTCCATGCAAACGGGACCACAAAAATAACCGATTATAATTGTAGTAAATAATTTACTTCAAATTTGCTGTAAATTTCAGAATCTCCACTGACCATGCTGCTCACTCAGAACCCTCTGGGGTCTGTATTTCCATCAGAACAGTCTCAAAAAACAATGGCAACCAATTTAAAGTAGAAGGAGCTTTTGGTGGGGCACCCTGAGTGGTCATTTTTCAACTGAAAGCAACAGCATTTAAAATTTTTGGTTTGTTTCGCTGAATCTGAAACCATAAACGTTTTTACAATTTTGTAAACCTCCTTTTCTGAGCTCCTGTGAGCACATGAGGCTGCTTGGGTGGTTTTAGGGCTTTGGCGAGGTTCCTGAGAAAAGCAGACTCCCACAGGGCATTAAATCCCCTCTGAGAATTCCTGGCCAGAGTGAGACTTTTGCA
Organism: Haemorhous mexicanus; assembly: GCF_027477595.1. Classification (NCBI taxonomy): domain Eukaryota; kingdom Metazoa; phylum Chordata; class Aves; order Passeriformes; family Fringillidae; genus Haemorhous; species Haemorhous mexicanus. Next base: position 690,293 of record NC_082359.1, on the reverse strand, counting down.
GTCCTGGGGCACCTCAATACACCCTCGTGGCTGGGTGGGAGAGGAGAGCCTTGCACTGGTGGAGTGTGAAGGGCTGGAACCACCTCCATCCCCTTTTTGGAGAGCCAGGCTGGTTCCAGGGATTTGAGACCTGAAGAGAGCTCCCAGCAGCTGTAGCTCTGTTCAGATCCAGCACACCCCAATTTCCCACAAATTGCAGTTTCACGGGTCTGGGAATTCTCCTCCTCCTCCTCCTCCTCCTCCTCCTGAGCAAATCTCAGCCAAAAGAGGCACTGGGCTGCAGGAGTCCTGCCTGGAAAGGGAGCAGCCAGCCTGGAAATGCCTGCATAGGAGCAGGGTCAAAGGGGGCAGCTTGGGGAGTCCCAGTGCCCTCGGCAGGACAGAGGGACTGCAGCAATGTGAGTGGGACACCTGGGAACCCAGGGCTCTACATTCCCCTATGCAAATAGGCCTGGCTTTAAAATCAAGCTTTAAAACCCTAGTGGCCAGACTTAGGGCCACAGGGAAATGGCCAACCAGTGACCCCTGCAAGAGTGGATTTTTCCTCTGGGAAATGCAGAAATCCCCCCCTTAGGGAAGAGGCAAAGATCCCACTGTGGGCTCTGCATTCCCTGATCCCTTTGCTTCCTGCAGCACCTCCCAGCTTTTGTCTCTCTGATTCAGAAGCCTCAAACCAAGGAGTGTCTGGGGATTAATTTTTAGCTTGATTTCCTTCTTCTGTCCATGCCCAGGCCCTATTCTCTCACTAGCTCAGTGACCTGCAGAAACCTTGTGCTGAAGATGCTCCAGTCTAAGTTAATATCAAAAATTAACCCAGCCCTGACAGCAACTTTTTAGAGCCTGACTCTGGGCAAAATGAGCAAACAATTCATGAGGAGGGGCCCCACAGAGTCAGGCTGAGCACAGATCCTCCAGCAGCCCCATGCCAGCCAGGCCTAGCATTTCCTACAGGATAAATAGGAGACAAATTTCCTACAGGTCATTAAAATGCTCTGTATTTTCCCACTGCAGCCAGGCATCCAAAGGCCTTCTCCCAGCACAAAGCAGAATCCAGGGACCACAGCTGGAGTGGCTGCCTTGGAGGAGAAGTGGCTGAAGGAAATGCTACAGGCCCAGGAAAAACGTTCATTGTTCCCCTTGCTTCTCTGTTACCTGAGTGCTGGAGCAGCTGTCAGAGCAGCCAGGGCCATTTCAGCCAGAAATTCTTTCACTGAGGACAGACTTGAACATAAAAAGACTCTAAAATATCCTTACTAGGTCTGTAAAGAGCTTTTTAGCCCCCAGATTCCTTCTCTCCTCTCTTTGTGCTGGCACTGAGTGCAGTGGGCCCCTAAGCTTAGATCAGAGCTGTCTCCTGCCCTGGTCTTCAAGTTGCTGTACTTGGGATCTTGGGTCTTTCTTTAAAGGATAGTCAGGACCAGGCAAAGGAGCCTCGAAGAAGCAGTTCCTTCTGATTGGAGGGAAATGCACCCCTGAAATGAGCCTCTCCCTGGTTTTCAGGCAGATTCTCCACAGCGTTCTCCTGCAGCCACTGCACACTGTGAGGCTCAGAGGCTCCTGCTCAGCTTCCTCCCTCCCTTCTTTCTTTCACTCTCCAGTCTCCTGCTCTGGGACCCTTCCAGAGCATCCTCATCCTGTGACACCAAGGCCCAGCTGGACCTGTCCAGCTGTGCAGCCTGAGCTGAGCATCAAGGGTGAATTCTCCATTAGGAATCAGAAACATGCGCCAAGAACAGCTGGAAAAGGGAATCCCTGTAGGACTACAGCCCAGCAGCCACAAGTGTCACTGCTGGGGAGAGAGGGCAGGGCCAGGCTGCCCCAGTGCCCTGGGCCTGCTCCATGGTGCTCTCCACTTGCTGCAGTGGTCCCTGCAGTGGCTGGGCTGGCTTTGAAGAAAAGTTGGATCCCTTGTGGTGTTGATGAATCCCCAGGATAAGGTGAAAGATGAGAATTTGGCTCCAAGTTCTCAGAAGGCTGATTATTATATGTTATGTTATGTTATGTTATGTTATGTTATGTTATGATGTTATGTTATGTCACGTTACATTAGCTTACATTACCTTATGTTACCTTACGTTATGTTATGTTATATACTAAAACTATACTAAAGAATAGAGAAAGGAGACATCAGAAGGCTAGACAAGAACGAATAATAAAAACCCGTGAGAGACTCAGAGTCTGACACAGCTGGCTGTGGTTGGTCATTAAATTAAAACAATTCACATGCTGGGTAAGCAATTCTCCAAATCACATTCCAAAGCAGCAAAACAGGGAGAAGCTGAAGCTTCCCAGCTTCCCAGGAGAAGAAATCCTGGCAAAGGGATTTCCCATAAAATATCACGGTGACAATTCCAAGATCCAAGTTTGGATCTCTGTGCACTCCCACAGCCAGGTTTCTACATGTCCTTGCTCCCACCAAGAACCCAGCAGGGTGGGACAGGCAGAGAAAGAGCAGATCATGGAAAACCTGTGGAAAAATGCTCCCAGAGACAGGTCCTCCTGTGGCAGAGCTGGCCTCAGATGGTTACCAGCTCCCTTAATCAGTCCATCCGGAATTAGCCAGTAACAAGATCCTCCTCAGCCTAAAGTGTTGTTCTTACAATCTGTGGGGTGGCTGCTACCTCAGTTATTTTGAAATTGCTTCAGAGGCTCAGGTGTGATTATTGAGCAGTGGCAGGGAGAGAAATTGATGGGACATTGCCCTTGTTTGAATATGTTGGGATAAGGCTTTTATCCACATGTACTGAGGGGTGCAAGGGCAGCAGGAATTAAAACCCAGACACAGATGTGGTGAGCAGGAACAGGAGCAGCTGGTGTGTGTTCAGCGCTTCCAGGCTGTGCTGACCCAGAGCAGCAGGACTGGGATGGACAAGCACTGGGAATATTTGATGTGGAACCAGCTCTGCCTGCAACATGCAGACATTTCCCACTACTTCCCAAGAAAAAGCACTGCATCCCCACATCCCTGGGCAGGTCTCCCTGCACTGCCCTGCACTGCCCTGCTCAGGTGGCATGAATCAGATCCCATGCCTGATAGACAAGCAAGGATAGAATTCCATCCTCCTACCTCTTCCAACCTGGGTCTCCCGGCCAAGGCCACAGGGGTGACAGGTGCCTGTACCCCTCTGGAGGGACATGGCTTGGAGCCCAGAATAGATCCTGCATCCCAAAATAGGGAGCAAAATGAATGGTAACACATGCACCACATGGGGCTCCAAGCCCTCCATTGCCAGATGGGCTCATTCTTTATAATTTTTGGAAAAGTGAGTGAAAGACCTGGGGCAGAAAACAGGAGGCACAATTCGGTTTTTCTGGAACAAGGACTGGAAGGTGAAGACATGCAGTTTGGCATGAAATGGCAACTGAATCATGAGTGCAAGGTTTGAAATGGCCTCACAGACTCCTCGTTGGCAGTAGCTCAGCTGCAAAGCTGCATTTTTGAAAAAAGCCACAAGCCAGGCTCTCCTCCAGGCCAGAGCCCCCCAAGCCTGGCAGGGGTCCTGCTGCAACCCAGCATTTCCATCCCACAGAGTGTGCAGGTGAAAACACCACACCAACCTGTCAACCCTCTCCTCTCAGCCTTGCCCTTTTGTTTACTGACACAAGGAGATGATTTTACCTCTCTGGGAAGTCCTGGGAGGGCCTGCAGTGGGACCAGCAGCCAGGCGTGAGCTGTGAGCGCTGACACACGGACTGAACCCGTCTGCATCATCTTGTGGTGAGCAGAACGAAACCAGCGCCTGCAGAACTGGGGGAGGAGTCAGGAAATGCTTAAATGTAACCCCTGCCAAGGGCAGGAGGTGATTTGTGACTCTATGCGGTGTCCCAGACACTGCCCCAGCCCTCCACTTGCAGCTGCAGCAGCACCCAGGGAGCAGGGCCAGGGCTGCTGGAGAGGAGCCTGCATGAGGGTTACTCCAGCCCTGCCATCTCCAGCTCTCTCCAGTTCCTCTGCTCCTGGAGAACTCATGTCTCTCCACACTGCCAAAAGCACAGTGTGAACTGTCGGTGCCTGGGGTGTCTCTGGGTTACAATTTTCAGCAGGAATCAAAACAGACACTGCAGAGAGCCCTGGAAACAGAGTCACTCACAGAATGCCTTTTCTCCTGTTTTCTTTACCCAGAAAAAAAAAAAGGATTATTTGAACTTGTGGAAAGCGATAGCAGGAGTGAGGAGAGCAGCACAGTCCTAGGGCAGAGCCCACAGAGACTCTGGCCCTGTTGATCTCTCTGAGCTCCTGGATTTTCACACATTTTCCTGCATCTTTAGCCTCTGCCACAGATCAGAAACTCCACTAAGCATCATTGCTTAATTGGGTCCCTTGGATCAGCTGCTCCTTACCTGTCTCTCTCTCGTAATCCACCCTCAGTCTCAGTTTTGGGATCCACACTCCTCGGGAAGGATTTTTCTGTCACCACCCACTGCTGCACTGGAATTGACCCCCCAGAGCACACAACCCCAATTGCACTGCAGGGAGATTTATTTCTATCACTGAAAATTCATGTCCCCTTTGGGTGCAGAGGTAATTAAATCTTGCTATCATTATTGTGTAATAAAGGGCAACTGAAATTTATTTAATATGCGCTGGGTGAGAGGTGCTTCACTTCAAAACTCCCTTATTTATCCTCAGGGAGCAGTGCAGGGAGCAGAGCAGCAGCAGGCAGAGAAGCAAAGCTGTCTGGGAGGGGGAAGCACATTCCTGGTGCCAGCGGGGATCAGGGGGGTCAGCCAGGGCCCTCAGGGGCTGATGTGGCATCTGGGGATGTGGGGTGAGGAGGGAATGTTGTCACTGCAGACCACTGGTGCCGGGACCTCTGTCAGCACAGGAAGGCAGAGCTGTCATAGCAATCAGCTCCTCAGAGCCTGGAGAAAAGTTCCCTCCCCTGGGATACATATGCTGGCTATATTTTAGTTACAATGCACCTAAATCCCAGCCCAGACCAATCCATCCCAAAGCTGAGCAGGATGCCCTGGGAGCACTGGCTGCAACCCAACTTCCTGATCCAGGGAGGAATCTGTCTCCCACTAAAGGAAGCATTTGCAAACAGTCCTTTAAATTCAGGGTTTAATTTACCCCTCTTGCAAAGCCCATGGATAACTGGGAACACTCCCTGGCACTGCTAACCCTGCTGTCCCTGGGAAGTAAAGCCCACAATGAATTGGGAAGTCTGTGGGCAAAGAGTTTTAAAGCTTCTTGAGCTGTGCTTTTCTTTCAGGACCTGCCTGCTGGGAAAGCACGTGGAGGCAGAGCCTCCTGCCCACTTCCCATCAATTTGTGTCACACCAGCAGCTCTGCTGGGAATATCTCAGCAGGAATAATTACAGGGATCACCTGGTGGAGCAGGAGCGGGGTCTGGCTGGGATTGTGCTGCTGATGTCACAGCTCTGGCAGGTGACAGCAGCTGTGGGCACTTCCCCAGGCCTGTGAGTCACTTCCAGCCACACAAAGCTCTGAGCCTTGTGTGATTCAGGGGCTGATGAGTGACTTGGATGATGAGATCAAGAAGAGCAGGTAGAGGAGATGAGGGACCTGACACAAGAGTGCTCTGGAGAAACTGCTCTCACGTCTCCCCTGCGCCCCGGGGCTGGCTGCAGATGGGAGAGGATGGTGACACACTTCCAGGGCTTGAATCAGCTTTTATTCCAAACCTTTCTCCCTTTTGATAACACACAGCATTTTTCAAAGGTGGCTTTGAGCTATTCTTTTGCTATTGTCACACATCCTCTGCAAAAATACTTCAATGGCCCCTTTGATTGATTCACAGACAGCAAAGGCAGGAGGAGCAGTCAATCAATCACCTGGTCTGAGCTCTTGTGTGGCACAAGGCAGATAATCCCACCAGGACATCCTGCCTCTAGACCAAAGGCTTGCTCTGACTAAATTGCATCCCCCGGGAAGGTTCCCAGTCACCTCCTCTCAGGAGTTTTTTGGGAGCTGAGTCACCTTCCGTGCCATCCATGTGCTTCCAGCAGCACACGGCTGCTTGCACAAAGGGCTGTGGCAACAAAATCCAGGGGTCCAGCCTGCTGTGGCACCAGTCATGGCTGCTAGAGGACTCCTGGAAATTTCTAGAACTTCCCATTCCCCTCTCCAGCCACGACATTGAAGGTCACCCATGAACGGTGGCTGTCTCCCATGGGGAGAAGCAGGACAAGTGCTGGAAAGGGGGCTCAGGGCTGCAGTGTCCAGTGGAGCTGTTTGGCACTGGGTGTGCATTCCCACAGGCCCATGGACACTCTGAGCCCGTGAAGATCAGCACTGTGTGTGATGCGTGGAATCACAAACATGGACTTGAGGAAGGAAACACTCCCAGGAAGCCACAGCCAGAAGGGAAGGGGTGACACAGGGAACTGAAGAGGTTTTGGGGATCTTTCTGGAAAAACCAGATCTCCTGATTTCAGGCCATGCCCTCACCAGCAGCAGCACCATCATTTGCCCAGCATTTCCATTCTTGTGGATAACAGCCCAAAGAAGCACCATGTGCTCAAAGGCCATTCCCCTCTGGAAAAAGGTGCCTCCAGCAGCAGCAGCTCCTCTCTCCCTGCTAAGGGCTCCCACTGAACCTGGATTGATCTCCTTGCTGCAAATGTGGGTTTGGACTTGTGGTTACAGAAGGATGAGAATCAGGGCAGGAGCTGAGCCCTGCAACTTCCCCAGTGAAGTCAAAACCAGCAGAGGGAATGGGGTGGCTGTCAGCACCCTGTGCCTGGGCTGCCCCTGAACCCCACAGAACTGCCCCCAGGAGCAAGCAGCTGCAGAAGGACAGGGGCAGCCAGGCTGGAGCCAGCCAAAGGCAGGTGGGAACTCATTTGGCAAAGCACAGACCTGAATCAGGAGGCACAGCTGCTCTCCAGGGACAGTTTTTTCTCTAAGGCCTCTTTTAGACACCACAATCTGTACTTTAAAATAAAACCTCTGTTTTGTGCCACTGGAAATCATCTGGATGCAGGCAGAGGAAGAAGAAAAGGAGCATTGATTTATCTCCTGAAATACCAGGGACAGGGTTGGTGGTGCCCTGCATCCCTCCTCAGCCAGAGGCTCTGCCCTCCTCACCTGCAGGCTCAGCCCAGCTGCAGGGACAGCCTGTGGAGCCCGGGGAGCTGCAGCTGGCAGGACAAAGCCTGGGAGCTCTCACCTGCTACATTCAGCTCCCCTCTCCCCTTGAGCTCTTTGTTCAGGTTCTGCCTGCTCGGGGCTCATGCTGAACATCCCCAAACTCCACGTGCCCTCACCCCGTGCTGGCTGACACTGGGTACAGAGGTGCAAATCCCCCCCCCCCATGCTGTTCCCTGTTCCCATCAATCCAGCCAGCTGGTCTGGCTGCTGCCAGCCTCCTCCTTGTCCAGTGTCACAGCCAAACTCGTGCCAGCTGCCCCTCCCTGACGGGGTTTGGCACCAGGGACCTGCTCAGAGCCCAGATGAAGAAGTCACAGCTGTGACTGCCCTGGTGTCACTGTCACACAGTGGCCTCAGTCCAGGCTCATACAGCCCTGCCTCCCTTCTGGTGCCAAATCCACATCAGAGCAGCCCTTCTCCTCCCTGCTGACACAGGGCTCCTGGGCAGAGCCAGGACCCCAGCTCCAGTGCCAGCCCAGAGGGGAAGCCTAACCGGGCACGGGGAGTCCTGCAAGGGCAGGTGCCAGCTCACCCTGATGAGGTGAGCTCTCACAAACACTGGAATTCCCAGGGCAATCATCAGAGCTGATGTGGCTCTGCTCAGCAGTATCTCTGCCCTGTGGAGCTGGCACTGCCCTGCTCCCATTGCTCCTGGGGCACAGGGAGCTGCTTTCCTCCCCTGTGACCTCCTCTCCAAGCATTCTGGCCATGTCCTAGATTAGGCCAAATTTGGGAGAAAACCTCCAGAAGGGCCCCTCCAGAAAGCAAGCCCACACAGCCCCTCCCCCCAGCCAGTTCGGGAAGAATTCCTCGCAGAGAAGTGGAAAGAACCTGTTTATTTAACAGGCACAGCACCCCCAGCACATAAAATGAACAATACTGGGTGACACCACTCTGTCACTGCTCTGAAAAAGATGACAAATTCAGAAAGTCTCTCCTGGGGTGGTCGCTCTGTTATCAATCCCGCTGGGGCTGCTGCTGCAGCCACAAGGTGCCAACTCTTGGTGTTTCCCAGGTCCCAGTCCAGAGCAGGCTCGAGTGGTTCCAAAAAAGGGAGAGGAAAAGGAGTCCAGGGAAAGATTCAAACTGCTGAGCTAAACTGACTAATGAGCAGAAGCAAAAAGCAAGAGCAAAGCAGAAGCAAGAGCAAGAGCAAAGTGAAACCAAGGCAAAAAGCCAAAGCAGCACTATGTACTGCCCTGTCTGTGTGTCCCTCCAGCCGTGGGGGAGCGGCTGATAACAAAACAAAACAAAACTTTCACTCTTCAGAGCCAGCCTTGAAGGCACAGAACACAATATCCAGCATAAACAGAACACACCAATGGGGATACAGGTATCATAATGTCACCCTGGGACAGGCCACCAGCTGCCACCTCCAGGAATGCATTCCCTGTAGGATCCAAGAACCTGTCTGCTCCTTCCTGATCCCTCCAGAGCTCCCTGGAGTGACCCTGGAGCTTCTCCTGTCACCAGAGCCAATGGAATACTGCTCTGGGAGGAACAGGGAATGCCAGAGCCTCCTCCCAGCCAGCTCCTCAGTGCTGTCCCCAGCTCGCCCCATGGCTTTCAGGCAGCAATGGTCCCGTGTCCCGTGAAAGGGGACACTCTCTGGGTCATCAGGATCCTGTCCCTGAGCAGTTGGCATCTGCCAGAGCACAACAAGGCCTTGGAAACACCACAGGAGTTCCAGAAGTTCTCCTCTGGGAGCCCAAGCAGCTCCTCCAGCCTCCCCCAGTGCAGCCCCATCCCTGCTGTCACACTGACCAGGACAGGGACCCCAGCCTGGCTCATTCCCTCTATGGAAGTGGCAGAACCAGCAGGGCTGAAGGTGCTGCTGGCACTGTCCTTGTCCTTGCAGCTTCCCCTGGGAGCTGAACCACACTCAGCTGAGAAAGATGCAGACTTGTGACACCTGGGGATGTGGTTTGGGGGTGATTTTGGTGATGCTGGGCTGATGGCTGGACAGGTGATCCTGAAGGTCTTTTCCAACCTTCATGAAAGGCATCCCTTTCCCAGGGAAGCTCTGGCTTCCTCATCCTCTCATGTCCCCTCTTTTGGAAGCCCTGATTTGTGGAATCGCTGTGACATGAGTCTGGCTGTGGCATTTCCATGCAGGATAAGCTGAGCTCTGCATCCTCAGCTCAGCTCTGACCCTGGGTTCTCCTGGACAAGCTGCCCAGCAGAGATCCAGGCTTTGTGGAAGCACCATCCCTGCTATCACCTGAAAAACTTCCAAACTCGGGGCATGAGACAGCAAAAACCTGTCTGTCTGGCCTCCAAGCTACCAGCAGAAGCTGCAAATCACTCCTCCAGATGCTCTTCCAGCTGCCACAGCCCTCAGAGAGGTTTTCTTGTTAAATGAGCAATAAAATGGATTGCAGGGAGCTGACGGGAGGGGAGCAGAGCAGATGTGACTGGTGTGTGGAACAGGAGGGAGTGGGAGGATGTGTCCAGCTCTGAGCAGCAGAGCAGGTGAGAAAAACCCTGGGCCATGGAACAGGCATCCAGTTCTTGGTGTGTGCTTGTCACAGGTGGAACCTCCCTGCTGGAACCTCTGCAGCAGCTCTCACCAGGGTCAGGGGAAAGGCAGGGAAAATGTTCCATCAAACCTGTTAAAGGACACCTCCTGTGGCAGGAGGGACCAGGAGTGTGGCAGCAGGGGTGACACAGGCCCGGGGTGCAGCTGCTGAGTCCCAGGGCAGCACTGCCCAGCTGCATTTCACACCAGCTGAGACTGGCATTGCTGTGCTGGGAGGCAATTCCAGGGAGGGCAGTTGAACAGGCAGCCCATGGAAAGGAAGATTTCCCCAGATTTTCCCATTGGTTGTGCCCCAGAGCAGCTCAGGGACAGGCAGGCTCAGGTGCTGGGCACAGCAATGCCCAAGCAGCCCTGTGCTCCCTGGGGGAGGCACAGGCCTCTCACACCTCCCCTGGCCCTGTCTGTGCATGGAGACTCTTCCTTCCCAAATCTTGTATTTCACTTCCCAAAAGCTGCAGCTGAATCCTGGCCCCAGCTCTGTAGCTGGACAGACCAAGGACAGCACATTCACCAGGGCTCTCCAGGCCTTCTCTGTGCCACCTCCTCTGCGAGGGCTCCTGGAAAAGTAAAACCTTGCAATGGGAAAACACAAATATCCCCTGATTCATCAGAATAAACAAAGAATAATTAACTCATCTAAAAGAACAACTTCAAATCAATCAGGAAAGGCAAAGGAATATTGGAAAAGGCTTATAAACTGCCTCGTGGTGGTTCTGGAGCTCTAGGCAGGTTTTTGCCTCCCTCTGTGAGTGGTAGAGAGTTCTGACAATTGTCTCTTTCTCACCTGCTGCACCCTGGGGACCTTCTCCAGCAGGAGCAGGCTCGGGGGCTCCTCAGGGAAGAGCCTGAGCCTCCCAGACAGGTGCAGAGCTGTGGAACTCGGCGCAGCTGCTGGCACAGCTGGATCCTGGGAGGGCACTGCTCAGCCTCCCTCAGCTTTCCATGGTTGGGTGTCCCTCAGGTTTGACTGCATTCCTCAGGGAGGAGATCCAGCTGTGTCCGGCAGGGTGGGTGCCCCAGAGAGGCCCTCAGGAGGGTGCAGTGCTCCCCCAGGATGCCCTTGCTTGCCCCAGCGCAGCCCCTGCCCCTCGGGGTGCCTGGCAGAGACACACAGCCTTTCCCTTTGTCCTGCATCACAAAGGAGCTGGCCACAACTTCCAGAACTGCCCGGTGACAACCAAGAGCAGCACTAATTACCCGGCTGGGGAAGACGGCCTCATTTGCATCTCCAGCCAGCTAAAGTCAGGTAGTCCAAGCACAGAGCAGAAATCACTTACTCCACTTGCTGGAAGGCTCTGAGTCCTGGCCTCTGCCCTTAGCAGCCCAGAGCACCCAGCACTTGGGTCACACCAACCTCTGCCTAGGCTGGGAAGTGAGGGGACACTGAATGGGGCCACCAGCACCTCCAGCAGCTTCACCTGAGCTCTGCAGGGCTCAGGCTCTGCATTCCTGGCTTTTCCCATGTTTTAGCACCTGTGTTCACTCACTCAGCCACCCCTCTCAGCTGTGTTGGGATGCAGTGGAGTTTCCAGAACATTCGTATTCCTGGTTGATTTCCCAGTTGAAGGACAAATCTTGCTCAAGGGGAGATGGTGAGATGCCCTGGGGTGTTCATGAAGGTGCAGAAGGGTCAGAACCTGCCTCGTGTGGGTGCTGGAGGTACCCATGGCACAGCACTTGCTCCAGACAGCCCCGTGAGCCCAGTGCCATCACCCTGACCCACGAGATGGGTCAGTGCCTCAGGGACTCCTCACCCCTCCAATGCCACCAGCTCCATCTGAGCTTACCCAGCGCCCTCAGGGGCACAAGCTCCTCCTGACCTAGTGTCAGAAGTACAAAACCTAGAGCCAGGTATTGTGACTCATTTCCCTTCCTCCTAAACTTACCTGCAGTGCAGAATTGCTCTTTTTGTCTTAACAGGCACCTCTAAGGAAGTGTGGATATGTACTAGGAGCACATGTGGGGTGTGGTGGGGAAGGTGTTGATAAACCCCAAACTTTCTATTGATTGTTTTTAATCTTTTCATTTAAAATGTTATAACTCACCACTACACATCCCTCATCTGCTTTCAGTGTCCCAAAGTCGTGCTGTCAGTTGTGAGGGGAGGCTCAGGTGTGTCCCATTGGACCCAGGGAACGGCTGGAGCTGGGCCAGGGCAGCTCAGGCTGAGATCAGGGAAAGGTTCTTCCCCCCGAGGGTGCTGGCACTGCCCAGGCTCCCCAGGGAATGGGCACGGCCCCGAGGCTGCCAGAGCTCCAGGAGCCTTTGGACAGCACTGCCAGGGATGCCCAGGGTGGGGTTGTTGGGGGGTCTGGGCAGGGCCAGGAGCTGGATCAGCGATCCTTGTGGGTCCCTCCAGCTCAGGACATTCTGTGATTCTCCCTCTGGAGACACATCAGGGGTGTGACCTTGCTGTCCAGTGTGGCAGTGGTGGTGTCTGACACTGCACATGAACAAGGAGCATTTGAGCAACCCATGTGTTTTTTTACCTGTCCAGCTCCAAGTCTGACACCAGTGCCATTAGGATTAATTAAGATTAATGGCACTGGTCACTAAGAGAACAGAACACAGCTCAACCAGTCTGTGCACTTCACCACCAGCTGTACCTGCACCCTGCCAGCCCCCTGAATGCTCCACATTGCCCCAAAGCCCCTTCCCTGCTGAGGAAAGCTTTGTCCTGGATCCACAGCTGCCAGGGAGATCCCGGCTCTGGTTCTGGCTTTGTTTGAGCTGCTCTCTCCCGAGGAGCAGCAAGAAGCCTTACTCACATCCAGTCACTTCTCCAGGCAGGAAATTATAAGAGAACATCTCTCCTGCTTGTGATTTGATTTTGCAGCTGGATGTTTGTCATGTAATACACACCAAAAATGAGAATATCCTGGGCATTAGGAGGGCTCAGGGAGCTTTGCACTAATGCTGGGTGCAGATGATGTGTTAATGTATTTATCTGATCCAGCTCAAGCTCTCCCTAATCCATTGACATTAACGTCTGGGATGGGGATAGAGCCACACACAAACCAGGCTGGGTAAAGCCTGACTCCATCTCCACACAAGAGTTTGCCACACCAAACCCCTCTGAACTCTCAGCACCCGGGATCTGGGACAAAGCAGGGACCACAAGGAGCAGGGGACTCCTAGGCCAGACTTCCCTCCATGGAGAACCCTCTGGGCTTTGGGTATGGTCACTTCTTAACACCTCTGAGCTGTGAAACCTCGCTGGCACCTGAGAACAGCCCTGCGTGGGACAAACCCCAACCCAGAGGATTCCTTCCCCTTTTGCAATAAAAACAGCAAAAAGGAGAACTGGACTCTTGGTTTTACCTGGCCAGGAAAAGCCCTTCCCTCCCTCCTCTTGAGTGGCTCCTGAGGCTCCTGAGCCTCTCTGGCTGGTTGCCTTCACCTGTCCAATCTGTAGCTTTTCAGGGACACACAGCAGCAGGAGCCCTCCTGGCAGTGAGTGTCCCTGGGGATCTCTGGGAGGCACTTGGCAGCCCATCTGCATCAAATCAATTCCCCATACCGTGATTTAGAGCTCTGAGACCCTGTTTCAGGGCAGTGGACTTCCTCTGCCAGTGCTGCTGGGCTGGGAGGCACATGCCACTGTCACCACATGCCACCTGGAGCCACTTCCCAGAGCAGAAGTGTGTCCTGGTGCAGACCCTGGGCTGGCCTGTGTGTGGGACCAGCTGCAGGAAGCAACATCCTCCTGCCCCAGCCTGGGAGCAAATCTCTCTGAACCTGTCCTGCCACGGCACCCTGCAGACCATGGTGAGGAGTGATGTGGGGGGGGTTACTCCTACAAATTCCTTCCATTTCTCACCTGGGGAGGAGCAGTAATATACATTTTCCAGGGAAAGATTCTGCATTTAACAGTGGGGCTCAACTGAGACCATGGGATAGGAGACAATGCTGTTGCAGTAAAAATAATTAGGATGTGCTTGGTTTGTTAATTGAGCCAAATTTCCATGGTTCCCCTCAGCCATGGAGTGAGTTTAGCCCCAAAGATGAAATATTTCTCTCTGTGGCTCATGAATCAAAGCTAGAGAGACAGACTGAGCTGGTTCTGCAGCGTGTCCTTCACCTGAAACCAGGAGTCAAACATTTCAGTGTGAGTGAGATAAGCCCTGGGTGAGTAATGCCCTTGCCTCCTCTGCCAGCTCCCAAAGACAAAACACAAACATGTGCAACTGTGGCTATTGTATTTACAGGAATTAGAAAGGTTTGGTTTAATTGGGTTTAGCTTGTTTCCCAAATGGGATTTGCATTCTGGAAATTACACAAATTTCATGGCCCAAGGGAGAAAACGATGTTGAAAGGTGCAGGCATCCAATCCTGACCTGCTGGAAACAAAGACTGAGCAGAACAAGTGAAAAGGGATGCAGTCATGGAAGGGATGAGTTATCAAACACCTCAGACTAAGGAGCACAAGAGGGGTTCTGTTAGAAGCTGCCTCTAAATGTAGGGAACCATCCAGGAGCTTCAAGCAGCAGAGGGGGAAATGCAGATAAATGGACAAACAACCCCAAAACAACCCCAGGAACTCATGGCAATGTGGGACTCTGCCAGGTGTGGACAATCCCTTGCTTTCTACAGGGGTTTAGGGTCAAAAACACATTGTTGTCTTCCCAAAGAGAAGCAAAGTCCAAAAGTTCCTGCCAGCTTATTGGTAGGACATGAACCCTCCTCCAGAGGGAACAGTACAGCACAGCTGTAACTTGTCCTTGCTGTGCTTTTAATCTCTGAAAGGTCTGTGAAAGTGTCGGGGCACTTGCTGGTTTTCAGTTGTGACCCTCATTTTGTATCTATTTATTCTGCATCAGTCCAGGAAAACTTCCCCCAAATGACCTTGATCAATTGTTCTTGACCTATTTAATAAATCCTTTTCAATTCAACTCTGGTAATAGCAGGGGCCACACCTCCAAATGTGCCATCACAAATGCACCTTCCTCCTTGGAGAGCTGCTGCCAAAGGTGAAATGTGTATCAAATACTGAAGAACTGAGAAATGGCATCTAAATGGGAAGGCCAACAGACAGCTCACAGATCTACACTGGTTTCTGATCTTAAAAAATGTCTCCAACCTGAATTTGTGTGTTCAGGCAGCCAGAGCTGGGTGTATTTACACACCCTCGGTGCCCTGCTGGTGCCCTTGGCTCCTGGATGGAAGGTGGGGTGGCAGGTGTGCATGTGGAGGTACACAAACACACACACACAAACACACACACACACACACACACACACACACACACACACACTCGTGGATGCTCCTGCTCACCCACACCCCCCCCAGGCACAATCACAACCCCTCACTCATGACAGGATCCACTCCAGGCCAAGCAATCAGCAGATAAACCCAAGACTGGCTGCTTAATCACCACTGAGCCTCTCGTGAGCACTTCTTAGGGGGCTGAGTTTAATCATATGATTATTCACTGCCTTTTGCACAAAACACCTTTCCTTTTCAGCAAGCAGGCTGGACCTGCCTGGTAATTAGTCTGGGCTGTGTCATCAAAGGATCTGAACATTCTTGTGACTGTGATATGGAACAAAGGTTTGGAAAAAACAATCTGTGCCTGTTCCTCCCACAGGATCACATCTGCTCCTTCACAAGTGACTTAGAGTAAGAAGAGATTGACTGAGAGTAAGACAAGTGTTCTCAAAGCACGTGGCCTTCCTTTTCTGGCTGACCAACTCCACGCCCAAGTGTGCAGGAGAGCCAAGTGCTCCCACCTGCATGAGAGAATTGCACATTAAATAAGTAACAGCTTTTGAAAGACACCTTTGTGAAGAGTTAGATACTCCATGTCTGTTCTATAGAGCTAGGCCAGGGCAGGTCAGGCTGAGATCAGGGAAAGGTTCTTCCCCCAGAGGTTCTGGGCGCTGCCCAGGCTCCCCAGGGAATGGGCACGGCCCCAAGGCTGCCAGAGCTCCAGGAGCCTTTGGACAGCACTGCCAGGGATGCCCAGGGTGGGGTTGTTGGGGGGTCTGGGCAGGGACAGGGGCTGGGCTGGATGGTCCTGTGGGTCCCTCCAGCTCAGGATATTCTGTGATTCCATGATTCTACAGAAAAATAAGGTAAAGTTGTGACCTGGGTGCCTGGAGAGCCTCCCTGTGCCCATGGGACAGTGGCACTGACTGCTGACAGAAAAGTACAAAACCCTGAGTAATGACACACACAATGCAGAACACCTTGCAGGGACAGTGGGAGCAGGGCAGCATTAGTGTGTGCAGCAAAGAAGGGCCTGAGGCAGCCAAAAGGGGTAAAATATTCCAGAGGTGCTCCTTTAGCACCTTCCCAGCAGCACACAGACTGAGGCAGCAGTCCATGGGACAAATGATCTGTGGCTGTGACATTTAAGAGTAGGGAACAATACATACAGATAAGGGAGCTGGGATTATTAACACATAGGTCATTCCTAGCCTGGCATTTCCCAGCAGCTCCCACTCCTGTAAATCAGTTCTGGAAGGCACTCTCCCATTCCAGCTGCCCCCTCCAGGCCCACTGCAGGTGGCACCCAGTTGTTGTGAGCACTTTGTGTCCTTTCTTTCTGCACTGCAGGGTCTCATGGGGGGACACACCAGCTCAAACCCTCCCTAAACCAGAACCATTCCTGAAAACAACATTGACTTGTCTTTCCTCTTTGCTTTCTGGCTGCAGCAGCTGTCTCTGTTCAGCCTCAGTTTCCAAAGGCAGAACTCTGCTGACCCCACGGGACAATCCCTCCTTCCACCACAGCCCATGGGTGGCCTTCCACAACATTTTCCTCAGGACCTTTCTCATTGTCACACCCATTTCACAAAACCATAAAATCATGGCTTGGAAAGGGTCTAAAGCCCATCCCAGTGTCACTCCTTCCACTGTCCCAGGCTGCTCCAAGCCCCATCCAACCTGGCCCTGGACACTGCCAGGGATCCAGGGGCAGCAACAGCTGCTCTGGGCACCCTGTGCCAGGGCCTGCCCACCCTGTCAGGGAACAGTTCCTGCCCACCATCCTATCTGACCCTGCCCTCTGCCTGTGGGGTGCCATTCCCCCTGGGATCCCAGCTGGGATGGCCAATAGCTGTCCCTGGGACCCAGCAGAGCAATGGGGGTCATGTCCTGTTTTTGCAGCTGCCATGAACATGCCCTGGCCTGTTGCTGTGCCACAGCTCCCTTTGCCCTGCAGTTGCCAGGACTGCACCAGCCCACAGACCCCTCAGGGGAGAGCAGAAAAGGCCCAAAAAGTGCAGAGGCCCCAGACTTGCCCCAGCAGGAAGGGCTGGGGGAGTTGGCAGTGAGTGTGAAGGAAACAGCATACAGCAGAAGAGGATGGGCAGCAGAACTTGGGGGTGAGCCAAAGAGCATTTACACCTCTGATAGCCCAGACTTTGCCTTCCAGCACCCAGCAAAACAGCCCTGCAAAAGAGCCAAAGGATTGAGGGGACATCCCAATGCGGGCAAGTTTCACCAGCTTGGGCAGCACTCGCAGCACAATGGGCTGAACAAAATGATTGGCAAAGAAATCAAAGGGGAAATCATCACAGCCACCCCTCTCCTGTGTTTTCCTCAGGGTGTGCCTGGCATTGCCACCCACTGGAATCCTCCTCACCCACCTTACCACACACTGAGCATTCCCTGGAGAGCCAGACCCCTGCCCTGGTGATCCATCCATCATCCATCATCCATCCATCCATCCATCCATCCATCCATCCATCCATCCATCCATCATCCATCCATCCATCCATCCATCCATCCATCCATCCATCCATCCATCCATCCACCCTCCATCCATCCCCCATCCATCCCCCATCCATCCCTCCATCCTGCTCAGCCCTGCAATGGCGGGAGTGATGGGATGCAGCTCCTGGTGTCTCTGAGCAGATGCAGTTGGTGTTTGCAGCACAGCCCCAGCTCCTCAGGGCCCGTGGCCGGGGCTGCTCCCCCAGCACAGCCCCTTCTGCATTCTACCCCTGGGCCATGGGCTCATGCCCAGGAATTGTTCCTTCCAAACCACGTGGGAAGGGCTGTGGCTGAGCTTCTGCAGACATATCCAGGGCTCTCCCAGGCTGGAGAGGAGCTGTGCCCGTGCAGACCCAGCCAGTCCTCCCCCACTCTCTGCAGTGTTCCCTGGGAGCTGCTCGGCCATCCCTGATCCCTGGGGCTGGGAGCAGGGTAGATCCCCACCCCGTGCTGCCATGATGGAGAGCTCTGCTGGCATTTGACCCAAAGGGTTGTTTGAAACAGCACCTGGGTGTGCACAGAGCAGGGCAGGATCCTCAGAGCTGTCTAGGAACTGTTCCTGAGAGATCCCAGGCCAGCACACGTGGCTGGAGAGCCAGGGAATGTGTTTGGAAGGCAGAGCAATACAGACAAGCCCACAGGCTGGCTGTGACCCACCCTGCTTGCAGAGGTTCCCCTCGTGCCTCAGGCTGATCTTGGCTTTGCCACACTCCCACCAGTGACAGGGGACCTGTCCTCTGCTCTGTGCCCTTCTCAGTGTGCTCAGAGCTGTTCCAGGATGTCATCCTGCAGGAACAGAGAGCATTTCAGAATTGCAAAGGAAGGCTGGAAAAGGTGAGTTTGGGTCAGAGAGCAAGGAATGAAAAAATGACTGGTTTTCGTTTATGAGCTCTACAGACCTTGAGCAGGTGTAGGATTGTCAAAGGCTGGGCTGGGCTTCCAGGTTTATTAACTGGTGAAATGCAGCACTGCAAGGTGCAAGTGCTGAGCTAAACCCCCTCTGTCCCCAGGGAAGTCCTGCCTGGAAGGAGGATTGCATCTCTGGAAATCCTCTTCCTGTGTGCCCACAGCACAAGGACTGTGAGTGTGTCCCAGAGCAGAGGAGCAGGTACTGAACTCCAAACCTTGGGATTTTGCTGGTGTCAGTGAAAAGGCTACAGCCATTTTTAGGGTATCCCCCCGCCCCCACCAAGTCTGATCCCAGTTAAATCAATTTTCCCTCTTGTCCTGGTTTAGGGCAAATTTGGGAGAGAATTCCCAAAAAGGGGCTTCTCCAGAAAACAAACCCACACAGCCCCTCCCCACAACTGGTTCGGGAAGAATTCCTCGCAGAGAAGTGGAAAGAACCTGTTTATTTGACAAGCACAGCACCCCCAACACACAAAATGAACAATACCGGATGACACCACTCTTTCACCGCTCTGAAAAAGATGACAAATTCAGAAAGTCTCAGCACTGGGGCAGCTGCTGCAGCCACAAGATGCAAACTCTCTCTC
Source organism: Haemorhous mexicanus (assembly GCF_027477595.1). Taxonomy (NCBI): domain Eukaryota; kingdom Metazoa; phylum Chordata; class Aves; order Passeriformes; family Fringillidae; genus Haemorhous; species Haemorhous mexicanus. Next base: position 671,422 of record NC_082359.1, on the reverse strand, counting down.
AGTGTTTCCCAGGTCCCAGTCCAGAGCAGGTCGGTAGATCCAAACAGGAAAGGGGAAACAGTCCAGGAAGGAATTTGGACTGTTTAGCTAAATTAACTAATGAGAAGAGGGAAAAAAGCAAGAGCAAGCAAAAGCAAAGCAGAAGCAGAGCAGGAGCAAGAGCAAAAGCAAAAAGCAGGGCAAAAAGCAAAAAAGCAGCACTATGTACTGTGCTATCTGTATGTCCTGCCGAGTGGCTGATAAGAGGCCCAAAACAAAACTTTCACTCTGCAGAGCCAGTCTTAAAGGCACAGAACATAATATCCAGCATAACACAGACGAATGGGGATACCAGTCACCCTAGGACATCTCTTTACAGGTGTGCTAGGGAAGGGTCTCTGTCACCTGTGGGGCTCTGGGTCCTGCCTGCACTCAGTCCTACATCAAACACTCTCCCTGACAATCACACCCGAGTGATGCTCTTGGAATGCAGGAGTCTATTAGTGATGGATAAATAATCAATAGGACATCTCTTTGCTACCAGTGGTAGGGCCATTAGCAACCCAGCAGAGCCTTGCTGAGGCTGTTTACCCAAGCACACCCCAGGCCACATGGAGGGTAAATTGTCTGTGACCTGTGGCTGCTCTGAACCTTCCTAATCCAAAATATCCTGTCCACAGGAAAGGAGAATGCAGCTCGCTGTGCCCCTGGCATGGGGAACCTGCAAGTCTGTGCCCTTCTCCCTCTGCTCTTCCCTCTTTTGCACTAAACAGCAAAAATCCCAGCTCAGAACCAGCCAGGACAGGAATTAATTTCCTGAATGAGTGAGTTATTATAATCATGTTATTGTCAAACCCTACAGAGCTGCCCCTGCTCAGGAAAACCTGAAGCACTCCCTGACACTGCACAGCTCTGCCTTTAAAGGGTCACTTTAATTATTACCACCACTTTAATCATTACTCACAAGCTCCTGAGCCCACCGAGGTGCAAAGGCCCAGGGTGGAATCAGGGCCAATTGTCTTCCTTATAAGACAGGGGGAAGTGGCCCCAAAGTCCAACCTGGCTTTGGGCACTGCCAGGGATCCAGGGGCACCCACAGCTGCTCTGGGCACCCTGTGCCAGGGCCTGCCCACCCTCCCAGGGAACAATTCCTAATTCCCAATATCCCATCCATCCCTGCCCTCTGGTAGTGGAAGCCATTCCCTGTGTCCTATCCCTCCATCCCTTGTCCCCAGTCCCTCTCCAGCTCTCCTGGAGCCCCTTCAGGCCCTGCAAGGGGTTCTGAGCTCTCCCTGGAGCCTTCTCCTCTCCAGGTGAGCACCCCCAGCTCTCCCAGCCTGGCTCCAGAGCAGAGGGGCTCCAGCCCTTGGAGCAGCTCCATGCCCTCCTCTGGACTCTCTCCAGCAGCTCCAGGTCCTTCCTGTGCTGGGCTGAGGGCTGGGCAGTCTTATTTATACTTTGAGGCCAAAATCTGGGCAGGAGGAAATTTTGTCTCAAGATCCTCTCAGCTGTTGTTTGCTCTTTCCGTTTCTGCCATGCCTTGAACAGTTTAATTGTAGTGTTAAAAAGTTCCACGAATTTCAGCCTGTCCTTACCAGTCTCACACACAGTTCAATTGCCTGGGAAGGGTTTGACATGTGGCCATAAGGTGCTTTGCACCACAAGTCCATAACATGACCTATCATTTGCTTTGTTACTGTTTCCAGGGGCATGGAGGGACAGGACAAGGGGGATGGATCACCTGGACACAGTGTGCTCTGATGGGATATTAGGAAAAAAATCCTTCCCTGTGAGGGTGGGCAGGCCCTGGCACAGGGTGCCCAGAGCAGCTGGGGCTGCCCCTGGATCCCTGGCAGTGCCCAAGGCCAGGTTGGACACTGGGGCTTGGAGCAGCCTGGGACAGTGGAAGGTGTCCCTGCCCATGGCATGGGGTGGCACTGGATGGGCTTTAGGATCCCTTCTCACCCAAATCATTCCATGATTCAACACTCAGTCCTGTGGTATTTGCTGGGTCCCCAGGATGGAGGAGGAATTGATGAATCTGACTCCATGTTCTTGGAAGGCTAATTTACTATTTTACGTATTATATTATATTATATTATATTATATTATATTATATTATATTATATTATATTATATTATATTATATTATATTAGGCTATGCTAAAACTATACTAAAGAATAGAGAAAGATAATGAAAACTCGTGACTCTCCAGAGCCTTGACACAGCTGGACATGATTGGTCATTAAGTTAAAACAATTCACAAGAAACCAATCAAACAACAACCAGTTGGATAAACAATCTCCAAACCACATTCCAAAGCAGCCAAACACAGGAGAAGCAATCAGATAATTATTATTTACATTTTTTTTTTGATGCTTCTCAACTTCCCAGGAGAAGAAATCCTGGTGAAGGGATTTTTCAGAAAATATGACGGTGACAAAGCCCCAGCTTCTCTGTGTCTCTTTGACCATCACAAATTCTCTTCCCTTCCTGCGAGGTCTGTTCCTTTCTCCTTTCATCTCCTCAGCAGCAGAAACGTGCTGTCGGCCAAGTTCTGGCCCAGAGCTGAAGGAGGGTGCTCCAGGGAAGGGAAATGTGCATGCCTGGTGCTCAGAACATCCGTGATCCAGCCACTGCTGCAGAACTTGTGCCACTGCAACCACGGTTGCAAGAGCATCTTGAACCAGAGCAGACAGCCTCAAGCTGTGCCAAGGGAGATACAGGTTGGATATTAGGAAAAAGTTTTTCACTGAAAGAGTGAGAAAGTTCTAGAATGTTCTGCCCAGGGAGGTGTGGAGTCGCCATCCCTGGGTGTGTTTAATAAAGCCTGGATGTGGCACTGGGTGCCAGGGTTTAGCTGAGGTGTTGGGGCTGGGTTGGACTTGATGATCTTGAAGGTCTCTTCCAGCCTGGTGATTCTGTGAATACTGTGAATACTGTGAATCTCCACCCTGGGGCCACCAGGAGCAGCCAGTGCTGCCCACGGGGAGTGTGGCTCTGGATCCTGCTGGGATAACAGGTTCTGATGCCCCTCTGGCTGTGGAACAGGAGCAGCCTGGCAAGGAGCCCTGGCAGGGCCACAGGGAGCCCTCAGCTCTGTTCCCACAGCTCCTGCTCCATCCTTCATCCTCTCCTTAAGAACTGGGCCTGTTTTGGGAGCACACAAACCAACTGCTCCAGGCCAGCGCTGCTCCTTCCCGGCATTTCTCAGCTGCCAGGTGCTGCCCTGCAGCCAGAGGTCCTGGCTGAGGGAATGTGGCCTTTAAACTCCAAACCAAGCTTTGCACCACAATTCATTACCTCAAACATAAAATCAATGGTGCCTTTATTTCGCTCAGCAGTGATGGATAAGGAGACTTTTCATCTCCGCTGCATGAAATAAACTTTTCCCTGGTATGTCCCTGGCAAGGGACAACTCTGCATGTGCTGCTCCTGGTCACTCCAGAGCCTGGGAAGGATTATGGCCTAGGGCAGATCCTGAGGAACTGTGTCAGAGCTCCCCAAATGACAAGGACTTCCAGTGGCCAAATTGTTCTGTCTGAACTAAACAAATCCATCACATCTTTTTTTCCTATGGAGCTCAAACACTCCATAGGCCCAGAAAAGGGGGTTCCACATATTGTCTGCCCTTTAAACATAGATGTACTCAATTTTTATACTCATAAATGTATATAAAAATGATATTGTATTATGGTTGTGCCACTGCCCTTGCACAGCTGAAGGCCAAGGCTGAGTTTTGTGGCTAAATCTGGGATTCAAACTCCTTATGTAGGAAGGAGGCTTCAAAGAAAGTGTTTTCAAGGTATTCAGGACTCTAATGACAAATTAATTGTTGTTTTAATTTTAAGACAAGTACTTTTAAAAATGTAGCACTGTTTGGGGCCATTTTGCTCTCTTGAATATAGATTAGAGCAGATCCTCCAGATTTGCCTCTGAGTTAAAACCATATGAAAGTTGGTTGTTTGGCACCCTTTGCAGTCTCACTCTTTAGGATTAATGCAGCTCCTCCTGGATTTTGTCTCTCCCCAAGGGTTCCTTGGGTGATCACCAAGCTGAGGGCTATTTCAAAGCTCTGTCTTCTGGGATGCTGCAGAGCAGGAGGCTCTGCAGCTCTGTGCCTGCTCCCTGCCCACAGTGGCATGCCTGCAGTCCTTCTGCAATGTGCTGGAAGTGCTGGCTGGGCTCTCACAAGGAGCAGGGCATGCCAAGGGCAGCTCCCACCTTGGGCTCGCAGCAGGAGCAGGCTCAGGCCCCAGCTCCCTGCAGAGCCCAGCAGAGCAGCAGGACGCCTGGGACTGCCCAGAAAATGGCACTGAGAGCCAAAATCGGGCCTGTCTGCCCCTGTTCCCACCACTTGGTGGGCACAGACACAGTTCCCAAGTGGGGTCACCCCAGAGCCCCTCCAGTGCCCTTGGTGCTGCTCCCCTCCCTCAGCTGGCACCAAACCGTGCCCAGGGCAGGGCTGGGGCTGCTGCTGGCCCAGGGCCCCCTGCAGGGCTGGAGCCTGAGCCCAGCCTGGGGAGCACCCACAGCTTCCAGCTCCAGCCAAACTCAGAACCAAACCTGCCTGGGAGCAGCCTCTCACCCAGGGCTGGGCATCACCAGAAAACCCAGACAAGTCCCTGCTCCAGAACAAATCCCTGCTCTAGGAGGGATTTCTGTTCCAGGACAAATCCCTGCTCCAGGACAAATCCCTGCTCCAGGACAAATCCCCTGCTCCAGGACAAATCTCCTGCTCCAGGGTAAATCCCCTGCTCCAGGAAGGATTTCTGTTCAGGAGAAATCCATGCTCCAGGACAATTCCCCTGCTCCAGGACAATTCCTCTGCTCCAGGACAAGTTCCCTGCTCCAGGACCCTCTGCAGGCTGCAGTGCAGAGATGAGGAGCCTTCTGGGGTCCATGGTCCCTGTGGACACCATTAAGGCACAAACACAGAGTGCTGAAGGTTGGAAAAGACCTCCAGGATGATCAGATCCACCTGAACACCTCCACACCCACTGGCCACATTATGAGTGTCACATCCAGTACTCATCTGGACAGTTCCAGGGACTGAACTGTCCAGATGAGTGGTGGAGTCACAGTGGTGTGACTCCACCACTGCTCTGGGGAGGTGGGACAGCCACGCAGCTGTCCCAGGAAGTTCAGGGATGAACTTTGCTCTTGTTGAGGAGCATTAAAGCCACACAGTGAGCAGGGCAGCTCTGCCCCCAGTGCTGAGCCTTCCCTGCTCTGCCATGGCCCCACAGAGAGCAGAACACAACCCTGGAAGGGACAGGAGAGGGAGTGAGATCTGGCATCAGCTCACCCCGGCAGGTTTTGGCCCCAGCACTGCCCACAAGGGCCTGAGAGAGCACCCAGGGCCAGGCTAGGCTGAGCATCAGCCCCCAGCACACAGAGCCCTGCACAGCCAGGCTGGGGCTGGCAGGGGACAAGCTGGGGACAGACACAGGTTGACCACACAGCACCCGAGAGGAAAGAGAGAATGAACACAAAGGGCTTAGTGCAAATGGGATTTTCAGGGAGTTTTGTTTGTGAACCAGGAAATTCCTGCTCAGTTTGGTTAGAATGAGATTTTTCAAGAATTTCCAGTGAGAGTAAGGCAAACTGAGTTACCTCAAGGTCATCCAAAGTTATTGGTTTCCCTGGTATCCCCAACACCCGCCAGGTACCTTGGAGTGCCCCTAACAATGGCAGAATGTACAGGAGTTCTTTAATCACGGGATCACAGAAGCATGGAATGGGTTGGGCTGGGAGGGATCTCACAGCTCACCCAGTGCCACCCCTGCCATGGCAGGGACACCTTCCACTGTCCCAGGCTGCTCCCAGCCCCAGTGTCCAACCTGGCCTTGGGCACTGCCAGGGATCCAGGGGCAGCCCCGGCTGCTCTGGGCACCCTGTGCCAGGGCCTGCCCACCCTGCCAGGGAACAATTCTTAATTCCCAATCTCCCATCCATCCTCACCCTCTGGCAGTGGGAGCCATTCCCTGTGTCCTGTCCCTCCATCCCTTGTCCCCAGTCCCTCTCCAGCTCTACTGGAGCCCCTTCAGGCCCTGCAAGGGGCTCTGAGCTCTCCCTGGAGCCTTCTCCTCTCCAGGTGAGCACCCCCAGCTCTCCCAGCCTGGCTCCAGAGCAGAGGGGTTCCAGCCCTTGGAGCAGCTCCGTGGCCTCCTCTGGACTCTCTCCAGCAGCTCCAGGTCCCTCCTGTGCTGGGCCCAGGGCTGGGGCAACTCTGCAGGTGGGGCAGAGGAGCAGAATCCCCCCTTTGCTGCTGCCCATGCTGGGGCTCAGCCCAGGCTTGGGGGTTTCAGGGCTGGGGCAGGTGCAGCCCTCACCCAGCAGCACCCCAAATCCTCCTGCCAGGGCTGCTCCTCCTCTTCATCCCCTGGCCCCATTTTCAGAGCAGCTGAAGTGGGTTTTTTATGGACCTCTGAGAAGGGACACACAGACACTGCCAGCATGAGATGGTTGATATGGGAAACATCAGCCCCATCCATCAGCGAGTGACAAAAGCCACTGCAAGCAGGAGAACCTTGGAGTATCAGCTGTGCCAGATCCATCTGTGACACAGCCACACATCCGTTACTTATTTTGGCTGAGGACAATTTTTTCCCCTCAGAAAATGGAACTATCAATGTAAACAGTTTGCAAAGCTGTCAAACTGCTCCAGTCAAAAGATGAAGCTTTAAAAATGCCCCTAAGATCCAAAATTTTGCAGTTTTTCTGCACAGCAGGTTTTCCTGTTTTGTTTTTTTTTTTTTCTTCATTTCCACCCTTTCATTTTTAAGTGCTTAGAAAAAATTGTTACAAAAATGCCCTTGTACCACACAGATTAAACAGTCCCTGGCATGTTCTGGTGAAATCCTCTGCTCAGCCCAAAATCATGGCTCCCTTGGTCAAAGAAATACAAAACCTGAGTTGCATGCCCAGCTCAGGGCAGGAATGAACTGGGAATGGATCCTCGCTCTGTTTTTTATTGTGAGTCTTTGGACACTGGGGATCCTCAACACAAGGAGAAGAAGGCAGGTTGAGGTCAGCTGCAACACTCACTGAACAGGAAAAATGGAAATATCTGTGGTTTTTCCCCAGGAGCCCTGGCAGCCCCCGGGGGCTGACACTGGCTGGAGCAGTGGGATGGTGGCAGTTAATCTGCAATGTCTAGTGAGCTCCGTGTCCCTCCCCTGCCAGCCTAGCCATGATGAGGCCACTGTCAGTGGCATTTCCAAGTCCAGCCCACACTCAGCCTGGAGCCTCTTTCCCTCCACATTTGCCAGAGGCTGTCTTTAGCGCTCCAAAATACTATGGAGCAATCTGAGCTACTTCCTGAATTTTATTTCCCAAAATCACAGCATTTTGATTGAATAAGCAGCAATTAACATCAGAGTTGTTTTTATTTTATATCATGCCAGTAGAAACATTGAAGTCAATATTCATCAGATTTGTGAAAAATGAGCAAAACCTGGCCCTTTCCAAGCATAATTAAGACTTGGGGAATGGTGTTGCTTTCATCTATAGGTCAGTACCAATATTAGCAATTTGGCTCAATCTTTTATTCTCATTTCCAAAAAAATTCCTTTTTAGTTATATCCACCAGAAAGAATCTTCCAGTGACATAAGCACAACCCCAGGAACGCGAGGACTTGAGGAATTGGAAGCAAAACTGATGAAGCCTAAATAAATTTGCATGAAGCTGAATGCAGCTGGGTTGGGTTGGTCTCAGGGGTCAGCATTTCTCACCTGGCACACTGAAGCTCATGGAAGGACTGCAAATTCCACATCATCATCATCATCATGATGGAATGGTTTGGATGGGAAAGGATCTTAAAGCCCATCCAGTCCACCCTGCCATGGCAGAGACACCTCCCACTGTCCCAGGCTGCTCCCAGCCCCAGTGTCCAGCCTGGCCTTGGGCACTGCCAGGGATCCAGGGGCAGCCACAGCTGCCCTGGGCACCCTGTGCCAGGGCCTGCCCACCCTGCCATGGAACAATTCCTGCCCAATATCCCATCCACCCCTGCCCTCTGGCACTGCCCACATCTGCCCAGAATTCCCTCTCCCCCTCGGGAAGGTGCTGGAGATGCCCTGGGCCAGTGAGGCTGCTGGGCAGTACCCAGGTGAGCAGCTCCAGAAACACCTGCAGGAAGCCCAGGGGAGGATCTGGGCAGACACAGCTGCAGGAGCAGCTCCAGAGCTTTGTGTGACACCCACAGCTGACGAGAGACCCAATTCCTAGAGCCTGAAGCCTCCTGCAAAACAGAGCTGGGGCACTCTGTAGGGTCCTTTAGGAGTTTAGGGCCTGCTCTTCCCACCCCAGAGCTCACAGGGCAGGGCTGGGAACAGCAGGGAAATGGTTAAATCCCACCTAGTGAAGTGTTTTACTCCAGCACAGCTTCCACTTGCCCTGATTAGTAGTCCTGGCTGTGGTAATTATCAGGTTTTACATAACTCCTGCCCACAGACAGCTCCGCTCATCACAAATAAAGATTGCCCATATCTGAAAGAGGAAGCTCAGCTAAGGCTGTCATACCCAAAACAGGAAAATTCAGTCACAAAGTGCTTCCCCCTGTTTGTTCATGGTGGGTTTTCATTTCCCAGTCTGGGCTGCATTGGGTTACACGTCAGGATTATTTTATAGATTCCTGATTGAAAGACCTGGGTTTGTCTGATCATGTGACCACATGCAGGGGACAGTTTGATTACACAGCTAAGGACCTTGCTTGGTTAATTTTTACTCTCCTGGTACAAAAATGGGCAAAGGATGGGGACAGAAAGTCTGATTTTGCATGAGCCCCTTTGCTGAGAGAGAAAAGGCTTTAAATTCCACACTACTGCTCTGCTAGAGCAGACAAAAGCCACAGGAGGGGCAAGATGGGATAGCCAGGGGCAGAGCACATGGGAAGCAGGCTGGGCACACTCCTGCACATCCACCTCCAGGTTCCAGGGGAACAAACTGCTCCTAACAGTGCTGGGATTGCTGCTGATGGATCAGAGGGAAAGGCAGGCCTGGGAACCTCGCTGGGATCCTGCAGGAATGGAGATCATCCCAGATGGTGGAGACAGGCAGATGGAAGCACAAAATGGGTTGTGAATAATCTGCAAACAGAAGCTCCTCTACAGCTGCTGCTCTGAGTCAGGGCATCAACACCCTGCAGCTCCTGTGTGCCAGAGGAGGGAATGGTGCTCCAGGGCTGGAGCCCCTCTTCTCTGAGCCAGGCTGGGAGAGCTGGGGGTGCTCACCTGGAGAGGAGAAGGCTCCAGGAAGAGCTCAGAGCCCCTTGCAGGGCCTGAAGGGGCTCCAGGAGAGCTGGAGAGGGACTGGGGACAAGGGATGGAGGGACAGGACACAGGGAATGGCTCCCACTGCCAGAGGGCAGGGATGGATGGGAGATTGGGAATTAGGAATTGTTCCATGGCAGGGTGGGCAGGCCCTGGCACAGGGTGCCCAGAACAGCTGTGGCTGCCCCTGGATCCCTGGCAGTGCCCAAGGCCAGGTTGGACATTGGGGCTTGGAGCAGCCTGGGACAGTGGAAGGTGTCCCTGCCCATGGCAGGGGGTGGCACTGAATGGGTTTTAATGTCCCTTCCAACCCAACCATTCCATAAATTATATGAAAAATGAGGGCAGAGACACCATAGCCCAGGCCTGTGCCGGAGAAGGGTTTGCTCAGAGGGAGTTCTTTGGGGCTGCTCCCACGCAAAGGCTGCTCCTACTGCTGGGAGACATTTGGTCAGGATGAAGGCACACACAGGAAATAATCCTGATCTCTGCTTTGCTGTAGGCCATGGCCAGAGCCCAAGGTGCAGCTCTCTTTGGGAACTGCAGCCCCTGGTCCCTGGGCACTGCTGCTGCCTGACTGGAGCCAATTAGGGCTCAATAGCAGCCAGAGTAGGGACAGAGCTGCTGAAGGCAGGGCACGCTCACCCGGCAGAGGAGACAAACCTCTCCCACAGCGCCAGATGGGGGACAGCCTGGGCCAGGGGGCAACGAGAGGTCAGAATGCACAGGATGCCTGTCCCTGCACAGCTGTGATGGCACTCACATAGCTCAGGTCATTATCTTACACTGTCTTTATGGGAAGCACCTCTAAGAATGGGTGGATTTGGAGTCTGAGGCATCTCCTTCTTCCAAGGATCTCCAGGAAAGTACAGCCCAGCAGCTCTCAGGGATAGCAGTCACAGACACTCTGTGCTGTGCCCAAGCCCCGTGCCTGGGGGGAGGATGTGACAGAAGATGGTTCACAAAGCAGTTGGTAATTCTTTGGAATAAAGGCCTTGTTTAGAGCTTCTGCAATGCCCTGTGGGCATGCACAGCCTTGGCTCCTCCTTAAACCCCATGCCCTTGTGCCCTTCGTGCCACCCTTCCCATGGTGTCCCAGGGTGACATTATGATGCTTGTATCCCCATTCGTGTGTGTTGTTTATGCTGGATATTATGCTCTGTGCCTTCAAGGCTGGCTCTGAAGAGTGAAAGTTTTGTTTTGTTTTGTTATCAGCCGCTCCCCCACGGCTGGAGGGACACACAGACAGGGCAGTACATAGTGCTGCTTTGGCTTTTTGCCTTGGTTTCACTTTGCTCTTGCTCTTGCTTCTGCTTTGCTCTTGCTTTTTGCTTCTGCTCATTAGTCAGTTTAGCTCAGCAGTTTGAATCTTTCCCTGGACTCTTTTTCCTCTCCCTTTTTTGGAACCACTCAAGCCTGCTCTGGACTGGGACCTGGGAAACACCAAGAGTTGGCACCTTGTGGCTGCAGCAGCTGCCCCAGTGCCAGAGGGACTGATAACAGAGCGACCACCCCAGGAGAGACTTTCTGAATTTGTCATCTTTTTCAGAGCAGTGACAGAGTGGTGTCACCCAGTATTGTTCGTTTTATGTGCTGGGGGTGCTGTGCCTGTTAAATAAACAGGTTCTTTCCACTTCTCTGCAAGGAATTCTTCCCGAACTGGCTGGGGGAGAGGCTGTGTGGGCTTGCTTTCTGGAGGGCCCCCTTGGGCGGTTTTCTCCCAAATTTGCCCTAATCCAGGAGACATGGGCACAGCAGCTCCTGCAGCTCAGGAGCCTTCAGTGTCCCCCAGAATTCTCACAGGCTTCCCAGCCCATGCTGCAGCATCCCCCTTCTCAGGGGCACCACAGGCTTCTCAACACCCTCAGATCCAGAAATTATCCTTCTCCAGCTGTTGTGGAGGAGCAGTCTCAGACATCACTGTTTAAATGGCTGTTTGTGGTTAGAAAAAAATCCCAAAACCTCACCATTTACTCCCAAAGGGAAAAAAGAAATGGCTGTGCATTTACCCACCAGGGTATTCTCTTTTCCTATGGAAACTGCTCACTTTTCATCTTTAAAAAAAAAATCTAGGAATTGTATATCAAAATTTGTAATTCAGAAAAGAGCTGAAGCACTGCACAAGAGCCTTCCCAGTCTGCCTTCAGCCCTCCCCCACCTTCGGGCTTTTTTGGGAATCCCAGTGGAGCAGGTTTACATCTCTCACTGCTCCCAGAGGCCACAGTGACACTGGCTGCCCCTACACAGTCTAGAGGAGAGGTCCAGTGACTCCTGGAAGCTGAAGCTCAGTCAACAAATCTTATCCACAGAGAAGGGCCTGGAGTGGTGAGTGACAATTCCCATTAGACACAGCAGCTGTCTGTTGTAATAAAAACCCAATTTCCCACTCAGGTATTTAAATTTTGCAAGGAAATTCTCATGCTTCAGTTCCTTACTGGAGTTTGGGATTTTCCTACAGTCCTGCTGTGATTTCCTGCTTCCTCTCCCAGTCCTGCCTTGTCTCAATACAACACGAAATGAACGATACTCACACGCTGAGATGTCCAAGGCAAAAAAGGGCTAGTTTATTTTCAGACCTTAATATTTATAGAATTTTAAAAGTGACCATGGATTGAAGGGTGAAGTTGCCACCTCTCCAACCACACTGGTCAAACTAACAGTTCATTAATTCTCCCTTCTTCTAAAAAGGGATGCAAACCAATAATTATTCACATGAAAAGTGTGTGAGAAACTCCATTACAAAAATGTAAACATCAGAAGGCTTAGAAGAACTTTACAAGAACAGGGTGACACTTCCTGTCCATGCAGGGGTGATAGGAGCTGGGTGTCCTGGGAGCAGCCTGGGGCTGGGAAGGGTCAGCAGAGCCTGTGGGGCTGGGTTTGTCTCCTGGTGGCCCAAGGGCTGCCCCAGCCATGGGCACAGGAGGCCTGTTAGGAGCAGCTCCCTAAATACCCATTTTCAAATAAAACATCCTCTTCTTCTCCCAGCCCTCCATGGGTGGCATCCAGGAGGAACATAGGCAAATTGTCCTGCGAGGTTGTCACCTCTTGTGCCAAGGGGACAACTGACCACGTGAAACAGCCTCCTGGCAGCATCCCCAGGGCAGGGACACTGTGCCAGGTCTGTGTCATAGTGTGGGCCCCCAAGTTCCCCAGTTCAGCAGCAGGGTGAGGTAACCTGCACCCCACAGGTTTTAGGGGCTGCTGCCTCTGCAAAGCTCTGCCCCAGGACAGTCCCCAAACCCCTGACACTGACACCTGGAGTGCGTGCTGCAAACCATTCCAGGTTTTCCTCAGTGGAGAAAGAGCTCCCTGACATCTGTTCCAGGAGCTGTGGGAAGCCAATTATCCTTGAAGGCCAACTGTCCACAGATAATTGGAAATATAGACTTTTAACTGATGGAGTGTTGACTAAACTGCAGCTCCTGCTCGCTGGTGTCACACTGAATCTCGGGAGCCTCTGGTAATGTTTAGCAGGTGCATTATCCTGTCACATCCAGCCAGGTACCACAGTCCTGCTCCTAACTGGAAAGCAGCTTTGGAGCATCCCTCCCACAGCTGCTCCTGTGCAGGAGCTCTCCCTCCCCTCGTGCCCAGGTTGAGCAGACACAGCCAGGGCTTCAGGCTGGCATGCACTGGAGCACTGCATCGTTCTACTGCTGGCTGCAGAGCAGGAAGCAGCTATGGGAGCAATGCAAGGTGGGCAATGGGAGATGGAGAGCACACCACACCACAACCCCTGCTCGGGGCTGTGTTCTGTCACTTAACCATGCCCGTGGAGTTCACAGGGCTCTGTCACCTCTGTCCTGGATGTCTTTGCTCTGCTAGAGTGTTCCAGGTCCCAGGGGAGAGCAGGCTCCTGTGGGAAGGCAAGCAGAGACTTTGCTGAGTGTTTGTGCAGGTGAAGCCCTTCCCTGGGGAAGAGCCATTGCATCCCTGAGGGAAGGGCTGGAGCTGGGCCAGGGCAGCTCAGGCTGAGATCAGGGAAAGGTTCTTCCCCCAGAGGGTGCTGGCACTGCCCAGGCTCCCCAGGGAATGGGCACGGCCCCGAGGCTGCCAGAGCTCCAGGAGCCTTCGGCCAGCGCTGCCAGGGATGCCCAGGGTGGGGTTGTTGGGAGTCTGGGCAGGGCCAGGAGTGGGACTGGATGATCTCTGGGGGTCCCTCCAGCTCAGGAGATTCCCTCATTCTCTGAAGTTGTGCCATTGCAGTCACTGCCCCATGGACCAGGTCAGTGGAGAGTTTGGGATGTAACAGCTTCCTACAGCAAAGACAGAACTCTGTTCCCTTAACCCACCCCACAGGCACAGGGACCCCCTGCCCAGGCTGCACAGGGGGGAGGTTTGGCCCCAGCAGCTGCTGCAGACTCAGCTCTGACTTTTGCAGTAAATAAAACAGGCATGGTTTCCATGATGCAGGAACAGAGAGTGCCAAACCCCACCCAACAAACCCAGCTGGTCACTCCATGGCCCTCAGCCACAGCCGCACTCACCTTGGCTCCACCACAATGCCAGGGGCAGGTAGGAAGGAACAGCAGCCAAAGGGAAGATGCTCTTGAGACCCAACCTGCAGAGCTATGTCCAGGTCTGGAATCCTCAGCACAAGAAACATGTGGAGCTCTTGGAGCAGGTCCAGAGGAGGCCAGGGAGATGCTCTTGGAGCCTCTCTGCTCTGAGCCAGGCTGGGAGAGCTGGGGATGCTCACCTGGAGAAGGGAAGGATCCAGGGAGAGCTCAGAGCCCCTTGCAGAGCCTGAAGGGGCTTATGAAAAAGGAGAGCAGCATTTTACTCAGGTAGAGAGTGACCGGACAACATCTTTAGCATCTTTAAAATAAAAGAAGAGAGAAATCCTTCCCTGTGAGGGTGGGCAGGCCCTGGCACAGGGTGCCCAGAGCAGCTGGGGCTGCCCCTGGATCCCTGGCAGTGCCTAAGGCCAGGTTGGACACTGGGGCTTGGAGCACCTGGGACAGTGGGATGTGTCCCTGCCATGGCAGGGGTGGCACTGGATGAGCTTTAAGGTTCCTCCCAACCCAAACCATTCCATGATTCCATGAAGACTTGTTTTTCCTGGTACAACTCTCCAGTCCTGTGTCTGTGTCCCAAATCCCACAGGTCTCCCAAGCTCAGGCACTGGCACTGTGGAGATTTACCCAACAGAAAAAACCTCTGCAAAAATATCAGAGTCAAAACTTCAACATCTTCACCAGAAATGGAGATGTAGATTGCTGAAGGACAGACCCTGAGACAAACTATCCCCTGGGAACCCCCCCAGAACAACACGATATCGTGCAGGGGCACCTGGGAATTTCCATTACCCTTAAATACTCTCAACCTTTGGGCACCTTGCTTCAATCAGATGATCAGTTCTTATTAAAAAAGGTGCATATTGTTTGCCAAGGCATAGCATTGCGTCCCAGCACCTTCCTGGGGAAAATGGGAAATCCAAAGCTTGAATCCTCTGAGGGAGGAGCAAGAAGGAGCAGGTGGTGCTGTCCGGGGCTGCTGCTTGTCCCGCAGAGCCGGGGGGGAAGGGCTGCACTGAGGTCATGGAATCCACAGCCCCAGCTCTGCTGTTCCCCTGGCAGCACAGCCCGTTTGTGTTGCTAATTAATGCCTTGGCTGGGGGAAAATAAATGCTCCAGCTTTATTATGAAACAGAAGTAAATTTTTAATAAGGTCCAATTAGTGGCAGTTTCCAGTGGAAGCAGCTCTGCACTTTCCCAGCAGCCCCCCCCAGGAGGAGGCAGGAGCAGCTCAGTGAGCCCCTTCAGGAAGGACCCCCGACCCCCAGGTCCCTGCAGGGGCTCTCTGGGGTGCCCCTGACCCCCAGGTCCCTGCAGGGGCTCCCGGTGAGCTCCAGGGTCTGCAGCACCCTGTAGATGTGCAGGGGTCCCCTTGTGTGTCAGAGATTCCCCATGGGCAGCTGGCAGATGAGGGTGGGAGGCAACTATGGTACAGGGATGTCCCCCTGTGTCCTGGTGCCCAAACTGCCCTGAGCAGCATCCCAAGAAGAGCCCCACCAAGCTGTGAGCTTCCAGCAGCACACACCAGCCCCAGCAGGCACAAATCCCTCAGGGTGAGCCAGAGGGGTTGGATCTGCAGAGAGCCTGGCACAGCTGCACTGACACAGGTGTGCCAAAACCCTCCACTCTGGGAGCAGTGATGGTCATTTTCCTGGGGACAAACTCATATTTCAAGTCAATGGCTGGGCCAACACCCAGGAGGAGAGAAGGACAATGAGGACAGCAGCTCCATTTCCAAGGGGCCGTCTCAGAGAGGTGCAAGGAGGTGAAGCTTTTCCAAAGTATTTGCAATGCTCTGCTCGTGCTGGGAGGTTGTTTTGGCAAGGGGAGTGACACTGCAGGTCCAGTGACCTCCATAGCCTGCACTCCACTCAGCTGTGCAGGCACCCTCAGCAAACCCAGGGCAAAGCCTTGCAAAGGGCCCTGCCCCCAGCACGGTGAGTGTCTGGGACCCAGGCCAGATGTACCAGAGGAGGGGCACAGAGCAGCCCCACACCAGGGCTCACATTTAAACCTTTAATCAGGGACCCAGAGACTGCCCTGATTTCTGTGAGCTGCCTCACAGAAGAACTCAGTCAGGAGGGGACATCAGCAGTCCTCACTCCATCTCCAGACCCAAATCCTGTCTTAGAGACAGCTGATCTTTGTCCAGCTGGGGCTTGACATCCTCCAGAGAGGAGAGCCCACAATCTGCCTGGGGCTCTATTCCAACACTTCACTCTCTTTACATGTATTTCTTTTCTTATATTCTGCCCAAACCTCCTTTACTTCTGTCTTTAACCACAGTTTCTTATTTTCCCACCAAATTTCTCTGTAAAGATTCTGTTTCTATCTTCTCAAAACCTCCTTATATAAGTACTGGCAGGTTGGTATTTAGGTTCACTCTTCCCTTCCCCAGGCTGAATAAGCAAATTCCCCCATCCTCTCCTGAGCTGTCACATGAGCTGTCACATCAGCCCCATGGCCAACATCTTTACTTTCCTGGAAGACACCCCTCAGTTGAATCCTCTTTTCTCCCAGGAACCCAAAGGGATCAGATTTCCTGACAGATCCCCATCTCAGCCCTGCACTACTGGAGTTTTTCTCTTTGAACCTTTTCTCTAACTCCAAGGGTCTGAGAGACATCAGTGGAGAAGACAAAAAGAACAGGGAGTCCTTCCAACACCTCTGTCCCCAACGAGTCACCCTCTTTTCATTCAGCAGCAAACACAGTCTCCTTATTACCTAGTTTTGCTGCTGTCACACTGGTGAAAGCTCCTCTTATTGTCTTTGACATCATCTTCCAGCTGAGCTTTGCCCTTCCCAACACCACCCCTGGCTGGGTGTTTGCTCCCTCTCCATCCCCTGTCCCACCTGGGCTCTCTTCAGCATTGGAGCTCAGCTGGGAGTTCCCAGTTCAGCCAAGTTCCTCTCCCCCTTGGTGATGTCTCATTCCACATCTGGCTGCCCAAACCCCACCTCCGGGTGGCTGCTCAGCTTTGATGTGGCCACTGCTCCTCCACTGGCCAGCAAGCACCCAGCTCCTGATGGCTCTTGGCAAGCCTTGCTCAGCACCAGAACCTCCTGTGGGCTCAGTGAAACTTTGCAAGATGCCGTCTTATTTAGGAAAAAAAAAAAAAAATTCAATTTATGGCCTTTATTCCACATGGCTGGAAGCTGTTATCCCGGGTGGGAAGCACCTGCTGCCCCCTCCAGTCTCCCCAGCAGCCGTAGCCAGCCTGGGCTTTGGACATCACTGCTTCCATTCCATTTCTCCAATCTGCGCCATTCTGCCACCCCCACTCCAGAAAAGCCACCAAACTCAGGGAAATGCCAAAGGCCAGCTGGAATCTCTTGCACAACCTGCTCCCCTGCTCTCTCTGCTCACCCTGCTCCTGCCAGCAGAGCCATCCCACCTCAGTGCCCCACACTCCCTGCAGCCCCAGCTTCCCTCCCCAGTGCCCTCCCTGGGCAGGCAGTGTGGCCCTCTCCTTTAGGGAGCACCTTTCAACATTCTTGGCTTTCAAATATCCCCAATACCCAACCTTTCTGGCCTTTTAGAACCCTGCCTCCTGTTATAGATACATATCATAATATTGGCTTTTTGCAAATATTAAAATGGATTTATCTGTGCAGTGTTAAAGTAACTTTGATATAGTTTTTATTTCTGCTGTTAGTTAAGCTTAGACATAGTAGTGAAATGGCTGATATCAGTGTCCTGTGCTAAAATGCCACCTGGGATGGGATAACACCCAGTGAACACAGGATGAGGACCCCTGTACAGATCTGCCAACCATCAGCACTCACTGACTGAAGGCAGTGTGGGCCAGGGCCCAGAAACAGTAGGTGGTAAAAAAGGACTAAAACCCAGCCAAGGAATTCACACGCTTCTAAAAAGGTGGATCCAAGGAAGAGCCAGTCTAAACAGTTCTTGAACCATGTAAACAGGTTTGGGGGAAAGTTTACTATGCATGAGGGTCTATGAATATGCAACAGGCTGATGTAATTAAAGGTATTTAAAGGGTACCCTGAAGAAAACACGGTGCTCTCAGCTGAGTGCCAAGATGCACCCAGCCATAATAAATTTTGCTCTGTGTCCGTCTCTCCTGTTATCCTTTATTACATTTCTTAAATATTCCCAGGAGACCGAAGGTGTTTTCCACACTTCCAGCTCAGGCCAGCACTCAGGCCCAGGCTCAGGCAGCACTCAGTCCCAGGTTCAGGCCAGCACTCAGTCCCAGGTTCAGGCAGCAATCAATCCCGGGTTCACGCCAGCGCTCAGTCCCAGGTTCAGGCAGCACTCTGTCCCAGGCTCAGGTAGCAATCAGTGCCGGGTTCAGGCCAGCACTCAGTCCTAGGCACAGGCAGCACTCAGTCCCAAGCTCAGGCAGCACTCAGTCCCAGGTTCAGGCCAGCACTCAGTCCCAGGTGCAGGCATCACTCTGACCCAGGCTCAGGCCAGCACTCAGTCCAGGGTTACGGCCAGCACTCAGCCCCAGGTTCAGGCAGCACTAATTTCCAGGTTCAGGCAGCACTCAGTGACAGGTTCAGGCAGCACACGGTCCCAGGCCCAGGCAGCACACGGTCCCAGGCCCAGGCAGCACTTATTCCCAGGCTCAGGCAGAACTCAGTCTCATGTTCAGGCAGCACTCAGTCCCAGGCTCAGGCCAGCACTCAGTGCCAGGTTCAGGCAGCACTCAATCCCAGTTTCAGGCAGCACTCAGTCCATGGCTCAGGCAGCACTCAGTCCCAGGCTCAGGCCAGCAGCCAGCACTCAGTCCCAGGTTCAGGCCAGCACTCAGTCCCAGGTTCAGGCCAGGACTCTGTGCCAGGTTCAGGCCAGAACTCAGTCCCAGGCTCAGTCCAGCACTCTTTCCCAGATTCTGGCCAGCACTCAGTCCCAGGCTCAGAAAGCACTCAGTCCCAGTTTAAGGCCAGAACTCAGTCCCAGGTTCAGGCCAGCACTCAGTCCCTGGTTCAGGCCAGCACTCAGTCCCTGCCTCACGCCAGCACTCAGTCCCAGTTTCTGGCAGCACTCAGTGCCATGTTCAGGCAGCACTGAGTGCCAGGCTCAGGCCAGCACTCAGTCCCAGGTTAAGGCAGCACTCATTTCCAGGCTCAGGCCAGCACTCCGTCCCAGGCTCAGGCAGCACTCAGTCCCAGGCTCAGGCCAGCACTCATTCCCAGGCTCAGGCCAGAACTCACTCCCAGATTCCGGCCAGCACTCAGTGCCAGGCTCAGACCAGCACATCCCAGGTTCAGGCAGCACTCAGTCCCAGGTTGAGGCCAGAACTAAGTCCCAGGCTCAGGCCAGCACTCAGTCCCAGGTTCAGGCAGCACTCAGTGCCAGGCTCAGGCCAGCAGTCAGTCCCAGGCTCAGGCCAGCACTCAGTCCCAGGCTCGGGCCAGCACTCAGTGCCAGGCTCAGGCCAGCACAGCCCAGGTTCAGGCAGCACTCCGTCCCAGGCTCAGGCAGCACTCAGTCCAAGGTGCAGGCCAGCACTCAGTCCAAGGTGCAGGCCAGCACATCCCAGGTTCAGGCAGCACTCAGTCCCAGGCTCAGCCCAGCACTCAGTCCCAGGTTCAGGCCAGCACTCAGTCCAGGGTTACGGCCAGCACTCAGCCCCAGGTTCAGGCAGCACTAATTTCCAGGTTCAGGCAGCACTCAGTGACAGGTTCAGGCAGCACACGGTCCCAGGCCCAGGCAGCACACGGTCCCAGGCCCAGGCAGCACTTATTCCCAGGCTCAGGCAGCACTCAGTCTCATGTTCAGGCAGCACTCAGTCCCAGGCTCAGGCCAGCACTCAGTGCCAGGTTCAGGCAGCACTCAATCCCAGTTTCAGGCAGCACTCAGTCCATGGCTAAGGCCAGCACTCAGTGCCAGGTTCAGGTCAGCACTCATTCCCAGGCTAAGGCCAGCACTCAGTCCCCGGCTCAGGCAGCATTCATTCCCCGGTTCAGGCCAGCACACAGTCCCTGGTTCAGGCACCATTCAGTCCCAGGTTCAGGCTAGCAGTCAGTCCATGGCTAAGGCCAGCACTTAGTCCCTGGTTCGGGCCAGGACTCTGTGTCAGGCTCAGGCCAGCACTCAGTGCCAGGTTCAGGCCAGCATTCAGTGCCAGGTTCAGGCCAGCATCCAGTGCAAGGCTCAGGCAAAACTCATTTCCAGTCTCAGGCCAGTACCCATTGCCAGGTTCAGGCATCACTCTGTCCCAGGCTCAGGCCAGCACCCAATGCCAAGTTCAGGCAGCACTCAGTCCCAGGCTCAGGCAGCACTCACTCCCAGGCTCAGGCCAGCACTCAGTCCCACATGCAGGCAGCACTCAGTCCCAGGCTCAGGCAGCACTCACTCCCAGGCTCAGGCCAGCACTCAGTGCCAGGTTCAGGCCAGCTCTCAGTCCAAGTTGCAGCCCAGCACGCAGTCCCAGATTCAGGCCAGCACTCAGTCCCAGGTTCATGCAGCACTCCGTCCCAGGCTCAGGCCAGCACTTAGTCCCAGGTTCAGGCAGCACTTAGTCCCAGATTCAGGACAGCAATCAGTGCCAGGTGCAGGCATCACTCTGACCCAGGCTCAGGCCAGCACTCAGTCCAGGGTTCAGGCCAGCACTCAGCAGCAGGTTCAGGCAGCACTCAAACCCAGTTTTAGGCAGCACTCAGTCCATGGCTAAGGCCAGGACTCTGTGCCAGGTTCAGGCCAGAACTCAGTCCCAGGTTCAGGCCAGCACTCAGTGCCAGGATCAGGTCAGCACTCTTTCCCAGGCTAAGGCCAGCACTCAGTGCCAGGTTCAGGTGAGCACTCATTCCGAGGCTCAGGCCAGCACCCAATGCCAGGTTCAGGCAGCACTCAGTCCCAGGCTCAGGACAGCACTCAGTCCCAGGCTCAGGCCAGCACTCTGTCCAAGGTTCATGCAGCACTCCGTCCCAGGTTCAGGCCAGCAGTTAGTCCCAGGTTCAGGCAAGGACTCTGTGCCAGCTTCAGGCGAGAACTCAGTCCCAGGCGCAGGCCAGAACTCAGTCCCAGATTCAGGCCAGCACTCAGTCCCAGGCTCAGGCAGCACTCAGTCCCAGGTTCAGGCCAGAACTCAGTCCCAGGCTCAGGCAGCACTCAGTCCCAGGCTCAGGCCAGCAGCCAGCACTCAGTCCCAGGCTCAGTCCAGCACTCTTTCCCAGATTCCGGCCAGCACTCAGTCCGAGGTTAAGGCAGCACTCAGTCCCAGACTCAGGCAGCACTCAGTCCCAGTTTCAGGCCAGCACTCAGTGCCTGGTTCAGGCCAGAAGTCAGTCCCAGGCTCAGGCCAGCACTCCGTCTTAGGCTCAGGTAGCACTCCGTCCCAGGTTCAGACAGCACTCAGTTCCAGGCTCAGGCAGCACTCAGTCCCAGGCTCAGGCAGCACTCAGTCCCAGTTTCAGGCCAGCACATCCCAGGTTCAGGCAAGCACTCAGTCCCAGGTTCAGGCAGCACTCATTGCCAGGCTCAGGCCAGCACTTAGTCCCTGGTTCAGGCCAGGACTCTGTGCCAGGTTCAGGCCAGCACTCAATGCCAGGCTCAGGCCAGCCCCCAGTGCCAGGTTCAGGCAGCACTCAGTCCCAGGCTCAGGCAGCACTCACTCCCAGGCTCAGGCCAGCACTCAGTGCCAGGTTCAGGCCAGCTCTCAGTCCAAGTTGCAGCCCAGCACGCAGTCCCAGATTCAGGCCAGCACTCAGTCCCAGGTTCATGCAGCACTCCGTCCCAGGCTCAGGCCAGCACTTAGTCCCAGGTTCAGGCAGCACTTAGTCCCAGATTCAGGACAGCAATCAGTGCCAGGTGCAGGCATCACTCTGACCCAGGCTCAGGCCAGCACTCAGTCCAGGGTTCAGGCCAGCACTCAGCAGCAGGTTCAGGCAGCACTCAAACCCAGTTTTAGGCAGCACTCAGTCCATGGCTAAGGCCAGGACTCTGTGCCAGGTTCAGGCCAGAACTCAGTCCCAGGTTCAGGCCAGCACTCAGTGCCAGGATCAGGTCAGCACTCTTTCCCAGGCTAAGGCCAGCACTCAGTGCCAGGTTCAGGTGAGCACTCATTCCGAGGCTCAGGCCAGCACCCAATGCCAGGTTCAGGCAGCACTCAGTCCCAGGCTCAGGACAGCACTCAGTCCCAGGCTCAGGCCAGCACTCTGTCCAAGGTTCATGCAGCACTCCGTCCCAGGTTCAGGCCAGCAGTTAGTCCCAGGTTCAGGCAAGGACTCTGTGCCAGCTTCAGGCGAGAACTCAGTCCCAGGTGCAGGCCAGAACTCAGTCCCAGATTCAGGCCAGCACTCAGTCCCAGGCTCAGGCAGCACTCAGTCCCAGGTTCAGGCCAGAACTCAGTCCCAGGCTCAGGCAGCACTCAGTCCCAGGCTCAGGCCAGCAGCCAGCACTCAGTCCCAGGCTCAGTCCAGCACTCTTTCCCAGATTCCGGCCAGCACTCAGTCCGAGGTTAAGGCAGCACTCAGTCCCAGACTCAGGCAGCACTCAGTCCCAGTTTCAGGCCAGCACTCAGTGCCTGGTTCAGGCCAGAAGTCAGTCCCAGGCTCAGGCCAGCACTCCGTCTTAGGCTCAGGTAGCACTCCGTCCCAGGTTCAGACAGCACTCAGTTCCAGGCTCAGGCAGCACTCAGTCCCAGGCTCAGGCAGCACTCAGTCCCAGTTTCAGGCCAGCACATCCCAGGTTCAGGCAAGCACTCAGTCCCAGGTTCAGGCAGCACTCATTGCCAGGCTCAGGCCAGCACTTAGTCCCTGGTTCAGGCCAGGACTCTGTGCCAGGTTCAGGCCAGCACTCAATGCCAGGCTCAGGCCAGCCCCCAGTGCCAGGTTCAGGCAGCACTCAGTCCCAGGCTCAGGCAGCACTCACTCCCAGGTTCTGGCCAGCACTCAGTCCCAGGTGCAGGCCAGAACTCCGTCCCAGATTCAGGCCAGCATTCAGTCCCAGGTGCAGGCAGCACTCAGTCCCAGTTTCAGGCCAGGACTCTGTGCCAGGTTCAGGCAGCACTCAGTCCGAGGTTAAGGCAGCACTCAGTCCCAGGCTCAGGCAGCACTCAGTTCCAGACTCAGGCAGAACTCAGTCCCAGGTTCTGGCCAGCACTCAGTCCCAGGTGCAGGCCAGAAGTCAGTCCCAGGCTCAGGCCAGCACTTCCTCGGTTCAGACAGCACTCAGTCTAAGGTTCCGACAGCACTCTGTCCCAGGCTCAGGCAGAACTCCGTCCCAGGTTCAGGCTGCACTCAGTACCAGGTTCAGGCCAGCACTTAGTCCCATTTTCAGGTCAGGACTCTGTGACAGGTTCAGGCCAGCACCCAGTGCCAGGCTCAGGCCAGCACCCAGTCCCAGGTTCAGGCCAGCACCCAGTCCAAGGTGCAGGCCAGCACTCAGTCCCAGGCTCAGGCCAGCACAGCCCAGGTTCAGGCAGCACTCCGTCCCAGGTTCAGGCAGGACTCTTTGCCATGCTCAGGCCAGCACTCAGTCCCAGGTTCAGGCCAGAAGTCAGTCCCAGGCTCAGGCAGCATTCCGTCCCAGGCTCAGGCAGGACTCTTTGCCATGCTCAGGCCAGCACTCAGTCCCAGGTTCAGGCCAGAAGTCAGTCCCAGGCTCAGGCCAGCACCCAGTGCCAGGTTCAGGCAGCACTCAGTCCCAGGTTCAGGCAACACTCAATCCCAGGCTCAGGCTGCACTCCGTCCTAGGTTCAGGCAGCACTCAGTCTCAGGTTCAGGCCAGCACCCAGTGCCAGGTTCAGGCAGCACTCTGTCTCAGGTTCAGGCAGCACTCAGTCCCAGGTTCAGGCCAGCAGCCAGCACTCAGTCCCAGGTTCAGGCCAGCACTTAGTCCCAGGTTCAGGCCAGGACTCTGTGCCAGGTTCAGGCCAGAACTCTGTCCCAGGCTCAGGAAGCACTCAGTGCCAGGTTCAGGCCAGCACTCAGTCCCAGGCTCAGGCCAGCACTCAGTCCCAGGCTCAGGCCAGCACTCAGTCCAAGGTGCAGGCCAGCACTCAGTGCCAGGCACAGGCCAGCACTCAGTCCCAGGTTCAGGCATCACTCTCTTCCAGGCTCAGGCAGCATTCAGTCCCAGGTTCAGGTCAGCACTCAGTTCCTGGTTCAGGCAGCACTCAGTCCCAGGCTCAGGCAGCACTCATTGCCAGGCTCAGGCAGCACTCAGTGCCAGGCTCAGGCCATCACTTAGTCCCTAGTTTAGGCCTGCACTCATTGCCAGGTTCAGGCCAGCACTCAGAGCCAGGTTCAGGCCTGCAGTCAGTCCCAGGTTCAGGCAGCACTCAGTCCCTGGTTCATGCTAGTACTCTGTGCCAGGTTATGGCCAGCACTCAGAGCCATGCTCTGGCCAGCACTCAGTGCCTGGTTCAGGCAGCACTCAGAGCTAGGCTCTGGCCAGCACTCAGTCTCAGGTTCAGGCCAGCACTCATTCCCAGGCTCAGCCAGCACTCATTGCCAGGTTCAGGCCAGCACTTAGTCCCTGGTTCAGGCCAGGACTCAGTCCCAGGCTCAGGCAGCACTCAGTGGCAGGGCTCCACTGGTCCGGGTGAGAGCTCCCATCCCCTAGGGATCCATCTGCTGGGGTAGTTGGGCTCACTCACCCCAGGGTCAGTGGGGCAGCAGAGAGGGACCAGGTGCCCCAAGGAAGTGTGAGTACCAGCAGCAGCTGTTCTGTCCTCAACTTCCTCTTTCTCCCAGCATCTCCAAGAGTGTTTTGTGTCTCTTTATTACACAATGAAAACACAAAATGGAACACAATGAAAACGCAAAGCCTGTCCTGGGTGAACAGGACAGTTCTGCCAGGGTCCAGCTCAGAGATAAACACAGGCACACCTCTGTGGTGTGGCTCCAAGACAGAGCTGCCCCAGGCCACAGCCCACCCCCAGCACTCCATTTCCAGCTTCAGTGATCCTCCTGCACCGAGGGATCAGGAGAAACAACCTCCCCTAAAGAGGAGAGCGGGCAGCTGCAGGGGGCCAGCAGAAAGCAGCAACCTGGGGTTATTAAAGACACATTTTCCCAAAATAGGGCAGAGAAAAGCCTCGAGCATGGCTCAGGCACCCACCTGGGGTCAGGTACCTTTAATTCTCTCTCTGTGGATGAGCAGCTCAGCCCCAAGCCGGAAACCAGCCCCTTCTGTTTCTGTGCTTCCCTCCCCGAGCTGATCATGACTTGGGCAGGGCTCTGTGAGAAACCAGCAGGGCACAAGCAAGTGCTGAGTTTAACATACAGACTGAGCAGCTCAGGCTCAGCTCTGACATCTGCTCTGGGAGAGGCTGTGTGGCTCTGGAGTCAGTCCTTGCCAGCTTGAACCCCTTCCAAGGTGTTTGGAGGATACAAATCAATTCTTAATACATTTTGTTTTATAATACTGGAACTGTCCATATTATAGAAATAGAATTTATTTTTATTCCTACTAGGAGCTTTTTGAGGCCCTTTGCCACTTGTTAAGTCCTTGCCATTCTCCAAGACAGAGTTTATCCACAGAATGGAAACTTTCCTCAACAGTTTTAATTTAAAACTTCATAATTATTTGAAGAGCCTGTTGGGTGGGGGTTTTTTTGTTTTTTGTTTTTTGTTTTTTTGGTTTTTTTTTTTGTAAAATGATGAAAACAATCTCCTTTCCTCTCACCCTACTAATCAGAAACTGTAAATAAGTGATCTTTAACAGCAATACAATTTCTTCCCCTGCAGAACAAGGCTGATTAATGTCACTCTGTGGGGAATTGGAATTGTGTGAATATCCCATTATTAAGGTAATTTCAGCCCAAGCAGTGACAAACACAGGCCCTGAGACTCCTGTCAAGGGATGTGGATTTTTCTGGGACTTTATTGACGTGGAGCCATGACCAGACCTGGAGCACGATGACATCACCTGGGCCTTTGGGACTGGGGAGAGGAGGGAAAGATCAAGGAGGAAAACAGAGATAAGGACACGCAGCAAGCAAGGGAGAGATGTGGAGACTGATCCCACCTCCCACTCTGGGGGTCTGTGCTGCCTCTTCCCTTGGGAGGACAGGCTGGGAGGGAGGGTTGTTACTGCCTGATCTCCCCAGGCTCAGGGTGGGATTGCTGGAGAGTCTGGGCAGAGCCAGGAGCTGGGCTGGAGGATCCTGGGGGATCCCTTCCAGGATATTCTGTGACAAAAATCTGTGGTTCCCCCAGAACACGGCAGAACTTCAGTGGTCTCCTTTAGCTTTAGTGAACTTTATTTCAAGCCAATTTTAGGTGCACAAAGCACAGAGGAAGGAGTGAGTGTCCAGCTCCCCATGGCCTCCAGAAGAGCCTCTGTAGCTTTAATGGATGTTCTAAAACAGAACAGAGCCCCCAACACCTCTCTCAGCCCAGAAATTAATTGCTTGGCTGTTGGCTGTCTATATGTTGTTATAGGAATGTTTTTACACTTGAAGCTCCCTGAAGGCCTCTATAAGTATTCTGCTCATAAATACAATTACAGCAGAGCTCTTGCTAGAAACAGCCATCTATTATGGGATATTGCCGTCTCATCACCATACCAAAGACACTGCAAAATCCAATAGATCAAAAGCAAAGAGTTATCACCTGAGCACTCGCCCTGGTGGGAAGTTCAGCACTGGAATACTGAAGATGCCAGCGTTTCCTCAAGGCTCTCTCACAGGACTTTGCAGGTGAAGTCTCCTGTTCTGGGCCTCTCTGTGCAGATGAAGGAAAGCTGAGCGCTTCATTTCTTGTACCCTGGCTGGACATGTCTGCATCAGGAGGAGACAAATTGCCTCCTGGAGGATTAGGTGATGAGGTGGAACTCGTGTTCATAAACATTGGCAAAGGGAGGCACAGATCAGCTCTTCTGGAGGCCTCATCCCCTCTGGAGGCTTCCTTAATATTCCAAAGGGTAAAACAGACTGCTCCTGTTTTACCATGAGGACAAAATGCATGAGGACAAACCCCATGAGGACAAAATGCATTGAGGTGCTCAATGTCACCCTCTCAATGTCACCCTTTCAGTGTCCCCCTCTCCTGCCAGAAGGGCCCTTCAGGCTGCTCTGGAGCCAAATGGAGCCTGCTGGGTTCTGCAGAGCACAGCTTGGAAACCAGCAGCTGGAAATGTGGGGATGTCCTCAGACAGCACAATAAAGCCACCAGCAGCTGTCAGGCAAGGGCAAAACCAGGCACAGAAGGGATTTGGGGAAAGTCCCTGCCCCTCTGGGATGTGGCCAGAGACCTGAGTGCCTCTGTCAAAGTGTCCTCCTGTGAGGACCTTGGTTCCAGCCCTGCCCTGTAGGGGCAGCTCTGCTTGGAGCTGTCTGGGTGTGATGTCCTGTGCCAGGCTCAGGGACAGCCCCAAGCACCCAGCCCAGATGGGTACAACTAATACAAAGCATGGAACCAGGGACTGGTTTGGGTGGGAAGGGACCTTACAGTCCATCCAATGCCATCCCCTGCCATGGCAGGGACACCTTCCACTGTCCCAGACTGCTCCCAATCTCCTCCAACCTGGCAGCCACAGCTGCTCCGGGCACCCTGTGCCAGGGCCTGCCCACCCTCCCAGGCAAGAAATTCCTCCTAAGATCCCACCTAACCCTGCCCTCTATATGTTTAAAACCATTGTCCCTTGTCCTGTCCCGGTGTGCCTGTATGAAAAGTCCCTCTCCCTCCTTTCTATGAGACCCTAAAGGTACTGGAAGCTGTAGTGAGATCTCCCTGAGACCTCCCTGATGTCTGCTCCTCATTTCACCTCTGTTCCCTGAAAGTGTTCTCTTTTCCTCAAAATTTAACTGTTCAAGAGCAGCTGAATCTCAGCCAGGACAGGTTCTCCTCTGAGCAGGATGATTTTGCAGGTTCATTCCCACTGACCCACAGCTCAGGCACCCCCTGGTTTCACACCCATGTTGGCATCCCCAGGCCTGCACCAGAGACACCAGTGGACAAGCCCTCATCCCCAAGGTGTCTGTACAGCCCCAAGTCCACTCATGGTCCCCTGAGCTGCCTTGCCTTTAGGATAGGCTGTAGTTAAAGAGATTAAAGCAAACAAGGCTGCCTTGCTGTGTGCCACAGCTCATTAGACAACTATTAGGAAGCAGCTCATTAGGATGTAGAAAATGCTGCATTGCTGTTTTCTTGGAGGTTTGTTCACACAGAGCACAACAAGAACTTGGAGGACAATGAGCTGCATGGGAGCCATGTGACTCCCAGAGAAGGGGTTCCTTGCCATCACTCACCAGTCCCAAACTGGAAACTTTTCCAGCCCTGCTTTAAAGAGCCCTGGATAGTAAACCATCCAGGAAGACAAGGCTGCACCCTTTGTGTTCTCTCTGCCGGGGAGCCGTGGACTCTGCAGGTGCTGTGGGAGGATCTGTCCTGTGCTGGACACAGGGGCATGGTGAGGCATGCTCCCCTGCTGAGGGAGCTGCACTTACCTGCCTGCCCTGCCTCTGCAGGTGCCTCAGGCAGGGAGGGTCCTGCAGCTGCTGCACAATGTCCTTGTCACCTCTGGTCCCCACAGCAAGGCTGGGCCACATCGCTGCCCAAAGAATGCTGTTTGTGCCCATTTTCCTGTTCCCACTCCCCTCCCCAGGTCACTCTGGGCACAGGAAGCAGCTGGAGCCTCTTGCAAAGGAAACAGGAATCAAACTGTCACAGGTGAGATTGCCTTCTCCCAGAAAAGATAATGCTGAGCTTGGACTCAGGAGAAGTCTGAGGCTTTGTCAGGCCCTGGGTTGCAGGGGGGGGTGGGTAGGACTAACACAGGTTAATGTGGATTCTCCTGTCCTGGCCATTTGTGGTGGGACAGGAATGGACATCATCCAGCATTCCAGGGATGTGCTCTCAGCTGGCCCCTGCTGCACAGGCTGGTGGCATCCTTCTGACACAGGGACTTGGAGAGGGAATTGGTCACAAGAGCCCAAATTCCAATTTGGTTCCCAATTCCCTGAGCCAGCACCAGCACCCACCAGCTAAGCCCTGCCCAGGGCTTACATGGTGCCCATGAGCCCCTCCAACATTCTCCAGGAGGAGAGGAACCTGCCAGACAGGGAAACCCTGGTGCTGCAGAATCACAGAATGATGGAATGTCCTGATCTGGAACCCACAAGGATCATCCAGCCCAGCCCCTGGCCCTGCCCAGACCCCCCAACAACCCCACCCTGCGCATCCCTGGCAGCACTGTCCAAAGGCTCCTGGAGCTCTGGCAGCCTTGGGGCCGAGCCCATTCCCTGGGGAGCCTGGGCAGTGCCAGCACCCTCTGGGGGAAGAACCTTTCCCTGATCTCAGCCTGAGCTGCCCTGGCCCAGCTCCAGCCTTTCCCTGGGTGCTGTCCCTATCCCAGAGCAGAGATTGGAGCTGCCCTCGGGAGGAGCTGCAGCCCCTGGCGAGGTCTCCTCTCTGTCTGGACACATCTGGATGTGCATCTGGATTGCCACTCCCTGGGAACAGTCATCACAGCCAGCTTTGGCCACCTAAACCCATCCAGACTGCTCAGGCAGAGCAGGATTCATCTCCTGGAAGGGGCAGCCTTGCAGCTGAAAACCCCCAAACCCCACAGAGCACAGCAGGTTCCCCCTCAGCCACCACTGTCACACCAGAGAGGATCACAGCTGGCAGGGGACTCCTTCTCCTCTCCAGGGAAAACCTGAAGGCTGAGGGCACCTCATGGCTCCCACTCTTTCCCAGCAGCAGAGGTTGCTTTCTCTTTTCATGGCTCCTTCTTGTGGTTTGTGACTTCCTCAGAAGCACTTAATTGATTTATAACCCAATAATCCCCGCCCTCGTTAGGCGCAGTGTGCCTCATTCATCATTCCCTGCACAGGAGCTGCTGCCAGCCCTGTCGGGACCTGACCTGAAACTGTGATAGGGCTGCAGAGCTCAGCACCCCTTCAGGCTTGCCTGAAGGGCACCATCCCTGAGGCACAGCAGGGTTTGTGTCACCAGTGCCACCCATGGGCAGGGCAGGGTTTGTCTGACCAGTGCTGTTAAAAATAGGTTAGAAACTGTTGTAAAATAGTTGCTAGATCGTTAAGCATGTACTGTTAGTTTGGTTATTATATTGTAAACAGGGTTAAAAAAGGTTGTAAGAAAGCCGGTACTCCAGGTACCATAACACCTCAGTAAAGTGTACCATGAGCCAGCCTGCACAGAAATGTAATGGCCAATCAAGGCCTAAAACCTTCATGCAAATGGAGGATCCAAACAGAAAGCAATCCAAAGGGACAAAGAACAGGATAAAAAGGGGCTCCTGACCCACTGAATTTGTGCTGCTCCCCTGAAACCTTGGGGACATCATCGGGACCATCGCTGCTGAGCAGCCCCAGCGCGGGCGCTGCTCCATCCTCGGTGGGAATGCTCCTGCTCGGCCCGGGGCCCCCTGCTTTAGGCCTTTCTTTTTCTTATAATAAATGCTGAAATCACTTTAGTACCAGGAGCCTGCTCTTGTTTTTATCAAGTGCCACCCACGGGCAGGGCACAGCTTAGGGGCAGCACCTCTGCAGATCTGTGTTCCAGCCACCTGGAGCACGGCTGCCACAGGGATTTGGGGCAGGGGGAAGTGGCCAAGTGTCCTTCAAAGCCTTCTGCCTCATCAAGTTCCCCCAGTCCTCACAAAGGGCAGCTTCCTCAGGCTCCAAGCACATCAAGGGGGTCTCATGGCCTTTACTGGGGCATCCACCCATTATTTTCATTGAGCAAACAATATTTGAAACGTGATCACAGAATCATAAAATCACAGAGTATCCTCAGCTGAAAGGGACCCACCAGGATCCTGGAGTCCAGTTCCTGGCTCTGCACAGTCCTTCCAGGCAGGCAGCAAAGATCAGCCTCATCTGATAAATTAAGTCCCCAAAGCCTTTCCAAAACCTCACTCAAGTGTTCAGGGGTCATTCTGGTTGCAGGAATGTCACAGCTGTGACTTGTCCCAAGGTCTTGTAGGACATGGAGGTCTGCCTGGGGCCACTGTGGGCCAGGAGCAGGGATGTCACCTCAGGGCTCCAGCAATCCTGAGCTTTCAGGGATGAGAGCCAAGTGGGGCTGGTTTTGGGGGCAGGCAAGCCCAGGAGACAATATGAAAGTGACCCAGTACCCCAGCAAGAGGAGCAGGTGCAGTGATGGCAACCAGGGCCAACAGCCCACCATGCTTGGCGAGCCCATGGTGATGTCCAGGGTACAGGGCAGATGAAACAACCCCAAACCCAGCCCAGACCAAGGCCAAGGCCTCACCTTTGAGCTTAAATGTACCTTGTGATCCAAGCTCTCAAGCAGGTGGGGCAGAGCAATTAAAGGCTGGCATTGTGCCAGGCTGGATGGAGCAGCCAGAGCTCCTGGAAGTGCTGGAGCTGCCACAATGTGCTTCCCCAGCCTGCCCTGCACACCTGCAGCCTTGGAGCCGGCCCAGCTCTCTCCCCAGGCCGGCTGAGCACAGGGATCATCACAGCTCTGTGTTCATTCATTATTCACTCCTTCCTTCCTTGCAGCAGACAGAGAGCCTTTCATGATGAATGCTGTGGTTGTTAAAAATAGTTTACTACAGCTCAGAATACAAGAGCTGACTCTTCCATCCCTGGTGAGGAGTAAATTGGAGTCACTTCAGTGGAATCTGCGGTGACACACAGGGAGAATGAGAGCAGAGGAAGGCCAGACAATCCCTCCTGGCACCAGTCATGCTCCTGAGTCCTGATCAGCTCCTCTGCTGTTCCCAGCTCCAGCTTCCCAGCACGCAGAGATATCCCCTTTATCACAGAGAAATCCCCTTTAGCACCTGAGCCATTTGGTAGTCATTAATGCCAAAGTAGAGGAAGGAACAATCCTGATCCCTGGTGCCAGCACGTCTGGAGCACAGCCCTGCCCTGGAGGGGAGAACACACCCTGCAAAGGACCAAGGGACAAGGCTGATTTCTGCTCCTGGAGGCAGGAATTCACTGAGGCCTTTCCCTGCTCTATCCATGACTTGTGAAGCTTAGGCTGGACTGAAGGATCCAGGTGATCTGTCTAAGAACTGAGCAGGGCTCCAGGGGGTGTGTGAGAGGAAGGCAGGGCAGAGGAGAGAGGAGGAGGCAGGAGCAGGAGAGAGGTGTGTGCATACAGCTCAGTGTGGAGGGCTGTGTCAGCTGTGCTTGCATAGAAAACCATGCTCAGAGTAATCCAGTGATCAAGGTTCAATGGAAATGATCCTCCTTTTATTTCTGAACTGCTTTAGAGAGTCAGGATCCCTGGAGATGCCACCCTGAAGAGAACACAGCCATGTCACAGGAAACAGTCCCTGCTCACAACTGTCACAGAGAGGACAATCAGGGTGATGACTGCCACGGGGTGCCTTTCTGCTGCTCAGCCCATGCCCAGAACAGCTCCATGAGGGTTTCTCAAGGAACATTTCCCTGCCCAGGACCCCCAGATCCTCTGGTGTTCCTTGCTTGGATTCTTGCCTCTGCAGGCACACAGCATCCCACAGCCCTGGGCAGGAAAAAAACAGTAGGCAAAGAAAATATTAGTGGAGAAGACTTCTCTGGGACTTCAGCCATGAGGTTATTCCATGAGTGTGCAAAGAGACTGAGCTCTGCCCAGCCCCAGGTGTGCTCCCCCCTCGTGCTGGGAGTCCTCCATGGGACAATCCCTGCGGTGCAGTACCAGACTAAGCCCTTGCAGGGATTGGGGTGTGCCAGCTCCTCCCTAGGCAGGCAGGACAGCCCTGGCAGAGCCTTGGCAAGAGCTTTCAGAGGCAGGGATTTCACACACAGTGCCTGGAATAGCTGTGGAGGGGGAGCCAAGGAAGGCAGGGGCTTCCATCAACCCAGCACAGCAGAGGGGAGCAGCTCCTCAGACATCCCAGCAGCCCCTCCTGCACCCCAGCAGCTCCTCAGACACCCCAGCAGCCCCTCCTGCACCCCAGCAGCCTTGCCTGCATCCCCAGGGAGTCACACTGGTCCCAGAGATGGTGGCTGACACAACAGAGCTACTGGATGTGGTACAGTGGCTAATGCTCCTCGTGCCTGGCAGTGATCTGTGCACAGGCAGGAAAACCAGGAATGTGGCAGCAAGAGCCATGCAAGGGCAGTGAGAGGCATGGGGAGAACATTACCCCAGCACAGGGTCTCAAGAGGAGCTGGAAGGGAGCAGCTGAGGGCACTGGGTTTGTTTTGAGGGCTGAGGTCGGAGCTCAGCAGGGCAGCAGCTCCTCCAAGGGGCACACGGGGTGCTGGGAGCAGCCCCTCTGGCTGGAAGTGCCCTCCCTGCTCTGGGGCTGGCACCCATGCATGTCTCTGGGCTCTGTGCCTATATCACAGCTGCTTTGGGAAGTATTTGCAGATCCCCTCCAGGGCCACCCCTGCCCACCCTTCCAACACCCGCGGTCCCCCCCGGCACAGCTGTCACCTCAGGAGCTGTAAAACTGCTTGGTTTTAACAAAACAAACCAAAGAGAAGCAGGCCAACTCTGTCCCGAGTTCTGGAGCTCAGCTATTGATTGCCGCGGGTGGGTGACAATGAGCCCACCCGCAGTCACACTAAAGACAATGCAAATTAACACTTTATTGATTGCGAAGGGCAGCTCCCACTTCTCCCACCAGATCAGCAGAGTGTAGTTCTGTATGATCCCAAAGATCCCCGTGCCTCGGAGTCCTCCCTCCCTCTCTCCTGGATTATTTGTGTACAGCTGAGCTCAGCCAGGCACCTGAGGGATCTTCCTGCAGTGGATGAGTCGTGTGGAACCTCCCTGGTGTCCATAGGGTCTTTGCCAGACATAATCTCTGCTTCCCTGGAGAGCCCCTGAAGCTGTGCTGCCACTTCAGAGGGAAGCATTGCTTCCTTCAGGTTTGCCAGGTCAGAGCCCGGCAGTCTGGTGCTGGGGAAAGGCCAGCACTGCAAAGCCAAGGTGTGCTTGGAGCTGGACAGGTCCATGCTGAGCCCAGCACTGCCACACCCACCCAGAGCAGGAGACAGGGCTTGCCACAGACAGAAAGGCCAGCATGGATCTCCTCACGTGGCAGAAGGCATTCCTGGCTCTCCAGGGAGGTGGAACACACCAAATCTCTTTGGAAAGCTGCTGCTGTAAAACTCAGGGAGGAGCTGAAAGCTTGGACAGTAACAGGTACTCACAGTGGGGAGGAGCAGTGCCACACCTGAACCTGGCCCAGCTCTCACACCATATCTTCAAAACTGCCTGCTCATAGGGACCACTGCTGGTCACTGACCCCACTTTGGTCAGGCTCAGCTCAGAGCTGCAATTTCCAGACCCCCTGAGCTTTGGCCAGGCTCAGCTCAGAGCTGCAGTTTCCTGCCCCCCTGAGCAGCTGCTGCCCAGAAGGATATACCTGGAGCAAGGAAGCCTGGGGCTTTTCTGCACCTTATTGTTCCTGGTCCTGCCCAGTAGTGTGGGAACAAAGCCCCAGATACCGAGGCTGAGGGATGGGTGACCAGCTCCCCAGGACCAAGAGGAATGTGGTGCCACCTCGTGTCAGGTGACAAATCTTGGAATGTGCAAGGCTCACCAGCCTGACACCAGCCTGTTCCCAGACAGGGCAGGGGAGACCAAGCTCCTGAGACACTGCCCTGGGGCCCAGCTGTGCAGCTCAGACCTTGCTGGCACAGACTGGGCAGCAGCAGAGGCCAGGCTTGGTGGCAGCTGAGAGCTCAAGTGTTGTATCTCAGGATGTCAGACTCATCAAGGTGACACCCATCTCTGCCAAACACTTCTGTAGGCACCCGATCTTTTAATTAGCAACTTCTTCCAGTTAATTACTTTTGGAAAATGCTCCAGGCTCTGAATGAAAGCAGTATTTTCCTAGGACAATGAGGCTTCTCTCCTTCCTAGCAATCATAGTAGCAGCAAAGCTTAGGGCAGGTGAGAGCCTCTGGGGGATCCAGAGCACTCAGCAAAGGGCGGGGAGCAGATGTCACCTCCATCCTTTGGAAGGGGAAAACTGAGGCCCTGCAGCTGCTGTGCCTGTCCTGCCCAACAAGGCTGCAGTACCTGTGCTTGCTGGAACAGGCTCACCCTACACATGGAGAGCATCCCTGTCACATTCCCAAAGATGTGGCTGTGCTGAGCTGGTGTCTGAGTGAGAGATGGCATGGAACCCTGCAGCACTCCTGGGGACACAGGGAACCACAGAATCATGGAATGGTTTGGGTTGAAAATGGCATTAAAGCTTATCCTGTTCCAGCCCCTGCCACGGGTGGAACTGGATCAGCTCTAAGAGACATCCCAACTCAAACCATTCAAAATCTGTGACTCTTTTCTCTCACTCTACTCTTGTATGCTCTGACCTGAGGCAGGGATGACCCCCCTTTCCAAGCACCTCCCTCCGTGTTTGGATGCTTTAATCCAGGGTGAAAGCCCAGGGTGTGTGAGATGCTGAGGTCTGGCAGTGCCTCTCTGATCAGCCTCACAGAAGTCACTCATTCCCTCTATCCTTTTCTTTTCCCAAGGACAGGGAGTGTGCAGAGCCTTCCTCCTGCTCTGTGGGTAGTTGCACATCCGAGCAGCGACAGACCATGTCTGGGCCTGGGAGTGGTTCCATGCTGTTCTCTGGGAAACATCCCCAATTCCATGGGCTGCTGCACTCTAGCAGAAATTACGTCCCCATGGATGGCACCTCCTGGATACCTGACAGGGCTGCGGGGACAAGTTTAAGGTGCTGTGAATCTGCAGGCAGGGGATCACCCCAGCACTTGGCCCTTCTGCCCAGCAGTGATTAAATGTCCCTGGAGACCAGGGGAGCCAAAGGGATGGAGTAATTCCTGCCTGTTAGGGGCCCTGAATTCCTGATGCTAACAGGTCACATTTGTCATGATTTGATGTCTCTGTCAAACCCCTACATGAAGCAGTGCAGCAATATTGAATTCTTCATAGAACCTATCCTCAAGCTGCCTTAATCAACTGCTGTGTTAATTGCTCTGTGCATTGAATGGCCCCTCTCTAAGATCTCATTCATTAATGAGCACAGGTTTGTGGATGTTGTTTATATTCATACAATCATAAAGCCATGGGGAGCTCTGTGGCTGAGCCATTACAGAGCTCTGGAATAATGAGGCCCTGATTCTAGGGTACATTTCCCTGTGTGCATTCCTGCCTGTGGGAATCATGGCATTATTCAGGCCAGAAAAGACCTCCAAAATCATGAAGTCCAACCTTTGACCAAAGAGCTCAGGCCCACCAAGCCACAATGCAAAGTGCCACATCTGCTTGTTGTTTGAACACTTCCAGAGTTGGTGACTCCAGCACAGGCCTGTGCCCAGGCTTAACCACCCTTTCAGTGAGGAAAGTTTTCCTGGTGTCCAATGTGAACCTCCCCTGGCACAACATTAGGCCTTTCCTTTTCTGCTCCCTGGGAGCAGAGCCTAATTCCAGCCTCCTTTCAGGCCACTGTAGGAGCAGCTCCAGATCTCATTGCCTCCCAGCATCAGTGGGGTGGGATGACCTTGGTGGTGTCAGGTGAACATCCCAGCACCCAGAGCTGTGTTCCTGCAGTCTCATATTCCATTGCCAGAACTGCAGCTCCTGGGGACAGCTGCCAGGGATGTCTGGAGCTCTGTCCATGCACTGCTGGACACAGACCTCACCACCTTCACAGGGACAAAACCACAGTCAGCAATTTCTGCCTCATCCCCTGTGAGATAATCAAGCTGCTTTAATTTGTGCAGAACTCCTGAGAATTGAAATGTGTGAAAAATGGTGGGACAGCAGGCAAGGCCTAGGCCTAGGCAGTGCCTAGGATTGGAGATGTGTATTTTTAAAGAGTAAGGGAGAAAAGCCAACACTAGAACAGGGAGTCCAAGCTGCCACCTCTCCTAGAACAACCCTCATTCCATGTTTGTGTCACTCTGTGACATTCCTATGTCACAGTGGCATGTCCCACTTCCACAAGGAAGGGAGGACCCAAGATTCCGAGATGGCCCTAGTTAAAAAAGAATGGCAAAAGCCAAGAGGGGTAAAAAAAAAAACCTACAAAGATTTAGAGCTTTATTAGCAATCAAGACATAGAAACCAGTCTGTTATGTCCCTGTCTTCTAGTAGGAAGAGAAATGAAAGAATAAAGAAAAAAAGGGAGGAAGGAGAGAGTGAAAGAGAGCAGAGAGGAGAGGAAAGGAGATCACCAACCCTGGGTCCAGCATCAATCCAGCCCACAGGGAGTCCAGGGGCACCAGCGGGGCTCTGTGCAGCACATTTTATAGGGACAGACTTTTCTAGCCTAGGACTGGGTTTCTCACTCATCGTGTAAATGGTGATCATGTACATCCTGTTCTTCTGGACCTATCTGGAAATTGGTGAGGTGGCTTTGAGGGTCTTTTGGTGGTCTCCATGCCCCTCTCTTGACCTTGCCCACTCCTTGACCCAACTTCTGCACTAGCACTGTGCATTGTGTGGTCCCCACGTACCTGAGCAGGAAAATGGGCTTCAGAAAGGAGCAGCCCCACCTCTGTACAGACCCTTTCCAGCCCCTTTCCAGGCACATCCTGTTCTAACCTCCCTGGCCACTGGCGTTTAGGGCTCAGCCACTCTCTAACTCCCTCAGGCTGCTAGACCCAGCAGTGGGGTTTTCCATCAGCTCCTTGGGGCAGGACCCTGCAGATCTTCTGACTTTTACAGGTGAATATCTCCACACCACATGTTGCCAACATTTTTCTGTCCTGCCCTTGGTAAGGCAGATATGCAGGACTGCACAGCTCACTGCGTGCTTTCAGGCCTCTGCAATTAGTGCAAACTGACAGGCAAAGCAGCCTGTGCACACACCTCACACGTCCCCAGCCTTGCACACGCCTGCTGACGGAGGCACCAGCAGTAGCCTCGGATTTGGGCAGGGATGCCTCTTGCATCAAAAATGCACATTAACAGAAAGTGCAAATGGCCATGTAATAAACAGAGGCAGAGCAGCTCCTGGATGCAATGAGGTCTGGCATAAGGAACACAAATAATCACCCTGACGCAGAATGAGCAGCACCAGCCCTGCGCCACGTCCGCGTGTGGGGCCAGCTGGGGAGCCTGCCCCAGCCCTGGTGCTTGGCAGCTAGTCACAGAGAGAAAGGGACGTGCATTTTAAAGCTGATTTCCTGTAAACATTGATACAACAGGCTCAGGTATTGCTGCAGGAAGTCCTCAGGAGCCCTATTAGTGATCCCACAGTCAGCTCACAGAGCTCCCCATTGCACCAAGTTGTGAAGCTGGGAAGGTTGACAGTTGGACTCGATGGTTGTTGAAGTCTTTTCCAACATTACTGATTCTGTGATCCTCAGGTCAGTGCCCTTGTGGCTGCAGAACATGATGGGGAACAGGAGTTCAACAACAACCGTGAGATATTATCAGAAACCCCAGCTGTGGAATACAAAATCACTGCTTCGAGAGAGAGGCTGGACCTTGAAAAACCTGGACTCAGCCCCAAAGTACAAAGCCTGCTTTTAGAAGGATTACAAATATTTGGCTTTTTCTCCTTGTGAATTCCTTGCTCCTGTGGGTAACACAATCTCTCTGGCAGCTCTCCCACATCAAGGGGCAGCAAGGTGAGCTTGTTCCAGCTGCAGAACCTCTCAGAACAGCAGTGCCCAGACATGCAGCAGCTCTGCTCCAGGGCCTCTGCAGTCCTGAACAAACAACAGACAATCCCGTGCCATGGGACCCACAGCACTGTGTCAGGACACAGGTGAGATGAGTTGTCAGCCCCTGCCCAGACCCTTCCCATTCTTTGGGAATACTTGTGAGAAGCCAGATGCAGAGCTAGGGTGGATCCCTTCCCAAAGTTACAGAGTCTCTCACCAGCCCATCTGGAAGCTGGGAGGTTCCAAGGCTCCTGCTGCAGCTGAAGGCAAAGGCAGGTAGGCTGTGATGAGTCTCTGTGTGTTGACAGCTCTGGTTCTGGGTACAGAAAATCCCAAGCAATGTTAACCACGTGCAGCGTGAGTGGCTTCAAACTGACCTTTCTTCAGCCAGATGGATTTCAAAAGCTGTCAAGCAGAGGAAGGCTCTGATCCTGCTCCTTTCCTCTGGAGAGGGTCAAGATGAGCAGGGCCATTTCTGTGACCTAAAAGCATTGAACCTTTATAGACACTACCAAGTCATGGCCCAGGCTCTAGAGAAGGGTTGTGTATAAACCCAGGTCAAAGGCAACTTTTCCAGAAGAGAAACTAGAGTTCTTGAATATCTGGTCTCTGATTTAATTTGTTGAATTTTGGGTCTCTAAGATTTGGATGTTGCTGGGATGGTAAGGGCTTGAGCCCCTCCTCAACCTCCAGCTCTCCACGGAACTTCTGCCAGATTTCAGGAGGCCAGGCCAAAACCAGCTGTGAAAAGCAATTGGAAGAAGATCTTAATGTTTAAAGAGATGACAGTTCAGCTTTACTGGAGTTTCTAAGGTTTGGGATGCAGACACATCCCAGCAAGCAGACAGTGTGTTTGCTGTTCTTGTCCCTCTTCTGTGCCAATGCAGTGCCAGCAGAAACCCAGAACCCCACCCTTTATTGCTCTCTACAACCTTCCTGCTCTCCACCCTTGAGGGGTTTGGTTTGCTGTCACTCTCTCCTCCCTGGTAATGACTGAGACAACTGCAAGAAGCAGCCTCAAGTTGTGCCAGGGGAGGCTCAGCCTGGCTAGGAGGGAAATTTTCTTCACAGAAAGGGTGGTCAGGCACTGGCACAGGCTGCAGGGCAGTGGTGGAGCCACCATCCCTGGAAGTATGCAGAGATCAAGAGGATTTTGGAGTGGCTTCAGGGGTGCCAGGGTGCCAGGTTTACATGAGGACATTCCTGTTCTTTTCCCTGCCAGACCCTGTAAGAAGATGCTGATTTCTTTCTCCATGGGGACAGAGAAGATCAGGGTCCAGACATCTCACATGGCTGCAGTACATCTGTCATGAGCTGGTGTCTGCTATGAGCAGTCTAAAATTTAAAAATTAAGCCCATAAGTTCCACTACAGAATCTCACCCTGTGACTCCTGCATCACACTCCATAACTCCTGGCTCAGTTACAGTGGTTCTTGCAGAAAAACCACCTGATTGCTGCTTGAGTGCTGAAAAGCCTTCCTGGCTTCCAGCAGTTCTCTCCACTGCCTGCTACAAGTGTCTTCCCTAATTCCAGTCCCAATGTTCTCTCTCTGGCTGTGGCATTAAAGAGCTGCCCAAATCAGAGATGTTCTCCCTGTGATCTTGCCTTCCCTGTGATGAGTTAAGCAGTGAGATCTCCATTCATCTCCACAAAAACACTGATCTTGCACCCCAGGAATTTTCATTCAGTGCAGCAGCGTCTTCCAGGTGTTGCTGAAGACCCGTAGCTCATCTCAGCAGAAGGACATCATTAAATCAGGGCACTCCTCCGAGTGGAGGCTCCTACTCATAGCTGGCACTTCTGGGCCACAGGGGACTAGCTGGGGAGTGTTTTGAAGCCATGGAAAAAAATCTGCATCTTAAAGACATTATTTAAATTCAGTTCAGTCCAAGCAGCCCTAATGATGTTACCCACAATATATCTTAATTTGATGTTGGTAATAAAGTTCAGTGTTGCTGGAGCACTATCATACCAATGTACCAACATACAAATGAATGTTACCCATGTCATTTAGTACCTCTGGCTGTTAAGTTGTCACTTAAGCCATATATTTAATAAATAGGTCCTTTTATGACTATAATACTGATAAGTATTCAACTAATTTCCATGTATGTTGCATTCTATATGTTGCTAGGGATTTTACCAAGGCCGTCACCAATAGCAACTGGGACAAGGAAATAATAAATTCATGGGGCATTCAGAAATCTACAGTGTGGAATCACTTTGTAACAATACAGGAGACATTAATCACCTCGGTGTCTAATGGGAGGGCTTGATGTGATCAGTTTAAATCCCCTCTGATAGGAAAAGAAACCTCTCAGCGCCCAGCCCCAGATCTCCTCTCAAACTGGAGTAAAACCCGCCTGGAAACTTTTGCCAGGTTCACGATCCCAGCATATTTTTGTCTCTGCTGCCTGGCACTGATCAGGTAGCGCTGCAGTAGTGGGAGGGAGGGAGGAAGGGCTTCAGAGCCATCTGGAGTCACAAAAGGTGCCAGAGAGCTACATCTTCTGGCCTGTTCCAGCAATGAGCGGCGCTGCCGCGGCAGCGCTCCTCCTGCGGGGACGGGACCCGGCTAGAGCCGGCCTCTGCCCCATCTGGGCCGGCTCCTGGCTGATCTGAGCCTGCCCGCAGCCTCATCCGAGCCGGCCCCTGGCCCATCCGAGCCGGCCCCTGGCCCATCCGAGCCTGCCCCTGGTCCATCCGAGCCGGCCCCTGGCCCATCCGAGCCGGCCCCTGGTCCATCCGAGCCGGCCCCTGGCCCATCCGAGCCGGCCTCTGGTCCATCCGAGCCTGCCCCAGGTCCATCCGAGCCGGCCCCTGGTCCATCCGAGCCGGCCCCTGGCCCATCCGAGCCGGCCTCTGGCCCATCCAGCCTGCCCGCGCTGCCGGCCCCGCTCCGCTGCCACACCGCTGCCGGGCCAGGGATGACATTTCATTTCCATCGCTCCCCAGCAGGGGCTGCGGGCTGGCCCGGCAGCAGCGCCCTGCCGGCAGCCGGGAGATCCCTGCCGAGGGGTGAGACTCGGCCGGAATGAGCATCCTCAGTCCCAAAGCACCCCGGTCCCCCCCAGGGCTGGTTTGGGGTCACTCTCTCCGGGGTTCATTGCAGCGCGGGTCTCCCGCGGGACGTGCTGCCCGGGTGCGACATGGCAGCAGGGATGTGGCAGCGGCAGGGATGTGTCCCCTGCCCGGGGTGGCCTTCATTTCTGTGTCTCCTGACACCGAGAGGGGAGCTCAAGCTGAAGCTGGTAGTGGCTTCTCACGCCAGTCAATGACACAAATCCTCTTTCCTGGAGCCGGGAACACAAAACTGCTCAGGACACCTCTGGGTGAGACCCAGAGTTGTGAAACACCCTCAGCTGGAAGAGACTCACCAGGATCATTGATGCAGCTCCTGGCCCTGCCCAGACCCCCCAATAACCCCACCCTGGGCATCCCTGGCAGTGCTGTCCAAAGGCTCCTGGAGCTCTGGCAGCCTCGGGGCTGTGCCCATTCCCTGGGGAGCCTGGGCAGTGCCAGCACCCTCTGGGGGAAGAACCTTTCCCTGATATCCAGCCTGA
Organism: Haemorhous mexicanus; assembly: GCF_027477595.1. Lineage (NCBI taxonomy): Eukaryota > Metazoa > Chordata > Aves > Passeriformes > Fringillidae > Haemorhous > Haemorhous mexicanus. The sequence continues at coordinate 629,615 of NC_082359.1, read as the reverse complement.
GCTGCCCTGGCCCAGCTCCAGCCGTGCCCTGGCTCCTGTCCCTGTCAGAGATGGGAACTGCCCTCGAGAGGAGCTGCAGCCCCTGGTGAGCTCTGCCCTCAGTGTCCTCTGCTCCAGCTGAACATTCCAAGTGCCTTCAGCTGCTCCTCAGACGAGAGAAGACAGAGTGGCTGGTGAGGAACAGGAAGAGACAGGCCCACAATGCCTCTGCCATCTGTCACCTGTGTGCTCAGGGCAATGACCCTCATCAGGACCTTCCCCAGCTGCACCAGCAAAGTTTGGGACAGGTAAGGCAGATCAGGACAGGCCCAGCTGCTGTGGCAGGGAAAACTGGAACATTTTTTTTCTGAAGGATCTCAGTCATTTTAATTTTGCATCTTCCTCCTAGGACCCCTCCAGGGACAAGCAATGCATTTCAGATGGATCACCCCATCCCTACAGGAGTCACCCCCAGAGCATGGCCCACAGCCCAGCTCCCTGTGATGGGCACAGCCAGCTGGATCCACACCCCTGGCACCACAGGACCTGCAGCTCCAGACTCCTGCAGTGCTTCCCAGCTCTTCTGAGGAGCACTTCTGGTGCGTGAGGATGTCACAGCTGGCTGAGCTGGAGGAAGCTGCTTAGAGTGCAACTGGGGGAATGCAAAAGGAAAAAAATTACTTTCTGCTTTCTTAATAAATACAGAGAGCAAACCAGATGTGGAAAGCAGGTCCTGTGCCCCCCGTGTGCCCTGGCTGAGGCACAGCACACACATTGCCTTGTCCCTGCAGTTCCTGTCTCCCTTGCCCACAGCCACAGCATGGGTGGCCTTCCTCCCTGCCCTCCAAGCTCACTCCATGGCTCCTGCCATGCCTCTGCTCCTGAGACCCTCCCTCACACACAGCTCTGCCCCTGCCCCCCTCTGTTTCCTCCTGCAGGAGCTTGGCTGCCCACACCTGAGCATCCCTGCCACTGTTCCATGCTGGAACTGTCACTGTCCCCAAGACCTGGTACTCCACGTCAGCACAAGCCAGCTCCCTGTACCTGCCAGGCCCCATGACCTGTGTGCACAAACCCTGCCAGCAGCACCCCCAGCTCCCTCCCCTGCCTCCCTGGCACATTCCCCCAGCATACCCAGCCCTGCTCCCTCTGTGATGGCAACAGTTCCCTCCTCAGCACTGTCTGCTCCCACCCCAAGGCTGCAGGGGTCTCCTCCATGGAATTCAGCAAACTCCACTTGGTCAAACAGGGCCTGGAGCTGGGTCCTGTTCCCAGGGCAAAAGGCCAGGAGGAGCCCTTCCCACTCCCTGGAGAAGGAACAGCACTGGAGGTGTGCCCAAAGCACAGCTCTGAGAGTCATGGGAAGGAACTGTGCACAGACTGCCCAGCTCACAGACACACAGCACCCACCCAGAGCCTGCTGTCTGTGGAGTGTGGAGAGCTCTCTCACTGCAGGCTGTGCCTTGCCAAAGTGCTGGCACCAACATTGGACCTAATCCTGGTGCCCCAGGGGTAGTTAGGATACATCTGGTGCCCTCTGTGCCCATCACACAGAGGTCTCTCAGCCTCTGCAATTCAGAGATTCCATGGAGCAGACTCTCTGCCCAGCTCGGGCAGGTTTTCAGCAGTCAGTGCAGCAGGCAGGGTGAACTCTGTGCGCTCTGTGGTGCCCAGTTATGGGGACATTGTTCCATGGTGAGGCTCTCTAATGTATTCCTTGCATGGTGCTGCATTTAAGCCACTCATTTCTGTGCCCAGCTCGCAGCATACCAATGAGACAGGGCTGGAACAGCAAGGTCAAGCCTGAGCAGAGCTCTCCTCAGCCCTGGGAATGGCTCTGGCATGTGCAGGATGTGGTGCAAACAGGGTCCTGCTGCTTCACCCTCCCTGCAGCCATCCTCATTCCCTAGCAGCATTGGGAATGCTGTCCAAGGAGGGTGGATAGAGGCAGGACCAAGCTCACAGGGACACCTGGCACAGGGGACACTCCCCAGGGGTGCTGCAGCAGCAGCAGGACCCCTTTGCCCTCAGGGAAATGATCCTTACCAAGTTCATCCTGGCAGCCTGCTCAGCTTCAGGCTGGTTCACAGGTCTGCCAAAGACACTGCTCTCAGAAGACAAGTCCTTCAGGTGCCACTGATTCCATGGAAAAGGATCTCATGGACCATCCTGGATGCACCTTGCAACAGCCCAGGCTAGGCCAAGCTGGTCTCCAGGACCTGTTCTCCTGCAGTGTCGTAGGTCCCCTGCAAACACAGGGTGGATGCACTCACCTGGACTGGGAGGGGAGGACTTCACCCCACAGGGTGCTCCTGAAGAGACAGGAGCAAGGCAAAACTGGTAGGGCAGCTTCAACATACCCTTCAGAAGATGGACAACCACAAACAGAACATTGGAACGCAACCAGTGCTTCAACTGGGCCCTTTCCCACCGTGTGGGCTGGGCAAAGGTTCTCTTTGAGGGAGAACTACAAACCATCATCCAGGGGCAGCCTGTGCCTCCAGAGCAGGGCCAGGAGCACCACAGCTGCCTGAGGATAAAGGGTGCTTCCAAGCAAAGCAGTTGAAATCTTCCATCCAGGGAGATGGTGTACTCACGCTGCAGCTGGATGCAGCATCTTTCTCCAGTAACCCCAGCCCTGGCTGTCCATTCCAGATGGGCTGAAAATCCTGTGCCATTTGCTAGCACTGGAAGCTCTCCTGCATTTCCACTGGCCAGCTCAGACAAGTCTTCCATGACCAAAGGGCTGAGCTTCAAGCACCTTCTTCATTCTCAGAGAATCCCAGGATGGGTCAGGCTGCAAGGATCATCTGGTCCAACCTCCCTGCTCATTCCAGAGCTCGTGGCACAGGATTATGAGCAAAGCTCCACACTGTCACCTCTGCTCAAACCCAGGTCCTGGCCACCAAGCTGCCAGAACAAGCCTCCTCACACGGACCCAAGGGAAAGCTCTCATCTGGGTGGTAGATGCCACCACCAGCTCCGGGTAGTTAATTTTATTTTTCCCAATGTGAGAAAATACTGGTAGGAAAATTTGGTCTGGCAACTTTCAAAAGCTGCATTTGGTGGCAAAATCCTGTGTCAGGGGACATGTTCCTGATTCCTGCAGGTCAAAATGAGTGCAGGTCCTAGGCACATGGACACACATTTAGTGCTGGGTACTTTTGTTCTTGGGGCTGAGCTGCTTTTGCAGGTCCTGCTGCCTTCGCTATTGCCAGTTCTGGCAGTTCTGTTCTCCAGAATCTATCGTGGCGAGCGTTACAGTCAGTAATTACTGAGCTGCAGTAGAGCTAATTGCCTCTTCTCTAAAGATTTATCAGTTCCATGGAGCAATTCATATTAAATACCTGCAAGTGAGCTACTCAGGGTTGCATTTGTTAATTGATTTGAGTTGTTTCTATTAGAGATGGAGCTGTTCAGCTGCTCACTGGAATAATGCTGAGTCATTCATTTGTTCACACTGACATTTTCCCAAATAACCCAGTTCTGCATGGTGGGAGCAGCTGTGACTGTGCTCTCACAGCATCTGCCACGGGAGGTCTCCCAGCTGCACAGGTGTCCCCTCTTGTCACCCTGTCACAGCAGTTGTCCTGGTTCTGTCACGTTCATCATCTTGAAGGGCAGCTCCAGGAGAGCTTGAGAGGGACTGGGGACAAGAGATGGAGGGACAGGACACAGGGAATGGCTTCCCACTGCCAGAGGGCAGGGATGAATGGAATATTGGGCAGGAATTGTTCCCTGGCAGGGTGGGCAGGCCCTGGCACAGGGTGCCCAGAACAGCTGTGGCTGCCCCTGGATCCCTGGCAGTGCCCGGGGCCAGGTTGGACATTGGGGCTGGGAGCAGCCTGGGACAGTGGGAGGTGTCCCTGCCATGACAGGGGTGGAATGAGATGGAATTTAAGGTCCCAGCCCAACCTCCACCAGCCTGTGAATCCCTGATTTCTTCATTCCGTGGTTCCATGGGTCATTGCTCACAGGAAGTTGCTGTGATCCACAACCAGACTTATGTGCCTGAGAGCTTGGAGGGTGCTGGGATCAGGCCAGGATTGTGTGTAGGAAGCCCATAGGCTGCAGCCAAGCTGGAGCAGGCACACCCATCCTTGGCAAGAATTTCAAGGAAACTTTTTGCTCTTAAGAAAGATGTGCAGGACAGTGGCAGTGCCCAGGGAGCATTCCAGCCCCTTGGACCAGGGCATGAAAAGCTGCTGGACACACCCCAGGTGAGAGTGAGATGGACTCAGTGTGAGTGTCCAAAGCAGCTTTGTGCTCCCCACAGCTCTGGAGAATATGGTTGGTCTGGGAAGTTCTGTGGGCTCCAGTTCCTCTGTGTCATAGCCTTTCCTGTCCTCAGCATGTCCAGGAGTGAGGACAGACCACAAATGTCACCTGAGATTTGTCTGTTGTCTGTCCCAGGCTGGGGCTCCCTCACAGCACTCCTGCTGCTTTCCCAGGTCAGGTCCATGTCCTGGGCTCGGTGAGGATTAAGCCCATCACAGATTAGAAAATGCACCTGACCAGACCCAAAGCATCCATTTCTGCCTCTTCTTGTCCAGCCCAGACTCTTCCCTCCGTAGTGAAACATTTTCCCTGAATATCCCAGAGCTCCTGCCCTGCCCAGGTGAGAAACTTTTCCCAGCACAGTGGGAACAGGTCCCAGACCTGTTGTTTGGGGTTTGGTGCTGGGCAGAGCTCTGCACCCAGCCCCAGCCCAGCAGGGCAGCTTCAGGGCAGCTCCATCCCTGAGCCTGAGCCCCACTCTGGCTGCTCAGCAGGGCCTGGCAGCGAGCTCTGCCATCCCCACACATTTGGGATCATGGTTTGTTCACAGGACATCTGCCCAAGCCTGATCAAACAGTGACAACCAGGTGTCACTGAGAGCCTCGTGTCTAGGAGATTTGGACAGGTCAGGTGGATTTTGGAGCCACTCCAGTGACTGGGAGTGCCAGGGATGCTTTAACCCCCATGGAAGCTGGGCTGTAATGTTGGGAAAATACTGACAATGAGTATATAAAATAATGAGTATAAAATAATGAGAATGAGAAGAAGAACCAGAGATGAATGAACAGCATCTAAGGCAAGAGCAGAGCTCCAGCAAATCATGGGACACAGCTGACAGAGGCAGAAGGGCACAGAGTGTATTTCAGGAATGAACCAACCCACTGACATTTCCTTCTGCTCCGTTAGGGAGCAGAGGTGAGGCAGGAGTGGAGGAAGCAAAGCAGATGCCAGAGCCCCGTCTAACAGAGCTGGGCCGAGCGGGGCTGGCCCGGGGCGGCGTGGTGCATCCCCCATCCTGGGCAAACCAGCACTGCATGTTAAATATTAAAGGCAGGAATCTATAAACATGCAGGAGGATGGAACTCTGAGTATCACAATCGCAAAAAGGCATTACTGGAAGCATTGATTGCTGTGTTTTTTTAATAATAGAAGCCCCTAATTAGTGCATGAAAGGCCCGTGATAGCAGCAGCCTGTCTGAGTTTTATTAAAACATCTGATGCATTGTCTCACAAAGCCACACTTGAAAAATTAATTCAAACTGACTTGGCTGTAGCTGGAGTCACATGGGCTGGGGATGAATGGAGATGCAGGGAGTGCAATAATAACCCGTTATCTGTGGCACGGAGCTCATTTCTACTCAAATGAACCCTCTTTGTGCACAACACGGGCAGCTCTTCCCCTCACTTTGTCAGGCAGGAGTGCCTCCTGCAAAGCCATTGAGTACCAGTGAAACCCACCCTGAGCCTGGAGAGCTCTTTGTTCTCTGTGCCATCAGTATCTCTGCAAAGGAGGCAGCTTTTGGAAGTGTCGGGGATTTCATTTGCTGCCTGCCTGGGAATGCCTGCTGTCTGTAACTCTCTCAACTTCCTTCTCAAGTCAGCTGATACCTCATGTTTTTTCATCAAGCCCCAGCTGCTGAATCTGTGTTGTTTCCTCAGAATATCAAAAGTAGATTTCCATCCTTGCCTTTCTCTGAAAAAAAACATGGAATATTGCATAAACCCTTTAGTGCCCATTAAGACATGTGCACTGGGTAACTGCTGATTATTTTCTGCTGGTTTCTCTATGGTTTTTGATGTTTTCCCAGTACTTT